>NC_085994.1:30752661-31068046 GCF_030014385.1 Trichomycterus rosablanca | reverse complement strand
TAAATAAGGGTCTGTTGATTATCTACATTTTAGTCTGTAAATATTGCACTAAGAATAGGAAGTAGTGAGCAATTTGGGATTCCCAAACGACACCAATTCATCACTGTGCCTTGGCCACCCCCCACACCCCCGACATATTCAATCATGTCTGTATGTAGACACCTGACCGGCCAATATCATCTCTGTTAATTTAAACCCTGGATACCAGCAGTAGTCAGCGTTCACAATTTATTGCTGCGCCACCTAAGTGCCCATACAATATAATGACATTGAATAATATCAATTCACATTAATTGTTTTATTTTCTTGTACCATTTAACCATCTGAGTTTTCTGTTTGTTTAGCAGCTACAACAAATCAGCTATCAGTTGTGTTGTCTGTACGTTATGAGCCCTCATAATGACAACAATTAAACATGGCCAAAACTATGTGGACACTTTGTGTAGCACTTATTCATGGGATGTCACCTTTTCAAAAAGTTAGTTTACCCAAGAGTTTGGAGAAGGCCCTTTTCCTGTTCCAACAGAACTGTGGCGTTTGGCAAAAATAGAAGTCCATCAAGACATGGTTTGACAAGTGGAGTCTTGACCTCAACGCCATTGGACAGTGTACAGATTAATTTGTATGTCAATTACAGGCCAGCAACTAACTGCATTTAATACAGTTGTACACATGACTAAGATCCCTTATCTAAAGCTGTTTCTCATGGTTTTGGTTTCATTAGTTCTATCAATGCGAAATCTAGTGGAAGCCTGCCCAAAAAAGTTGAATGTTGATAAAACTTTATAACAAACATGGTTTTTGCTGTGCTGTGTCAGGTGTTCAAAACCTATAGCCATTTAGAATAGTGTATATTTACAAATACAAACCCCATTTAAAGAATATTTGTTAATTTATTTTACAATTGAATTAACAATTAAAGATTTGGTAATTTATTTGAATCTTAATTAAACTTACAAGAATATAAAGACATTAATTGTAATGTTTTGGCTGAGCAAATTGGTTGTATTTTGTAAAAAATGAATTTAATGGCTGCAACACAAGTAAAAGTTGGAACAGGACAAAATAAGAGTAAAAGTTTGGAGTATATTTAACTAACACTGAAACATTCCACAATAAGCATGTACATTGGTAACAGATGAGGGTCCAGCAAAGGCTCGATCTTTTCAAGCAAAAAGGGGTCATAGTTCACCACTTCTTGCCACACTTCATGAAAGAATTGTCAATCAGTTTAGGTCTTTCACCATCAGCCTTTCATAATATTGTGAAAGAGTCAGGGAATCCAGAGAAACACAGTTAAATGTGTGTGACCTTTGAGGCCTCAGATAACACTGCAGGAAAAACTGTCATGTTCTAGTGATAAATATGGACACATGAGCATTTGAGTAGATTGAAAATCAATGTTACTTATCACAGACCGCTGCTACATCAAGAAATCCAGCCTGAAACTTTATTACAGGGAGAGAAAGTTATACGTCAAGTTCTCTGGACCTGAACTTATTTTAGATGGACCGAAAAACAGTGGAACATGTGCTGGATGAGTCTGCTTTTCAGCTTATTTGAGGAAAAATGAACATTAAGATGAAAAAGGCCATCCAGACTGTTATCACCATAGGTGCAAAAGTCAACAGCTGTCACGGTATGTGGGTGCATCAGTACCCACGGTATGAGTAACTTGCATATGTGTAAAAGTATTAGTTATGCAGGCGATTTTAAAGACATATGCTATCAAAAAGGCCACATCTTTTCCTTTGAAGTCTATGATTATTTTAGCAAAGCAATGCCAGGACTTATTTTGCTCACGCTATACCAGCGTAGCTTCTTACACACAGGGTGTGTGTGCTTGACAGCCTGTCTGCAGTCCAAATCTGTCCCCATAATGTATGGCACATTATTAAAAGGATAATCAGACAACAGCAGCCACTGACCGCCACTGGGCGCATGTCCACAAAGGTTGAAAACCCCTGGGTTAGGAGTCTTGCTCAGGAACCCAACAGTGCCAGCTTCGCAAAGGCATGGTTTCAACTCTCTATCTTTCAGTGAGCCACCACATTATATATATATATATATATAAATAGAACACTCAGACCAAATGTTATTGCATGCAGTCTGTGTTTGTGTGTGTGTGTGTGTAGTTAAGCCATGCATAGGGCTTATTGACCCAGCAAACAGGTAGATGCCGTCACCTCATATTTATGAGCGCTCAACATAATCTGCCTCAAGGACATTCACTCGAGCAGGAAAAGAGGATGATGGTTTACAGAGATGTAAAGCAAACTAAAGAAAATAAAAACAATACAAAGCAATGGAAGGGCAGTGGTATGCTAACCTTTCTCATCTCCCACATTCATGGCCCATTCTGAGTGTTTGCAGAAGTAGTCGATGGCAGTAATAACACTGTCAGGATTTCCTTTAGTGGCGTTCTTCTGTACTGCTTTCAGCATGCGCTGTGGACACAATGAAGAGTAAATTTGCAAAGAAATGAGGTCAGATATTACTACTTGTACGACTGTGATAATACAAACCCCTTTTCCAGAATCTGCAATTTGTTAATTCTCTTGAATCTTTATTTAACTGATACTGATTGGTACTGATGTTTGTACCAATCAATTTTGTATTT
The DNA here is from genome assembly GCF_030014385.1 of Trichomycterus rosablanca. Lineage (NCBI taxonomy): Eukaryota > Metazoa > Chordata > Actinopteri > Siluriformes > Trichomycteridae > Trichomycterus > Trichomycterus rosablanca. The sequence goes on along the minus strand of NC_085994.1, from coordinate 31,065,426 downwards.
GTATTTTGATTTTGACACTTCAAAAAGTTGGTACAGGTGGATATTCCGCTAGCACACCAGCGCCGAGATTCTGAACTCCTCGGTTCGAAACTTGGCATTGCCACCGGTTGGCTTGGTGTCATCTAGCGAGCATAATTGGCAGTGACTGCAGCAGACTCTAATTGGCTACCGTGTCTGCATAAATAAATAGAAGAAAAAAATTGGGACAGAGGCAAAATAAAATTTACTAAAAGTTACAGTGCTCCACAATAAGCAGGTAAATTGGTAACAGGTGAGGGAACCATAATTTGGTATATAAAAAGGATCCGCCAAGGAATCTTTAGGGTCTTTATAAGCAGGGATGGGTCGCAAATTAGCAAATCTTTTCCCCAACACACTCAGATGGTCTTTCACCATCTACTGTTCATTATATTGTAAAACAATTCAGGGAATCTGGAGAGATCTGTGCAGAGCAAAGCCAGAAACCACTTTTAGTCAGTTAAATAAAGATTTAAGAGAATTAATAAATCACAGATTCTTCTTTTTATTGCGTTACAAAAAACAGATTATTTTGTACTAAAGTGTACTGAGCGAACTGAGCTCGGTTGATTTGGATTAGAGTGGCCTGTGATGAATGTATTTGATTGTATGAAATTAAATTGTACTGTAACTGTAATTGAATAGATTTTAATAAATTGTACTAGAATAAATATACTGGACTAAATGGAAACATGGCATGACCTGATACGACAAGACTTAATTTAACGTTGAAACTAAATGTACTGGATTTAATTGGAGAGGATAGTATTACAATGGATTTAACTGGACTGGACTGGGATATACTAGACTGCACTTTAATTGATTAAAATGGATTCAACTGAAATGGACTAAACATGTTTGTATAGACTACGCTATACTGGACTTAATATAAAAGTAAACTGGATTGTAATGTACTAGACTGGGTTAGGCTAGACAAAATTGGGTTAGAATTACCTATATATAGACATACAAGTTTCATCATACTGATATGTACTAATGTAAAAAAAAAAAAATAAAAAAAAAAAAACCTCTCTTAAATGTCATGCCTTTATGAAGGTAAAATTTTTTTACCTGAGGCCGTGAGGAACCAGTGAGCTTGTCGCGGAGTCTCTCATTAATAAAACCATGCCATAGCAGTGCACACATTGCATTTCTTTGCACAGCTGGCACAACCCAGTAAAATAGAATAAAAAGGGCAGCCGCTGATAGACCACACACGGTTAATGAACAACACTCCATTCTGTAATAAACAAAAAGTAAAAAATGGTTAAAATGTTGCTTTAAAAATGCATTGTTTTTAATGCATTGTTTATACACTCAGCTTCACAACCAGTCCTGCCTGTCAAACTAAAATTCATTAAAAACACCAAAGGGACATTGGTAAATTGTTCACAAAAAAATTGTTAAAACAATGCAGTTAAAGCAAGTTTAGACTGAGGAAAAAAGCAATTCAATAACCACAAGCAAGGCTCAAAAAAGTCATGTGATATGTAATGCTATTAAAAACTTAGGGCAGTGATTTGTACATTCTCTTTGACCTGAATTAAACATATTACAAAACATGATATTTAATGTAATACCTTTTGGTTTGGGTTTTTTTTTTCTTTCTTTAAAAAACAAACAAACAATCATTTCAAGCTACCTGCTAATAGATTGTGACGGCTATTGACTGAGGCCTTAAGCGATATTTAAGTTTTAATGCAGCAGGAGCTATGACTCCAGAAGTCACCCAGCCAGGAGAAAAATCATTTATATACTAATGTAGTTTTATACTGATTTATATGTTTTAAATGCAAAGAAAGACCCTAGGTTTACAGTGCATACTAAAGTTTGGCCTTGAATCATCATTCATTCATTCATTGTCTGTTATTTCCTGGTCAGGGTCACGGTGGGTCTGATTCATCAGGCGAAAGGTAACCAGTCCATCACAGAGCAGACACACACACACACACACGCTGGCTGCAAACCTGTGGCCCCAGTAGCCTATCAAACTAGACTGTGCAGAGGAACACAACTCTGAACTTAGAGCAGCTCTTGGACAGCTGCCATCACGTTACAGTTTTATGTATTTTGCATTCAAAAAAGCCCTATTAATATGAGCACAGAGAAGTTACCAGTAAATCTTAGTAAATTTGAATCACTAATAAGAAATTAGGAGGCTCAATTTTACAGACGTTCAATGATGCTTTAGCATTTTTCACATTGCCAAATGAGTAATACAGTGGTACCGTGTAACTTGACGTCCCCCAAATTCGAAATCTTTGAAACTCGATGGTCTTCGCCAAGAAATTTGTACCCTTAAACTCGACTTTTCCCTTACATTTACATTTTCAGCATTTGGCAGACGCTTTTATCCAAAGCGACTTACAGTACTGTGACAGTATACAGTCTAAGCAATTGAGGGTTAAGGGCCTTGCTCAGGGGCCCAACAGTGTCAGCCAGGCAGTGGTGGGGCTTGAACCAAGGACCTTTCGCTTACTAGTCCAGTACCTTAACCACTAGGCCATATCTGTCCCTTAATCTTGACGTGTGCGACCATCGCTTCGTTTGCTGCTGTAAAACGTCATATAAAAGTGCAAATATGAGACGAATCTGCATTGGTGTGGAATAACTGTCAAATTCACTTTAAAAGTGTCCACATGTATCTGTGTTTAGCTGGATTTTCTCCTGTTCCACTTTTAAACTTGTAGTTATAGCTCAGGGTTCTAAGAAATGGTGAGAATCAGCTTTTCCGAGTCATTAGTTCATTGCTCATTAGTTCTCTCCACTGATGAAATTTCTCACTCATTGTCACATTAAGCTTTGTGCACTGGCACATTCCATAAGAAATAACGGCACAGCCAGCGCAAAAACAATTTTGCCGCTTCTCATGTGAAGGCGCCGTAACTGAACTCGCTAAGGAATACGGTATTCCGAGATTAAGCATCTCCACAATTAAGAAGCGTAAGGAAACAATACTGATGTAAAGGTAATGTGCAGGTTTTATTGTATTTTTATATAGATTTTTTATTGTTTTGCAATTGTATTTCAATGTTTTTTATAATATGTTTGTATTATTTTCAGTGTAAGTGAAATATTCCCACTCCCAGAACCAATTGACATCAAGTTTTAAGGTAACACTGTATAATTAACTCTATGTACAGTACAGTATAATAAGTGGCAGCCTCCACTATTCTAAAAATGCTTTACGCAACATTTTGGAGTGACTCAGTTGGAATTTATGCACATTCAGTTAAAATGATGGTCAGGCACTGATAATTTATGTGGTGGGGTTAAGCTTAGAAAAATAATTGCACAAAGCATATAGTTTATTTTGTTGATTTTGCACACCTTTTAGCAATGGGTGTGGATGGGTATTGGTTCTGTAGTTTTTTAAAAACCCTACAATAACCATTTGTTAATGTTTTTTGTTAATGGTTTCAATCATTTACACAGAAGACAAAGTGATCATTTTTATTATTTAGTTGTTTATGACCTTTCTTGCTCCTGTGTTTTAATCTGATAAGCCAAATGCAATGTAATTTTATTCTGCTGTGTACTCTTTTATGGGTGTATAGATGAATGACAATAAAGCAAGCTTAAATCTTGAATGCAATGGCTGCCAATGACATAACTTTCCTACAGTTGTATGTACACTTTACCATGTCTACTAGCATAACATGACAATAGAACAGAACATCATGCTTTCAACCCTTTTAAATTCAATCACAGTTTGACTGTAAAGCAAAAAATTTTAAAATAAAAAAATTCTTTGTAAAAATGTAAAATCTTGGTTCACTGAGAAACTATTATGTAACTAAGCCAGTGATAGCTCAGTGGTTAAGGTACTGGACTAGTAAACAGATGGTTGCCGGTTCAAGCCCCGCCACCACCAAGTTGCCACTGTTGGGTCCCTGAGCAAGGCCCTTAACCCTCAATTGCTCACTGTGTAAGTCGCTTTGGATAAAAGCATCTGCTAAATGCTGAAAATGTAAATGTAATATGTCAACATGGAAAAATACAGGCCCCTTTTCACTTAGAGACCATGTTGGTTTGGTCTGTAAATGCTATTTTAGGAAAATATGTGTACTGCACAAACTGAAAAATCTCCTGAAATATCCATTACCCTGAAAAGGGTAGTTTACCCACATTGCAACATAACCATTTACATATTTCCCCCCCAAGGTGGAACAGTTTGGTGGATGTGGCCCCAATGCACACATTATTATACAATTCTTTGTTAAAAGCCCATTTATGCACAACATGAACATAAATTATAAAGACACTGATAAAAACAAACATAAAAACGAACCTTGTACACCAGCACCAAAAACATTAAAAAAAAAAATTTCAACATGTTTTCAATATTTGTAGTTGATGTGTAATAAGATGTGTCATACTATATTAATTCTTTTTCAATACCATATAGCACGTCTCAAACTCAAGGCTCGCGAGAGCTTAAAAGACGTATGATTGTCATAAAACACACTGTAAAATCGTACATAAACTGCATCTCCCACAATCCATGCCGATTTTGTGACCCGCAAATTGTTTCTACATCGGCGTTTAACTGAGGCGGTTTTCCAACAAGTGATGTTGAGAAATATTTACAAATAATCCCGAAATGTACAAGAAGAGAAAATTAAAGCAGAAAGAAAGCAGGTAATTAAAGCAGGTAATTTAATGAAATATGGGAAAGTGAATACAAGTTTGTGCTTCAAGAAGAAAAACCGGTACGTCTCTTGTGTTATGAGGCCATGTCTGTGGTAAAGGAGTACAATATAAATGTAGATATACATTATAACCATACAGTATAAATTTGGCATTTTGACACCAAACACAGAATTTAGACTCCAAGAAAAAACAACAAATTGTCCAAGACTTTAAAGGCAGACCGCAATCACAGCAGGATACGTTACAGTCGGCCCTTTCAAGGCCACCATAATGCTGATGTGGCCCACTGTGAAAATGAGTTTGACACCCCTGCCATATAGTAATAAATGTTTCTGCTATTTAAGATAAACTGAGTTTAACATGAGGAATACCCGTTCAGAGGTCAACACAGCAGAGCAATTGCACAAATAACACATCACATATATACATTTGCAAAGTTCAATGCATTTCTTGTTTTTCATTTAAACAAACAACAGAAAGTGCAACATCGCTTTTTGTCACAAATACTATTGCTTTCAAAATAATTGCATGGCTTGGACAGGCTTAATGGTATTCATTTATCATAGTGAAATCAGCTTTGGGGTTTTGCAGCAGTAGTTCCTTAGCTGCAACATGTGTAATTGCTGCCAGATATTTTTGCTAACCACTCTGCCAACATTGGATTACACATTATATAGTAACTGTGTATTTTTCAGATAAACAACTGATCTAATGATTACCACATTGAAAATCTGTCATCAAACATTGACGTTGTTTGGTAATCAGCTTTGGTAACTGTGCAGCTACCTTGTTTGTGTTCTACTTCTTTTAGGTTAATAATTAATTATTTCAGTAATATAATATGTATAGTGTTTACAGAGGCTGTGATGTGTTGGCACAGACTAGAAGAATTATCTATAAAGAACTGAATAACTAAATGACTATAAAAATGATTGAAGTGTTATTTAAATATTGTCTCTGCTGCTTATGAGTATCATGGTACATTCCATGTCCAATGATAATAATTATATTTATTTTTAAACTATTTTCTTTAAAAATGTCATATTTTACCTATTAATGGAAAACATGTTGCAATATCACAAAAACATTATGTGCATCCTATGCTTCATTTAGCTTGAAATTTGTCATGATGTTCCTAAATGAACAGTTTTTGCTGTGTCCGTTTTTTAAGTTGAGGGTGCCTTGGTTTCAAAATAATGAATAAAATCATTAAGGGCAACAACATCTATTTTTTATTTATTTCAAAAGTTTAAATACTAAAGAAAAATTCTATTTTTTAAATTGAGTTTCTCTTTTAAATAATTTAAATATCTTTATTTATTAATGTCCGCAAAAGTTCTGTCAACTATGTTACTAACAGAACTCCACTCAGCAACTCAAAAATGGTTTGTTCTAAAACTATGTGACCAGCATTACATGATATTATTTATCTCTGTGGAGGGTATATTGAACAAACTGTGGTGAATGTCCTCTTATTTTTTTTTAATATTTTATCTATAATAGAACATTGTCAATGAGTATATTAATTGACCGTCAACTATGTTACATACATTGTTATTGGTTAAATTTTTTTTTATAATTTTAATTTAAATGTATGTTCAAATTAGACATTATTCTGTTCAAGAAATGCCAGGCAAGGTCTACCACTGAAGTTATGGGTCAAAATAGGGAAATTGTTAACTATGTTACCTAGTAGTCTATATCTACTGTCCCTTTAAAATAAAAATAAAAATAATGTTTAAGCTTTGCAAATAGTGGATATGTTTCACTAAAGGAATATATTAACTTGAACCACTGATTGTTCTATTGAGAAAGAACATTGTATTTGTACTTTTTTGGGGATGTGAAATGTACCCCAAATTATATAATGACCCTTATATGTATTTGGTCAATTCTGTTCAAAACTTCCAAAATTATCTTATTTGTCCCTTGGTCTTGTGCTGTGATGAGAGCTTGAGGACATGTATTAAAAAAAAACACTGTAAATTACTAACAAACTCAATAAAATGATCCTGCCAGATGTGCCAGCAGATCTGTATTCTTAGGAGCAGACTGCATGGATATTCCATGCCACTGCCAGGTTCTGTTAGTGGGCCTCCAGAGGGGAAGAGCTAGGAGCTGTTAACACTTACACCTTTATATTTATACAGCTACAGATGGAGCTCGAGGTGTGAGTTAAAGCTGTAAAACAGGTCTGCAGTCTGGTTTTGAGGAACAGCAAGTTCAGACTGTGAACACATTTATACACATGCTTATACACAACACATTAATGCGAGCATATATTCAGCACAAATATGACCACATGCATTTTACAAAACAAACAGAAAGCCAATATGTTGTCATAACCTGGTCTTACTTCCTGCTGCAGATGTCCACGTGTATGGATCACTTCCCTCTTCGTCTTCAGCACCTTAATCTTTCAAATTCTTTTCGTTAACCAGAGCCAGAACCCAGTCTTTGTTCCCTCGGTTTTCCTCAGTGCCTCCCTCACTGGTTCTCACAGCCAGTCTGACTACATGCTCGGTGAGCAGCTACAGGTCACACTGTGCAGTGCGCACACACACACATAGGCTAGCATAGTAATTAGTGATGGGTCGGTCGCGAACGATCCGGCTCTAAGAGTCGGCTCTTTAAAGTGACCGACGGGATCCGGCTCCGCATTGGGAGCCGATTCGTTTTTTTCCGTTTTTTTTTTTCTGTCAAAGCCGCACGTGATTGGTCAAGATACGTGGTGGCGTTTGTGTGTTTACACTGAGCAGGGGGGGAGGGGTTACACGCACAGAGAGACAGCGTGCACACGAACAGGAGAGAGAGAGAGAGAGAGAGAGAGAGAGAACTCAGCGCTTTACACTTAAGCAATAGAACACGAGAGGGAGTGTGTTATCGCGAATAAATCAAATAAGCCCTGAATTTCATATTAAATATGCTTTAATATTGACAATACCTTCCGCCAAAAAGTAGTTCCACAACTAATATAAAGTTTAACACTACAAAGCAGACATCTCAAGTTGCAAAAACTCATTTCAGGGAGGTAAGAACAAGAAGAAGAAGAAAGCAAGAACCTCCGAAGGGAAAAAAAGAAATAAAAAAAACCTCTCGCACACACCAAAGGCTATGGATGAAAACAGAACTACTAGGAGCTGCTAACTGGCTTAACTAACTGTTCGCGTTACAAACACATTAAAGTTCCCTAAATAGTGCACTAGATTGTGTATCAGATCATGGATATATGTTCCCTACATAGTGCACTAGATAGTGAATTAGACAATTGGTTATGTTCCCTACATAGTGCGCTAGATTGTATATCAGATAACGGATTTAAAACGCGACTGGGGAAAAAAAGGCTGTGTTGCCTGCGTGCGCGTTTGTGTGCATGAAGCTTGTCGTTAATGGCAACGCGTCAGCGGAGTAATACCATTGTGGTGTGAAAAGACCGTGCTGTTATCACGAATATCAGCACGTTTAGAACGCTTCTCAACCAATCAGATTGTAAGGTCGGAACTACCTGTTGTATAAAGCCAGACATTACACGCTAGAAAGGTGAGGAAAATGAGTGAGAGGAAGCATAGTAAAGTTTGGACACGAGAAGCCTCTTTTACAGAGAAGTTTAAACCCACTGAGCTGGTGGGAGACCAAGGGTGTGTTCGAAAAGCTAGGGAGCTCTCTACATAGACAGCATTTTACGTCATCCTGTGCGCGCTCCCGAGAATGAGGCTGTTCGAAATCCTAGATGGCTTAAAATCCTCACTTCTGAGGTATCTTCATATTTCAATGTTATTTTGGCTCAAGAACGAGTGAGCATCCGAAGCTGCCTTAGTGATCAAGGCAATCCCAGCATTCATTGCGGGTCGGGTGCTCTTTTCTCACAGAAAAATAAACATGGCTGACGGGGCGGAGAAACGAATGGAGTTATTTTCAAACGTAAATAAAATATTACTGATTTTTAACTTGTATAAACTTGTACCAAGTGTTTTTATTTGCAAGTTCGGGCTTGTTAGGAAATGTAACCGTTATCGGTACATGAAGGAAAATGTTATATTGATGTTAGCGTGCTGTGCTACCCCAATCCATTGGTTTTAATGGCAAGATGCTAAACGCGAAATGCGAAACCCGATGGAATCGCTATCTAAGTAGCGCGTTCGAATAACCTGCCTTATAAGCAGGGCCGGCGCTAGGCCCCCAAGCACAATGCAAGCAACGGCTATTTTTAAAATGATCTCTGAACCAATCACAAAAATGCATTTTGTTTTACAGTGTGAAGATATTTCCTTGCTTATTCCTGATTGGCTCTTTGAGTCATATAAAAATCGGCAGACTGCCCCAAACAGTTCAGTTCGGCAGTATATGTTCTGTTAGTGTGAGCGAGAGGCAGGTATACTGGTAAACACTTTTTTTTTTACAGAATTAGTATTCTTTTGTTTTCTTTATATTTTAATTTCCCAATAATATAAATATTCTCACTCATTCCTATTTCCACGTTTGAATATTCTCAGTCTGTGTGTAGGTACATTTGTCAGCTTTGACTTAAATTTGTATTAAAGCCTTTCAAGAAATAGAGTTGTTCTATTAGTAATGGCAATTTAATTAAGGGGGCGTATTAAAATGAAATACAATTAGATAATCTTTTTTCCTAATTTACATAATCAACATGTATTTTTTAATCATTGGGTTTTAAGTTTAAGTTCGAAAACATGCATTTTTATTTCTTTACCTTATACATCACTTTAAGCCAGTATCAATAGCTTGGCTGTCATCATTCATGCACAAATCAAGCCTTGAATATATTTCTGGCTTCAAAAACATGACTATCAACATGCCCCCTCATTAGGTTTTACTGCCCCCCCAAGCAAAGCAGTCCAGAACCGGGGCTGCTTATAAGTCATTGACTTATTAGAATCCTCTCTACTGAGGCAGCTGCCTATGTAGACAGTAAGACAGCAGGGCAGCTCCCTAGGTTTTCGAACACACCCCAAGTGTTCAGTCTACCCACATCTTATACATGTGATGGCACATAGACTGTGTATCTGTCCCCTCAGAGAGAATCTTTTTTAACATGGCAGATCGTAACAGAAAGGAGAAACAGGATCAACCCATCAAAGATGAGCTCCTTGGTTTTTCTGAATCTTCACTAAATTTTTACCAGACATAGTGAGCTGAATTATGGCTATATAATTATGGTTTTATTTGACTATTGTTTTCTTTTTAGTTGCAAGATTTAGACATGCTATGGTAGTCTGCATAAAGTATTTATAATAACTAGTGTGTTTAGCCAAAATTAGCACCACAGACTATGACAGCTGGCATGGCAACTGGCACTAGTAACAAATCACTGTTATAATATTTGACACCAGCTGTTATGACCAATCATTACAGCATATGACATCTAACATGATTTGTGACAATGTGGTTTAATTTTAAATTTTACCCACGGATCTACACTTAATCACTCTTAATGTCAAGGTAAAATGTATTAAAAATCCTAAACTGAACTATCCAATTCATTAAGGTATTCAGGTTCTTTGCTGTGCCACTCCAAAATTGTGGTCATGAGCATTCTGCTGGCATTATTTATTTTTAAGATGTGTCTAGAATTAGTGTCCACCTGTTGCATTTTGAGTGTACATATAGTGTACATAGGAAAGGCACACACCTGGCTTTATAAGGGCCCAAAAAATGTTTGCCCTGTTTTGCATTCTCCCCTCATTTCATCTTCTAATTCAGTCATATCGAATTACCTTATTGCATTTCATTTCCTCTACTGCTGCTGACCTCCACTCCTCATGAGGAGGACCGTGACTATCGTACATACCACAACCTGCCCCCCCCTCTTCCCACAACATGTGTTTTCACCTACGCGAGGTTCATATGGAGCTCAGTACCGTGTACAGAGAGTCGTGCACTGATCTCCATTGTCCCTCTGTGCAGGCGCCATTGATCAGCCAACAAAGATCATAATTTGTTATGAGGAATTTCCTACAATCGAACTTAATGGACAATCCGATTGTTATCCATGAAGAGTTTTGGGGTTTGAGATTTGGGGTCAGAGTTTGAGATGTTGGTTATGGTGTGCTGTGTTTTACCCTTGCACCACCTGAGCACCAAGGGCCCCACAATCAACATGATGTACATTACTGTCAGGGTAGAACAGCAAGCACTAAATCTGATAATAAACTGCACTGCACATAAAAATTTAGAGGCAGATAAATGCAACCAAATATTTAGACGCAACACAAAAATTACCCAAAGTATACAGCTAAAACAATACTGGAGTGGCTTTAGGGAATATCTCTGAATGTCTTTAAGTAGCCCAGCCAAAGGCCAGACCTAAACCCTATTGAACATTTGTGGAGAAACCTGAAGATGGCAGTCCCTAGTCGCTCTTCTTTCAATCTGAAAGTGCTTGAAAAGTTTAATCACGTAATAAACTGCTCAGGGATGCGCAAAGTGTGTAGAGATGTATCCAGAAAGACTGGCTGCCTAAAAGACTTCTACCAAGTATCGAATAAATGGTTTGAATACTTTTGTGAATAAGATATTTTAGATTAAAAAGTGTATTTACTTTACCATTATGGGTAATTAAGTAGAGATTTATGTGTAAAAATGGCAATTACAATCATTCCAAACAATACAATAAACCATAACCACAACCCAATAAAGTGTTCAAAATGTCAAGAAGTCTGAATACTTTCTTAATCCACTCTATGTGGAGCTACTGGGACTAAATACTTTTGAGATATTGTTTGTTTGTTTGGGTTTTAACGTCATGTTTTACACTCTTTGGTTACATTCATGACAGACACGGTAGCTACTCGTCACACAAGATTCATCAATCCACGAGGTCATATCGAACACAGTCATGGACAATTCAGTGTCTCCAATTCACCTCACTTGCATGTTTTTGGACTGTGGGAGGAAACCGGAACTCCCAGAGGAAACCCACGCAGACACGGGGAGAACACACAAACTCCACATAGAAAGGACCTGGACCGCCCCACCTGGGGATCAAACCCAGGACCTTCTTGCTGTGAGGCGACAGTGCTACCCACTTAGCCACCGTGCCGCCCTTTTAAGACATAGTACCATTACTCTGTGTGTGTGGGTGTGTGTGTGTGTGTGTGTGTGTGTGTGTGTGTGTGTGTGTGTGTGTGTGTGTGTGTGTGTGTGGTAAAAAGACAGTGTGGGATGGTAAAACAGTAATAAACAGAAAGCACGCCGCTCCAGGCTCAGTGAGAGTGTTTTCAATAAAGACAGTGAGTTGCTGGGGGGTTGCAGTGAATACCAGAGCCCTGAGTCACTCCGCAACTCTGTAATGACCTGTCATTTACACACACACACACACATATACATGCATTTTTTAATTTAAATTGGTTGGACATTGTTCAATTCCAAGCAACTGTCTGTGGATTTCTGCAGGCAAATTGTGGCAAGGCATAGATCAGGGTAAAGATATGAAACAATATTGAAGGATTGGAATGTTCCCAGGACTACAGTGGCCTCAATAATTTTGAAATGAAAGATGTTGATCTCAACAGTCACTCTAAAAGAGCTTTAAAATTCTGTGCAGAAATGATAGAACCTGTTGGATGGACTTTCTGCAGCACTCCATAAATGGTAGAGTGGCAAGTCGGAAATCACTGCTGAGTTCAGAGTTTGCTAAACAGGATATAAAAGAACTGTGGTAACATGGTAACATGAGAAAAAGATTTTCTGGTCTGATTAGAATAAACTATTAATCTAACTATTTGGGCAATACAGCAAGCACTATGTCTGGTTAAAAATAAATAAATAAAAAAAGAATAAACATGTCACTTGGCTAATACCATCCCAACAGTAAAACATGGTGTTGGCAGCATCATGCTTCTCAACGGCATTGACAGGGAGACTGGTAAAAATTGAGAAACAGTTGAATGCAGCCAAATACAGGAACATCCCCCAAAAAACCTACTCCAGAATTATTGCAAACTCAGACTAGGCCAAACAGGACAATGACCCCAAAATCCAGCCATAATAACAATTAATTTTTTTTTTTTTTTTTATCTCTGAATGTCTTTCATGGACCGTGCCAAAGCCAAGACTCTAGATCATCGTCGGCCAAACAGTTTTCCTTTTATGTGAGTGTTCTTACTTTTGATGTACTTTTGTATATGCTGTATTACTGTATGTATACAATCTCATAACAAAACATGTTGGGATAATATGGAAAATGCAAATAAAAAGTGCAGTCTTTCTACATTAACTGTGACTTTTATTTCAGTGCAGACAGTTTGAACCCAAGATATTTCATGTTTTGCTTGGTCAACTTTATTTCATTTTTTAATATACCTCCATTCATGCATTTCAGGTTTGCAATACACTACAAAGTTGGGCCAGTAAAGCATTTACCACTTAATGTTACCATTCCTTTTTACAACACAAAAGATTTTTTGGCACCGAGGATACCAAGCAATCCCTTTTTCCCTGTCCCTTTTTTCCTGCAAACACGTCTTCAGGTGTGCAACACTACAGGGTTGTCATTGTTGCATTTTTTGTTTCAAAATTCTCCACACATTCTCTATTGGGGACAGGTCAGGACTACAAGCAGGCCAGTTCAGTATCCATTCCCTCTTCTTCCTCAGTCATGCCTTTATATAGTGCAGCATGTGGTTTTCTCTTGTGCATGGACGTCCTTGTTGTCTTAAAGGCAGCATATGCTGCTCCAAAATCTCAGTGTACTTTTCTGCATTAACGCTGCCATAACAGAAGTGTAAATTACCTTTGCCAAGGACACTGACACAACCTTGGATGGTCCTTTTCGTTTTTGGTCCAGAGCACACAGTGTCTATTTCTTCCAAAAAAGATGTGGAATACTGACCACAGTATTTGTTTCCACTATGTGATGGTCCATCCCAGATGCCTCTGAGCCAAGAGAACTTGCATTCCGGACATGGTTAACATAAGGTGTCTTTTTTGCACAGTAAAGTTTTAAGTGGCATTTGTGAATGTAACCCCAGTGGAAGGATAAAAGGTGTGCATTAAAAAACATTTCAGCTGCTCCTTTGATCATTTGCCACTGTTTTGCCTTGTCCTGAACATCTTTCTCTGACACACCAACCAGCTGCATGTTCTCCCTCACCGTATCCATAAACCTCCTCTTCGTCCTCTCCTTCTAAGCACTCTTCTCTTGATGTAACCCTCATCCCTTCTCTGCACATGCCCAAACCATCTCTACCTCACTTTTCTTATTTTGTCTCCAAAACACCTTACCTGTGCTGTCCATCTAATAAACTTTCTAATCTTGTCCATTGTCCTTACTCGCGATGAGAATCACAGCATTGTCATCTCTGCCACATCCTTCTCATATATTTTTGTCAGTGCCATTGCCTCCAAGACATACAACTATGCAAGCCTTACTGCTGTCTTAAATACTTGAACGTAATAATATAAGATTTGCTATTCCTTTAAATAATTTAACATTACTATACAAGTCAAACCACACATTCATTGCATTTTCATACAAAGCATTACACAGACTACTTACTATAATGCAAAGATGTTACTAAACATGCAATTTGTTTAAAAAGCAATTAAACGTTAAATAAATTATTTATAATCCATAAATGACAAATTATGAAGACATTAAATGAAATACTTTTTAAAAATGCAATCATTAATATCATAGCTTAAGCTACTACTGATATTAAACAAGTAACTACTGCCATTACAGGTAGATAAATCATTGTGTTGCTACGTAACATGATGCTGTTTGAATTTGAAGATGTTGAGTTAAGAGCTATTTTGTTCACACAACTTTGTCTTTTTCTGATTTAATCAGTTTATTGTTTACTAGATTAGATTATTTTAACACATTTATACCAGCAAAGATTTGTTCATCCATCAGAACAACAGATTCCTGCAGTCAGAGTAGGAAACTCTCAGTTTTGTTCTGGGAATGTTAGATTGGTCAGAATACTTAAAGGATTACATTCCATAACTTACAATAATCTCTCATAAAATATCAAAACTGGAAAGGCAGAAATGTTAGCAAAACTGGAATTAACAATATTAACAATTAACATATTTTTTGTTTTGTGCTATTTATTTAGTTCTATTTCTTCTATTTGAACCTTCATTTTAAGATTTACTGGTATTACTGGTAGAGGTCAAGGTGGTGTTTTTTGTTGGGCAGTAATAAAACAGTTATTATGCATGTATTCAAACAGTATTTAGAATATGTATTTTCAAATAAGAAATACATATATTTTTTGTTTTTAGTCTATACACACCAAATGTATTTCAGAAGCATTTTTCGGAAAAGCCTGGGCAGTTGTAGCCTAGCAGTTAAGGCACTGGACTAGTAATTAGAAGGTTGCTGGTTTAAGCCACACCATTGCCAAGTTACCATTGTGAAGCCTTTGAGCAAGGCCCTCAATCCTCAGTTGCTCAAATTAAATTCAGTCATAATTGTAAGTTGCTTTGGATAAAAGCATCTGCTAAATGCTATAAATGTGAAAGCCAATGTGAAAGCCAATACATGTGTCACACTCACAATTTATCTTTCCACAAAAGTTTATACAGGGGGCACTCAGGTGGTGCAGCATTGCATTGTACTAGCCCACCACTGAGTCCTGAGTTTGAGTCTCAGCAGTGCCACCAGCCTTGTCAGGCACTCAACAGCCACCCGGGGTTTGTACAAGATGCAGGGATTGCTTGAGTTCATGGGAGAATTTGGATTTTTTTTTTACTGATGCTATCAGTGACCTTGACTATTAATACAGTTGGAACATTTAATTTACATTTACCTTTATGTCACTTAGCATATGCATTTATCCAAAGAGACTTACAATTGTAACCAATTAAAATGCAAGCAACTGCTTGTTAACAGTGGCAACTTGGGGCTTGAACTGACAACCTTCTGACTACTAGTCCAGTACCTTAACGACTGAGCTAGAGCTCTCCCCCACTTCTATTTTCTGAGGATGGCATTTAAATGAGAAAATTGTGGTTTGCACTTACATGTAACTGCAGCTGCATTCTTAAAATTGGCAATTGCATGATAACTGGTTTTGTTTGCATCTTGCGTCTGTATTTCTGTGTTTCTACATTGTAGTATGGGTACTGTAAAATAAAGCATGGGAAATAACATTCTTTGGCTTACATCCTTTATGTTCTTAGTACAGTTAAACCAGAGTAGTTTCATTGTATCTACAGTATATGGAACTTTGTATAGCCTTTGTGTGTATGAGCTTATATAAAAATGCATGGCATGGCCACTACTGTTTATCAATAAAATTTGCTAATTTACCAGCTCCATATATCAGCAATGTGGAAGTTTAAAACCAGATACCTTAATCTCAATTTACTCACTTAGAGGTACATTTTACATTTACATTTACATTTTACATTTTACAGAAAAGGTACAGGTTTTATTAGACAAGATATTAGATGGTACTATTAGCACAGTGCTGATTTACATACACACTACAGTTGCTGCTAAAGGAAACAAAAAAAGCCAATGTTAAGTCTGTTGAAGCTAAACGTCTAAGCCCCAGAAGAGCCAGACCTTGGGAAAACTGGCTGCCTCCTTACAACCTGTCCAAATATTTATTATAAAATTAGTTATAATAAATTAGATTATTTTTAGATTATTTTCCAAAAGCTCAAACAAACAATACACATATTAAAGAAGTATATGTTACATACATCACTGAAATCCCAGAATGTCATGACATTCTTGCCTGAGGTCATGTAAAGCTCATTAAATTGTGACACCTGTGTTGGAGCCACTTCCTAAACTTGGCAGACCTGTTTTAAATAGGTGCTGTCAAACTAGCCATATTTATAGAGGCACAGATATATCATCAGCTAGAGTAAATTATAATTACTAACCAGGGGTTCTGAGGCCATGCCAGAAAGATAATAGACATTATGCATTGTACACCACCAAATGAATCATCTTTTTGCTGCATGTATAACAGATCCCGGAATCAGAGTTCCCTAAACTGCAATTATGCTGCTCAAAAAAATTAAGAGAGCAAATAAATCACACATTGAACCTAGATTAACAAAAAACTCAACTGAAAAATCTTTACTGATAAAAATTGTGTAATTTGTCTAACAATGGTCAGTGGAAACCAAAATCATCAAAATCAGCCCTGGATTAAAAATTACACCAAAAATCAAAGTAAAAATTGAAATCACAGACTGATCCAGTGTGTATAAATTTCATCTCTGCAACTCATAATGTTATTCATAAGTGTGTATGGCCCCCATGTGCCTGTATGCACTCCCAACAAGATTTGGGCATGCTCCTGATGAGATGGCAGATGGTGACCTGGAAGGGGGCATCATTGAGCTCCTGGACTGTCTGTGGCACTACTTGGTGGCATCAAATGCACAGATACATAACATCCTAGAGCTTCTGAGTTGGATTCAGGTCTGGAAAACACAAAGACTAGTCAATAGCACAATGTCTTTTGTCCTGTACCAGAAGGAACCCAGGGCCCACTGCATCAGCGTAAGTTCTGACAGAGTATTTTATATAGTATTTTATATAGTATTTTATATAGTACCTAACAGCAGTCATAGTACCGTTGGCTAACATTTGGAGGTTCATTAGTGATCCGGTCATGCTGAATAATATTGCAGGCAGCATATTGTTAATAATTTCCAATGATCCCAAGTCAACTAAAGATTGGTTAACTAATCAGTCCTTAAATATTCTGGAGTGGCCTTCTCAGTCTCCAGATTTAAATCGCAAAGAAAATATTTGGTGGAATTCGAAAAAAGCAGTTGTAGCACAAAAGCCAATCAGACATCATTAAGCGGAAGCTTTCGCGTGCAAAGATTGGGAGAAGATTCCACAACAGTCGAGTCAGAAGCTTGTAAGCACTTACCAAAATTGCTTATTAGAGGTTATCAAGAGAAAACGATGCTCCACCAAATACTGAGGCTAGGCGTTGAATAAAAGTTCACATCTGGGCCGCTCGGTGGCGCAGCGGTAAAAAAGTACGCTAGCGCACCAGAGTTGGGGTTTCGAATACATCGTATCCAATCTCAGGTCTGCCTTCCGACTGGGCTGGGCGGCTGCAAGAACAACGATTGGCTGTTGTTCATAGGGTTAGGGGTAAAAAGTCGGATCATAGGTCCTCATAACTGGTGAAACTGCGGCCCCTGCTGGCTGACTGGTGGCGCCTGCACAGGGTAATGCTGATGAGGGTGTGACCCTCCGTACACAAAAAAAAAATAGTGCACATTTCTCATTTGACATTTGTCAGGAGAACTGTTTTTCATTACAACTCAAAATAATGTCGACTTAAATAAATATTTTTTCCCTATTTACTAAGATACTTACTATAATTTTTCATTCAATTATATACACATCACCATTAAACATTTTAAGGTGAAGGGAGCCTGAATATTTACGTTTGTAACTGTATGTAAACTTTGACTTCAGCAGCATTTTACTACGATTTTTAGGATCAATCTAAACCTATATTTGGGCACTTTTGCTTTATCCAGCATTTTAAAACCATGAATATACTGTGTGCACTATCCAAAACATGGGTGTTGCCTGTATTGTCTTTTTCACATATAAATGTTGTGTCTGCATTGCAATTTGCTGTTCAAAGTTGTTTTGTTTTAAAAAGCATCTCTCTGTCTCCCCTGAGCATTCAGCCTGAATGGTACGTTCTTACTTGGTTGAATGGAATTCGGCTCAGACCATTCTACGCCAGCTCCAGATTTATAGGGGGAGGGGGAGCGCTTTGCATTCTTTTACTTTTTAAAGATTACATAGAGTATTAGGAGTAATAGCGCGCTGAGAACCACGACCAAATTAAATATAAAATGATAAATTATTCCTCAGTGGTTGAAAAAGCAGCGTTAAATTTTCGTATCGTAATCATGTCAATTTCTCTCTTCCGTGAGTGACTCCGGATCTATTCGCAGCTCCGCTAACCCGGCTGATCCCTAGGGCTGCTCGATTCCAGAAATGACGGAGTCGACTCTGATTCTGATTCCACGTGTTGATTATGAATGAGTCGATTCTATGATTCGATTCCGAACAATTTTTTTTCTATTTTAGTTTTTAAAAACATAAATACAAAAATAAATTAACAAGGATCTTGTTGTAAATATCCTTAATACCTGTTTTATTTATTTTTTTGCCATGAAAATATTAACACAATAATCCTCCTAAATGCAGGACTGAATGCTACAGGAAACCTTTTCTCATAACAGCAATCAGACTGTTCAACCATTCATAATAATCCAAATAATTCCTAATCATTTATAATAAATACCCACTTTTTGTATGCTATGCATGCAACATTAAACCAATGTTTACATACCTCAATAAATAGCAATTTTTGTATGCTATGCATACACCATAAAAAGTGTTTACATGTATATAGTACCATACTGTACATTTTTATTGTTATTGCTTGTTTTTATACTGTAAGTGAATGTTGTATGTATACAAGAAATTGTTGTTGTCTGATGTGAGCTTCTGTAACGAAGAAATTTCCTGCAAAGGATCAATAAAGAATCTGTCTGTCTGTCTGTCTGTCTGTCTGTCTGTCTGTCTGTCTGTCTGTCTGTCTGTCTGTCTGTCTGTCTATCTATCTATCTATCTATCTATCTATCTATCTATCTATCTATCTATCTATCTATCAACACTTGTAACTGATGTGAGCAAATAAAGTGCCTGACAATTTGTTAGTATAGCTGGTACTGAGTCCAAGTTAAACGTTGTATTTTAGCATTTTTATCTGCATTATTACAGTGGCATCTATTTATTTTATAGCAAAATTATTAATTCATTCATTTTTGCTTAAAAGATGTATATATGGGTAGCAGGTACTTTAATAGAGTGGATTTGAGTCACTGTCTATAAAGAGTACTACATGTTCTCGCCGGCCTTTTAAAAATATGTAAAAGGTGGATTGCCCCTGAATGTTTCCAGTGTAATAAATTTGCAGCCTGTCCAAGGATTTTCTGTCATGTTTTCAGGTGATGCTGGATCGACCGCCACCATGATTAGGAGGAGTTCTAATCTGTCGGTCTCCGATCATCTACAAAGACATCCTGTCTATCTGTGGCTATGTCTAAGGAGGGCCCTGTGATGGATTGGCACCCTGTCCAGGGTGTTCCTGTCTTGCGCCAGGTGTTACCCAGTGGAACCGGAGTAAAGTGGTTGATGAAAATGTATGAATAAAAATGAGCTAATGTTATTTTGTTTCACATTTTGCCCTCTTGTTGTACTGTATATTGTACGAGCCGAATCCATTTCTGTGATGAATCAATTCTAAAGTTTAGAATCGACTCTCGACTCTCAATCTCGGAAATCTTGGAGTCGATTCATTTTGGGATCGACTCTATGCTTCCCCTCCGGATTTGGCTAAAGGGAGCAAGCGAACAGCTGCTGCAAACGTTTTTGACACAGTTTTTGGGGACGATGGGGTACGCGGGGAGAGAGTCGATGCAGGACCGAAGGGAGTAGAGAATCATGGCTGAAGATTATTGGGAGCACACCACGGAGGCGGCTTTGGAATATTGTTAAGGTTTTATACAAGGGCACACGGGAATATTCACAGTCCTCCCTCGGGTAAGGAAGCTTATGTGGTCGGAACGTTATTAATATGTGCCACTGGTTGTGTATTTTATACTGGAAATAGTGAAATCCGTCACTGAGCATTTAGTCAGTTGGGTTAGTTGATTAGTTGGTTCAGGCTGAATCTCCATGGTGACATAAGAGAGGCGCTAGCACGATGCCTGTTGTTGATGTCAAAGATTGTAGTAAGCATTGCCAGCCTATTTTTTAAATTAAATTACACGATAACAACTTACAAAACATTATAATCTGGTTTTATTTGTATCTAAAATGCGTAAAATAGGAATTGTTAGTTAGCTAACTGGTCATATATGACCACAACGGAATCCGTTAAATAGCAAGCTAATTAGCTGTGTGCATTCCAGTGCATGTTGCAGTTCATTAATTCAGCATGGCGGGGCAGATCACTGTGTTAACCAGCACTGACTATAATTCTGGTTTATCTACAACTGTTAGAACCATAAAACAACCTATTAGTTTCATTTAAAATATTTTAAAGTACATATTGTATCAATATTTTACTAGGTACAATATAAAGGGCATATCTTGGTGTTATCTTTGACTCTGACCTCCGATTTGATAAACAAATCAACTCTGTGGTAAGGAATAGCTTCTTCCAGCTCAGAAATATTGCGAAGATTAAGCCTTTTCTCTGCTATTCTGACCTGGAAAAAGTTATTCATGCATTCATTTCTGCAAGAATTGACTACTGTAATTCTCTGTATATTGGGATTAGTCAGTCTCTGTTGCGGCGCTTGCAGGTAGTCCAGAATGCAGCAGCAAGGTTACTGACTAATACCAAGAAAAGAAACCATATTACACCAGTCCTTGCCTCACTACATTGGCTGCCTGTTCAGCACAGGATTCATTTTAAAGTGCTTTTATTTGTTTTTAAAGCGCTTAATGGTCAAGCCCCGGCTTATCTCAGTGGTATGCTTTCTCCCGCAACCGCACAGCGATCTTTAAGATCAGCCACTCAGAATTTGTTGACTGTTCCTAGGGCTCGTTTGAAGCTAAAAGGTGATCGTGCATTTGCAGTTTATGCTCCGAGGCTATGGAACACTCTACCTCCTAATATTCGACAAGCACCTTCGGCCGCTGTTTTTAAATCACTCCTAAAAACATACCTTTATAAGCTGGCATTTGAACAGTGAGGAGCTGTGTTAATTTTAATTGTTTGTCAATTTTAATTGTTTTTAATTGTTTGTCAAGTTTGTCAAATTGTCTATTTGTATTTGTTTTATTTTGTCTCTTACTCTGTATTTTTATTTGGTTCTTACTTTTTTAATATAATGTTGTGTTATGTATGCTTATTCGATGTACAGCACTTTGGTCAACGTAAGTTGTTTTAAGAGTGCTTTATAAATAAAATTTACTTACTTACTTACTTTACTTACTTACTATATGTTTTAAATATAAAGAAAAAACGTGCATGCTTTTAAACAAGTATGGCATTTCTTTTATTTTCTGTTATTTAATATACTTTACAAATGCTATTTGAGTGGGCACACATTCCCACAGACATACTTGGAAATCCTCTGAGCCTTCCCATAAGAGCGAAGGCTGTTATAGCTGCAAAGGTAGATCTGTGTGTGTGTTGGGGTAGGGGGTGGGCTAGGGTTACAATTGCTTTTTATAATAACGCTTGTGGTCTTAGAATAGGATGTCCAACAATCTCATCTTGACATGCATGATGACTTTTAACTTTGTACTTCTTGATATAAAGAAAACATGTCTATGTATACATTTACGGGCGGCACGGCGGCTCGGTGGGTAGCGCTGTCGCCTCACAGCAAGAAGGTCCTGGGTTCGATCCCCAGGTGGGGCGGTCCGGGTCCTTTCTGTGCAGTTTGCATGTCCTCCCCGTGTCCGCGTGGGTTTCCTCCGGGTGCTCCGGTTTCTTCCCACAGTCCAAAAACATGCCACCAGGCTAACTGGAAAGACTGAATTGTCCTATAGATACATAGCCGTTAGATGCACGAACCAGTGCATTGCAGTGCCGGTCCCAAGCCCGGATAAACTAGGGAGGGTTGTGTGAGGAAGGGCATCCGGCGTAAAACTGTGCCAAATCCCGCCGGCGATCCCTGACGGGAAGATGCCGGAAATGCCGACCCCGTAACCCCGTAAAGATATTAAAATGTATGTACACTTACTGAGAACAGATTAGGTATGCCTGTCTGATGTGTGCATTTATCGATAATTGAAAAGCTACAAGTATCACACACATTATATTTATGGGCCTGCAACAATGGACTGGTATGACTATATTAGGTGCAACGTTGTTGTTGGGAATGCTGCCAACAGCGTCTTTCGACCATATTATCTACTAATAAAAGAGTTCAAGAAAATCAACACACATTGTGCATGAGAATAAAAATAGCTCTGCTATCTAAGTGCACACCTACAACTTGTTCTAACATGTTATGTGTTCTTAATAAAGAGGCCAGGAAGTTTAACCAGCATTTTATTGATTTTTTTTCTCATTTTGAAATTGTTGCTCATATGTGTGTTCAACCATTGTAAAGCATCGTTGAAATTGAGAAGGGTGCTATAGAAATTAAACTACTTCTTCTTCTTATTATTGTTATTATCATTATCCCGACAACACTGCTGCACCTGACACATATACCTGTACAACACACACTACTTTGTCATTACCATAGTAGTGTCATTGTGTAGGAGTCTTGACACATGACACATTCTGACCTGTCATCTTTGCCCATTCTTTCTTGCAAAAGATCTCCAAATCAGTAAGATTGTAAGGACCTTTGCTGCTCACAGCCCTCTTCTGAACACCTCATAGATTTTCAATTGAATTCAGGTCTGGGCTCTGGCTGGGCCATTCCAAAACGTTGATCTTATGCTTGAGAAGCCATTCTTTTGTTGATGTGGAGGTATGAATTTGGTCAAATTACTCATCTTCAGGTTTTTCCCTCCTTTTTGACTGAAGCCACAGTTCCAGATAGGGAAAAATAGCCCAAAAGCATAATGCTGCAATGCTGAAATTTTTTATTTATTAGGATTTTAACGTCATGTTTTACATGCTTTGGTTACATTCATGACGGAACAGGTAGTTACTCGTTACACAAGATTCATCAGTTCACAAGTGTAATGTCAAACACAGTCATGGACAATTTTGTATCTCCAATTCACCTCATTTGCATGTCTTGTGGGAGGAAACCAGGACTTTCCTGCTGTGAGGTGAAGGTGCTAACCACTGAGCCACCATGCCGCCCTTGTAATTACAGCCAAAACGTTTAACCATGGTCTCATCAGACCATAACAGACTTGTTGTAGGTTTTTGCAAATGTAGCCTGGCTTGTAGCCTACCCAACAGCCCAAACATATGAAAAATACTGGAGAGTGTCGTCCCATTACCCAACCAGTACTTGGCAGAAATTCCTTCAGTTGCTGTAGGCCTCATGGTAGCCTCTCAGACCGGTTTTCTTCTTATCTTTTCTTCAACTCCGGAGGGACAGACAGTCCTTGGTAATGACACTGTTGTTCTGTAATTTATCCACTTGCTGATGACCATCTTCACTGTGTTCCCTTGTATATGTAATGTCTTGGAAACATTTATACCCCTCCCTGACTGATACCTTACAACAATTAGATCCCTGATTAGTGATTTGCTGTAAGATGCAACTAAGTAAATGTCAAAATAACCCTACTAGAAGAGCTAAACTTTATTTGTGGTTAATCAGAGCCACTTTTATTAATGCCAGGTGTCACTGACTACTGTTTAACGTGAGTTTGACTGTAATTTTGAACACAGACGCAGGCCCAGTCATTAGAGGCTGTTCACACTCATGCAACTATTTTAGTTTGTTTTTCAACTGAATTCTATGGGTTATATGTCACATTAAAGATGGAAATAAATCTGAAATTATTTATCTTGGTCTATTTTTGCATTACAGATGCACTTTTTAAGAACACAGCGCAACTGTTGCAATGCATGTCTTGTCACCACCTGTCTATTCTGACTATCAGTGGAAGGTAGACCAGGCCTGATGTTGTCCAGGTATTATTTGGAACCTGCACCATTCTTATCTTGGCAGTGACACTGAAATTGTATTACATGGTAGTGTGAGTTGTGCTAGTACAGACCCACATTAATCCTCTTTTAGCTTATCAGTGTCACTTTCTGATATCAGGACATGTTTCTGCTTGGTTTATTTTTTTTACATATTTTTTTTTAAGGTGGTGGACTTTTTTTTTTTTTTAATCAGCGGTGACATTGCTTGAACCTGATGCACTCATCCCACCACCACACATGCTGTGATGTTACAGCTATGGGTGGGTAGAGGGGGGCTGACAGATTGAGTTCAACAAGTTGTAATAAGACTTGTGTAGGTCTTTTTGAATATTATACATAATATAGTACACAGACTAGCAAGTGCCCCTTCGCACAAGCATGCAGACAGCTGTTTCTTTTCCCACTGAGATCCTTACCGTGTACAGTCATGCCATGCCTGCATGAACCAACCACCATTTATGCAGGCACCTTAACCATTGCATTTTGCTGCAACAATGAGGAAAGTTGTTGACCTCCCTCACTTGGGCACGGCCAATTATGCACCAGTTCAGATTTCCTGCACAAGCTCTTAGCAGGTGTCCATTAGTGCATTAGACCATCTGAAGGCTTGTTGTATTGCACTGGTACAGGTGGACACAGTTTTGTCATTGGTACAGCTTGAAAGTATACAAACATTTTTTTCATTGAATGTAGTGTTAATCCTTCTTTTATCGTTTTATTAGTAGTTAGCTTTAGACCCAAGGCTACTGTTAGCAGAATGTTTTTAGTTGCTATACTATTCTCAAGCCAGCATTGACTCTAAGCACTTTAAATACCCGTGTATATGCAACCTTTAGGTAGTTTAATAGTCTGTTGTATTCATACTCTCAGTTTGGATACTGCAGTATCAAAAGTTTTATTAGTTAATCGACTTATTTAAAACAGCTAAAGAGTTTCGGTGTCATGCCTAATCATACTTTCTTGGTTGGGTTTACTGTGTTTTTAGATCTCTGTTTAGGTTTTTAAATGTACTCTGGTTTCACCCCTACTTATAAAAACAGCAGGTAGAAGTAGGATTTGCTTTTTTGAAGTGTCAGTGAGCATGAATGAATGAGGATTTTATGCCTTATTTTCCACCTTATTGTGAAATAGGTTCTGGACTCCTCTTCACTAGGCTGTCAATTTGTTGTTGAGTAGTGCACACTAAATGATCGATTGCAAGTTATTTCAAACATAGAAAGTTATTTCAAACATAGAAAGCTTTTTTTATTAACTACTGAATCATTCGCTGACCATCTCAGAATCGCTTGAAATTTTGTCCATATGTAGAGGGGACCAATTCATGGAAAAAATTCAGCATATTTTGCAAATCTGTCAACTAGTTCCAGATTTGCAGCTCTTGGCGTGACCCTATCCCAAAACACGACTTTGTAAAAATGCACGAATTATGACATTGTCGGGTTGATATCTCTGAAAAGAGAGGAGCTACAGGGCTGCTCATAAGTCCTTTTGCAAAAATGCATTTTAATGTTATCTTCTATGTGCATCTCTTAAGTTGCAAGCAAAAAATCTGCAGCTTATACCAGGTTGGATAGCCTCAGGTAGGGAAATGTCCTGAAATGAAGGTCATCTTCAACTCCTGTATAGTTTAGGCACAATGCTGATCTGGAAGTCGATTTTTGACCAGACGGTAACCACGTTGCCATTCCGATTCCCAAAAAAGGTAGAAATATATTTGAGATTTTTTACTGTGTGATAGCTTGGTGTCTGAAGGTGATGTGGTTAAAAATGGACCTTTTTAATATATGGGTTTAATAAGCTTTTGAATTATGCTTTTGTACTTGTTCGAACAATTTATTCTCTTTTTAAGTGTAGTATCATGCATCTTCAGTGACTACATATTATGAGAATGAAGCATTATTGTTTGCTGAAGTGTAATGTTTGTTTGTTTGTTTATTAGGATTTTAACGTCATGTTTTACACTTATGGTTACATTCATGACAGGAACAGTAGTTACTCATTACACAAGGTTAATCAGTTCACAAGGTTATATCAGTCTTGGACAATTTAGTGTCTCCAGTTTACCTCACTTGCATGTCTTTGGACTGTGGGAGGAAACCAGAGCACCCGGAGTAAACCCACGCGGACACGGGGAGAACATGCAAACTCCACACAGAAAGTCCCACCTGGGGATCGAACCCAGGACCTTCTTGCTGTGAGGCGACAATGCTACCCACTTAGCCACCGTGCCACCTTTAAAGTGAAATGTTGTTGTTTTGTGTTGTTCTCTTTTAAAGACTCAGATTTTTACTTATTTAAACAAAACTGTGAATTGTGAATTCAGTTTTTTATCTTTTGCTTAAAGTAGCTACAAATATACTTATGTGCCATCTACTGAAGCAGGTGAACCTTGAGTATGAACTAGCAAAACAATTTAAGTAACTTATTGAAACTGTAATTGTTAGGGGTTTTCTAAATGTACATAGTTTAGTTTAGCTGCTACCATTTCCTATTCATCTGATTGCCGCTACACATTTTTGACCAGCTGACTGTATTCTTCAATCCAATGTGAAATGTGACACCTGCCATTAAATAAAGTGACTTTGATTAACGCCATATAACGCTTAGCTCGTCTACTTTACTATTTTACTATTTTTAAAGCCATGATGAGAACACGGTTAAACTTTTTGGCTGTAATTCCAAAAGGTATTTTTGTGCTTTACAGTAAAGCATAATGGTGGCAGCAAAACCCTTATAAAGGGGCCATTGTATTTTTTAACCACATCGGATAACCACCTCCAGATATTGAGCTATCACACAGTAAAAAAAAATCCTAAAAAACATTGATCCCATTTTTAGGGAATCAGCATGGCAACTTGGGTTAAAATCAGCTTTTAGATCAACATTGTGCCTAAACTATACCAGAGTTAAAGGTAAACTTTTCCCTACCTGAGGCTATCCAACCTGGTACAAAATGCAGACTTACTGCTTGTAGCTTAGTAGTAGTAGTATATAATATTAAAGTGCATATTTTTATAAGTTAAAAATCCTTAAGACTGTAAAGCAGATAACATACAGGTAAAAAACACTTGGGACTAAATACACAGATAAATGTTTTGCCCTGCAGCTCTTCTTTTTCCAGAGATATTAATCTGACCTCGTCATGAATCATGCATTTTTGCAAAGTTGTGTCTTTGGGTCTGGTCACTGCAAGAGCTGCAAATCTGGAACTGTTTTACATATTTGCTCATTTTCTGGAATTGTTTCATGAATGGGTCCCCTCTACATATGGACAAAATTTTAAGAGATTCTGAGATGGTCAGTTGGGGACCTTACTTAATATCTGTTGAGCTACAATAACTCTACTGTTATGTGAAAATCCTGATGACAGGACTTACTGCTATAACATTAGTCAGCAATGCATTACACAAGTTAAACAACTCTGCTCCAGCATGCAAGTGTAGTGTTGCTAATAAAAAGGTGATAGGCGTACACGCCCAAGTGCCAAATAAGTAAAATTTATGATAGGGTGGTACACATTCGATGCTGTGTTACTGTTATTTACAGCACATCAACACCCAGTGTGCATATGAATTGGGGGGAAAAAGTCGCAGAAAAACTGTCAATTATAAATGAGTAAAATAAAAAAAACACTCTAAAATGTCTTTATTAAAAGACGATTACGGACTAATCTTTGACTTCTTTTAAGCCCCTTTACACTTTCGATCAGGGTGCCTGCATAGGCTTTGCTTATCTTCTGTCCACTTTTCCTGGTAAGGATTAGGGTGGAGGGATTTTTATCTCACTGCTGGCTTGGAAACACCTAAAGATTCCCCAGAAGAAGTCTGGGTGGATCTGCTCAGCCTGCTGCCACAACACAAACACTAATATACAATATGTTTTTATTAGTATGCTTGTGTATTATGTTGTGGACTTTTCTTCCTGCAGTTGAGGTTTTTATATTCATAGATGTAATGCTGTGTAATACAACTCATTTCATTTTAATTATCAACATCTTAAACCCTGGTATTCCTAGCTCTTTCCTTAGCTGCCTTGTGATTTTCTTAGATGTGAACCCAAGATAATAAGGATGCACTTTTAATTTGTCAGCAGGCATAAATCCTGTTTTGGTCAAGACAAGATTACATGTCTTCCAGGAACAGGAAGTGCACAACTGACACGCTTGGATAGAATGGAATGCTGCATCAGAGTGATAATCAGTCATGTATGTAGGTGGGTTGGCGTCACTGGATTTTGTGCATCAGATGGAAATGGCAGTTGGACAGATGTCACCAGGGCCTGCTCTGACTCAACTTGGCATCTGATGTGTTTGTGTTTGTGAGGATGAGTACAAGCTTAAAATAGAGGATGACTAGGTAGATAAAGAGAATTGTGCTGTGCAGTAACTATACACTCACTAAACACTTTATTAGGTACACATATCTGGTACATACAGTCTTGATTATTTTATAAGCTACATCTACCATACTGAAAAAAATTGCTCTGTACACTTTCTCACGCCCTTGTATTCCATTTATCGCTTGAAAAAGATACCTCTCCCCCCATGTAGAACCAATACTGACAAGATTTTATTTGGGTGCTGGACCATTCCTAGCACTGCAGTGACAATAATGGTAGTGTGTTGTACCTGTATAAGTATAGTAGATAAGACCTCAGTGTTAGTTCTGCAGGGAACGTATAAGGACAACTGGAATCAAATAGTGTCTACTGATGAAAGACTGGAGCAAGATTAACATACATTGTGCATGAAAAAAGAAAACAGCTCTAGGCTCTAGTACAGTGCTAACAGGATCTGTTTTCCTAATAAAGCAGTTAGTATGTTTAACAGTATTTAAAAATCCCAACAACACTGCTGCACTCATACCAGAACAACACACACTCCCATGTTGATACATGTCATGTTAATATCATGGTCCACTCCCCAAATAATATCTGGTCAGTGAGGGTCCTTTGGGTCCTGTACACCATTTACCAATCCAAAGGGGCATGACAATGAATGTAGGAAGCAAATAAGTGTTCCTAATACAGTGCTTAATCTGTGTTTTTGTTATGTAGAATTCAAAAACTTCTAAAAAGGCTAACAATTACATTTAACAATTATTTAATGTTTAATTAAAGGTAAAGGAGCTTCCTAAAGTTATCTATAATCGAACACAAAGGGAAAATTCTAAAGACCGTCAATCATGCCTGGACAGTGCACAATGCAAAACGCTCTCAGACTTTTTCGTCTTTGCAGTGCTTAAATGAATTCATTTCCACTGTGCACTCAGGCAAGCCCTACAATATGCATGACATCCTCATAGGCCAGGATGTGCCTTCTCTGACATTTGTGAAGTTGTGTAATTCTTACTTTAGCTAGAATCGCTTGATGTCATCACTTAACTGTTTACTTTTTACAGTTCTTGAAAACACTTTACTCTGCCAGCAGCACTTTCTGAAAGATCCCACATCCTGACCCTTAACTGGCCCCTTCCTCTAATATTACATAGGAGCTGGAGGTTGGGAGAAGACACATACTGTGAACGTACTCTAACACTAGCAGCTGTGTAATCCGTCAATGATCGAACTAATTGCTCAATCGGAATAGAATATGTCCATGTATACACCTTAGTCAGAATAGAATAGTCCGATTGAGGCCATTATAGTATAGTTTCCATTAGAGATGGGACGATCGATCGGCTACGAATCGGTATCGGCCGATTTTTAATCAAAATATGTTATCGGCGATCGGCGATATTTCCTAAAAGTAGCCGATCCGATCGTGTGATATATAAAGACCATGTTAAGTTAACAGCTCAGTGGATTGATCCAGACTTTGAGCTACGAAGCACCAACCATCACATCACCATTCATCAACAATCGTACAGAAACCATCGTGAAAGCTCTTACGATGTAATTTTGCTGATTGTAATATTTACTTTAAAAAGATAATTCAACCCGGTCACATCTGAGTCGATTCTATCAGCACGTTATATAAACTCCTGGTTCACTTTGGTAAATCGTAAGCGGTTCTTACTTGTGATGTAGATGAGAACAGAAGACGTTACAGAGCCAATCCGAGGCAAAAGTTATTCATTAGCAAATTCGTTAGTTCAGGATCATCTGCTGAACTTTTAGAAAACTTTTAGCTCCTTAGACGGAACGAGTCTTTAATTAAGCTTTTTAATTAAGCTTTTTAATGTAAGAGAGTCACACAAAATGTTCTGTAGTAGTTGGTGTTTATTTAAAACCACGACATTTAATTAATAACAGTAAACACGGAGAGATAACTGAGAAGAGAAACTTACGCTTCACATAAAAACGAATCAACTCATGAATCAATGAATCACTTATAGCGATACTGTGAACTCTGCGTCTCTGTAACTCTGTAACTGCGTCTTTTCTAAAGGCACAAACACACACACACACACACACACACACGCGCGCGCGCTGCTCCGGTTTATCTGCTCCCCCCCCCCGATCTGAATCGGCTATCAGCCGATGTCCCTGAAAGGAGATCGGAGATCGGAATCGGTGCCAAAAACCCCGATCGGTCCATCTCTAGTTTCCATCCCATTGAACGAGGTGGATAAGCCTTTAAAGTTTACAAAGTTCAATGTGGCGTGAGCAAAAACTGGTATGCAGAATATACAAAGTTTTTGCTGTGAACTTTAAGAGTTTAAAAACAGTTTAAACAGCCATAAAGCACACAATAACAAGTTGTTCAGGCAAGTATTTGAGCAAGTGAGGGACCTATAAAGCAAATTACTCTGACTGGACTACTCTGGACTTGTCATGGTAACATGTACACTAAGTGGTATACATGAGCCTAATTTTGGATCGGATTACTTGGCATGCATGTAAATACAGTGTATCACAAAAGTGAGTACACCCCTCACATTTCTGCAAATATTTTATTATATCTTTTCATGGGACAACACTATAGAAATAAAACTTGGATATAATTTAGAGTAGTCAGTGTACAACTTGTATAGCAGTGTAGATTTACTGTCTTCTGAAAATAACTCAACACACAGCCATTAATGTCTAAATGGCTGGCAACATAAGTGAGTACACCCCACAGTGAACATGTCCAAATTGTGCCCAAAGTGTCAATATTTTGTGTGACCACCATTATTATCCAGCACTGCCTTAACCCTCCTGGGCATGGAATTCACCAGAGCTGCACAGGTTGCTACTGGAATCCTCTTCCACTCCTCCATGATGACATCACGGAGCTGGTGGATGTTAGACACCTTGAACTCCTCCACCTTCCACTTGAGGATGCGCCACAGGTGCTCAATTGGGTTTAGTCCATCACCTTTACCTTCAGCTTCCTCAGCAAGGCAGTTGTCATCTTGGAGGTTGTGTTTGGGGTCGTTATCCTGTTGGAAAACTGCCATGAGGCCCAGTTTTCGAAGGGAGGGGATCATGCTCTGTTTCAGAATGTCACAGTACATGTTGGAATTCATGTTTCCCTCAATGAACTGCAGCTCCCCAGTGCCAGCAACACTCATGCAGCCCAAGACCATGATGCTACCACCACCATGCTTGACTGTAGGCAAGATACAGTTGTCTTGGTACTTCTCACCAGGGCGCCGCCACACATGCTGGACACCATCTGAGCCAAACAAGTTTATCTTGGTCTCGTCAGACCACAGGGCATTCCAGTAATCCATGTTCTTGGACTGCTTGTCTTCAGCAAACTGTTTGCGGGCTTTCTTGTGCGTCAGCTTCCTTCTGGGATGACGACCATGCAGACCGAGTTGATGCAGTGTGCGGCGTATGGTCTGAGCACTGACAGGCTGACCTCCCACGTCTTCAACCTCTGCAGCAATGCTGGCAGCACTCATGTGTCTATTTTTTAAAGCCAACCTCTGGATATGACGCCGAACATGTGGACTCAACTTCTTTGGTCGACCCTGGCGAAGCCTGTTCCGAGTGGAACCTGTCCTGGAAAACCACTGTATGACCTTGGCCACCATGCTGTAGCTCAGTTTCAGGGTGTTAGCAATCTTCTTATAGCCCAGGCCATCTTTGTGGAGAGCAACAATTCTATTTCTCACATCCTCAGAGAGTTCTTTGCCATGAGGTGCCATGTTGAATATCCAGTAGCCAGTATGAGAGAATTGTACCCAAAACACCAAATTTAACAGCCCTGCTCCCCATTTACACCTGGGACCTTGACACATGACACCAGGGAGGGACAATGACACATTTGGGCACAATTTGGACATGTTCACTGTGGGGTGTACTCACTTATGTTGCCAGCTATTTAGACATTAATGGCTGTGTGTTGAGTTATTTTCAGAAGACAGTAAATCTACACTGCTATACAAGCTGCACACTGACTACTCTAAGTTATATCCAAGTTTCATGTCTATAGTGTTGTCCCATGAAAAGATATAATGAAATATTTGCAGAAATGTGAGGAGTGTACTCATTTTTGTGATACACTGTATGTATGTAAAAAAGATTGTCATCACATTGTTAAATTGTACATATAAACATACTGCTCAGTCTTAATCTCTAATCAGGGGTTGCACGGTGGCTCAGTGGGTAGCACTTTCGCTTCACAGCAAGAAGGTCCTGGGTTCAATCCCCAGGTGAAGTGGTCCAGGTCCTTTTCTGTGTGGAGTTTGGATGTTCTTCCCGTGTCTGCGTGGGTTTCCTCCGGGAGCGCCGGTTTCCTCCCACAGTCCAAGACATGCAAGTGAGGTGAATTGGAGATACAAAATTGCCCATGACTGTGATTAACATTAAACTTGTGAACTGATGAACCTACCGTTTCTGTCATGAATGTAACCAAAGTGTAAAACATGACGTTAAAAACCTAATAAATAAAAAATAAATAATCCCTAATCAGAACAAATTCAGTCAGATTGGAGAGAATATTTGCATGTAAACATCATCTTCTTGATGGACTAAACCATAACTATATGAAATAAAAAAACAAGATATTGGCCTCATAGCTGCCAGTAATCTAGGCTGATGAGGCACATACATGCCATTGTAATAATTGATTACAGGACCACATCATTAATGTAAAATAGACTACCGGTACTTAGTATTCTGCTGCATCAGTGGAAAATCTGTCAGTGTCTCTGTGTTGTGGGAAAACTGCAGGAAATGCTAAGTAGCACCACTGTTGTGTAAATTCTTTCTGCTAATTCTTACAGACATGGTGCAACTCAGCATAAAATTGAAGACCACTGTACACACACAGTTTCCCCTTTGTATTAAGTAAGATCCAATTCACTGTTCAGTTAATAATTATAATCCATGTGCAGATTTTTTATGTATTTTCAGACTGTAAAGGCACTGAGGAAACAAATGAATAACCGTAGTCCATTGTCATTAGAAATATAACACAACTAAACTGATTTTCCACTTTTTATGGTAAGCCCTGCAGCACACTCATTTATAGTGGGTATCACCTTAAATGTCAGCTATTAACATATACACATTATAAAAAAAAATTGATTTCATCACTAACATGTAAACAGTTTTTCCCATCATTACAGTTCATTGTGATTTTGTTTTAAATCATTGCATTTAAAACCTGTTCAACCTCAGTATAAAGGGTAAAGAGATTTAAGAGATTAAATATTAAATGTAGTTCATGTAATTTCAATAAATCATCAAATACTAGAGATGGGACGATCGATCGGCTACGAATCGGTATCGGCCGATTTTTAATCAAAATATGCTATCGGCGATATTTCCTAAAAGTAGCCGATCTGATCGTGTGATATATAAAGACCATGTTAAGTTAACAGCTCAGTGGATTGATAGAGACTTTGAGCTACGAAGCACCAACCATCACATCACCATTCATCAACAATCGTACAGAAACCATCGTGAAAGCTCTTACGATGTAATTTTGCTGATTGTAATATTTACTTTAAAAAGATAATTCAACCCGGTCACATCTGAGTCGATTCTATCAGCACGTTATATAAACTCCTGGTTCACTTTGGTAAATCGTAAGTGGTTCTTACTTGTGATGTAGATGAGAACAGAAAACGTTACAGAGCCAATCCGAGGCAAAAGTTTATTCATTACCAAATTCGTTAGTTCAGGATCATCTGCTGAACTTTTAGAAAACTTTTAGCTCCTTAGACGGAACGAGTCTGACTCGGTTACAGATCTGTGGTAATAGCAGTTTAATTAAGCTTTTTAATGAAGCTTTTTAATGTCAGAGAGTCACACAAAATGTTCTGTAGTAGTTGGTGTTTATTTAAAACCACGACATTTAATTAATAACAGTAAACACGGAGAGATAACTGAGAAGAGAAACTTACGCTTCACATAAAAACGAATCAACTCATGAATCAATGAATCACTTATAGCGATACTGTGAACAAAGCGTATCTTCTAAAGGCACAAACACACACACACACGCGCACGCTGCTCCGGTTTATCTTTACTGTGAGGCTCTTTTTAAGTTTATTTACTGCTAACCCCCCCACCCCCCCCGATCGGAATCGGCTATCGGCCGATGTCCCTGAAAGGAGATCGGAATCGGTGCCAAAAACCCCGATCTGTCCATCTCTATCAAATACTATACATAACTGTAATGAAAAAGCATAACAGTAATGAATAACAATGTTTCAGTAGTAAACGCTTTAGTAACTACACATTAGCAATCATCCTCAAAGTCACCTGTGCTCAACCATCACTTGTACATGAAATTAATGCAAGACAACCTAAGAGTTTTCCTCAGCTAGAACTAGAGATGCATCAATACAATTTTTTCCCAACCGAGTACAAGTACAAGTACATGTATTTTAGTACTTGCCGATACCGATACAATACCTATTGGATCAGATATATAGAACGCCGAGTTGCTCCCGAGCCGGCATATCTAGCGCCGACCAGTCGCCGAGCGAAAATCAGGGCAAAAATTGTGTAGTGTGAACCAGGCATAACGCAGCAACGTGCACTAGGCACACGGTATCGAATGTTTAGTATCGGAGCCTCGTTTACGAGTACAAGTTAATGAGCGCGGTATCGAGCAAATACCCGATACCAGTATCGGTACTCATGCATCTCTAGCTAGAACAAACCTGCAAGGTCGAGTGGGCTAAAATTCGGGGTGCCTGGGTGGTGCAGCAGTAAAATAAGCTAACCCATTACCGCTGAGATCAGGGGTTCAGATCTCTACTATCGGCTGGTCAGGCATCTGCACTGACATAATTGGCTAATGTCGGAGGGTGTTAAAATAGGAGGATTGAGTCAGGAGGGGCATCTGCAGGGCTCTAGAGTGCGGTCGCACATGCGACCTAATTTCTCAATGGTGCGACTAAAAAAAATCTCAGGTCGCACCGGTGCGACCAGGCGTCCGAGGGAAAAAAAAAACGACACACATTAGGCCAATAACATGGTCTAAACCAATCAGAGATAGTGAAGGGCGGGACAATATTGTAGCGGTGATGTGAGCGACATTCAGCTCAGCCAATCAGAATGCAGCACCAGGTTTATACACGTGCGTTCGGACGTTCTGCCGTAAGTTTAGTTTTGTATATGAGACTCGCCGGATGTCCCCAGAATGGAAGTTCGGGTTCTGGAGCTCGGCGGTGTAAAGTGTTGTAACGCTCACTTAAGTCCTGACTAAACAGTTAAAGTGACTCTACCCTGTCGTGTGTCTTTATTCCCACACCTCCACCACCGCACAGCAAAAGACCCGCAGCATCCCCACCGGACAGCGGCTAGGTGAGCCGACCCTCTACAGTAGCAAGGGGCTAATGCTAGCGGTAAAGTGCCGCGATAGTGAAAGTAAAAACACGACAATATTTTCGTTAAGTAAAATATAAAAATAACTAAAAGACCAAAATATATTACAATACATGTAGTCAAAATACGCAGTGAGTGCACCGCAAGCGATTTTGGGAATCTGTGTAAAAGATCCAGTAAAGCCGATAATATAATGCACTGCATTTAACATTACACTCTAACACACACACAAACATATACATATAATTTTAAATATACACACACATATAAATAGATATACACACATACATACACATTTACTCTATTATTTTTATAATTTTTTATAAGTGTGCTATAATTAGTCTGTAATACTATAATTAACTGTAAAGAAGACAGTGGCCGGCAATAGTATATTTGTGACTGGTTCTAATACATTTCGAATTGAAAGGCTGAAAAAGCCCAATGCATCTATAAAACACATTACATGCCTCGATAAATGCACTGCCCAAGTGTCCCCCTCTCCCCACTGCCCTTCATTGTCAGGCAGCAGCAAACAGATCATCAGACGAGGCCATGTTGACCAGATTGTTAGTTATTTCCAAGTCAATATTGCCTGTATGGACAGTGATTTAAAAAAAAAAAAAAAAAAAAAGGAAAGAAAAAAAGTGAACCTGTAAAACTGCGGTGTTAAATGCGATACGGTCGAAAATTTGGGTGCACCTAACTTTTGTGCTGGTGCACCTAAGAAAAAAAGTTAGGTGCACCAGTGCAACCAGTGCAAAACGTTAGTCTAGAGCCCTGATCTGGCATAAAACCTGGTGCTAAGTCTGGTATGCGCACCAGATTTGCTGTAGCGAACCGTAAATGCAAGAGCAGCCAAAGAAGAAAAGGGTGTGGTAAAAATCATACAGCAAGAACAGAAAGGCTTTTAGCTGAATACTTGGCACGTTTTTACCAAGTACTGACAGACGGGGGGACTAGGGCTGTCGCGGTGAAAGAATTTCCCCTTGCGATATTCAACCTGTCTCAATATCGCGGTATGCGGTGATATCGCCATTTTAACTTAATTAATCTGGATTTTAGAGCTATATAAACAAGCTTTATTGTTAGGCTATGAGTCGATATATTATTGCTTTATAATGACAAAGATGAGACAGCTTTAAGACCAATGAAATGCGTGTTTAATGTTAAATACAGAACAGAGCAGGGATGAGCGTCTTATCTCTATTAAAAAAGGTTTAAATTAGCTTCTAGCCTAGGCTAGATATACACTGTGAAACAAAAAAAAAGTGTTTAGGCTAAATATTTTAAATGCACATCTAATCAAAATATGGTAAAAAAAAAATAGAATAAAGAATGAAGTCTGTAAGAGTTTAAACCTGCGTTATCATGCGCGCTAGAAGAACCAACATGTTCACCTGATGTGGTTTAGAGAGGATCTGAGTGGGGTAGTGATGTTCCCGACGTTACCGATGTTACACTAATACACACGTGTACTGATCCTGCATTCGACTTTACAGATCAAAGCAAGTCTAGCCTGGTTATTGCGCCACTATTAACTATCTATTTAGTAGGTGTAATTAACATAACAATATAAACTACATTTTAAGTTATTATTCGTTTCAATACATTTTTATTCAATGAAAAAATTAATTTAAATCATTCCAGCAAGCCAGCAAGAGAATATTTGCAGGCTGCAATGCCATATTAACCGTCATTAAGTGTTTTAGTACACCAAGGCTGTTTGAATATAGTCTAAATTACAAGTATTTTATTGAGTGTGAACTCAATTTAATCATTAATAAACTTGCCTATAATTCCTGTTGCGATTGTTTACATTTTAAAACACAAAGCCTGACACTCAACAGCAACGCATGCGAACAGGTTGCGGGAAAATGTCGCTCCTAGCTCATTTTCATTATAAATTTATTTAACATTTATTACGCCCGATTGTAAGCGTATAAAACAAGATGGACCCTGCAAAAAAAAAAGAAAGAAAAAACGTGAATATCGCGGTGATGCGGTTGCTTGGCATGCCCTGCGGTTGGCTGGTCTATACCGCGATATTTCAAAATTGCGGTTAGCGCGACAGCCCTAGGGGGAACTGAAGTTTTGCACATGCCCCATTTACCGTTTAATTTTTTTTATCTGTTAATTTTTTATCTGCAAGTGCTTAATAATTGTGATTGTGAAATAATTGTGAATAATTGTGAAATATGCAGTGTTTTTGTTCTGTAGGTTGTGTTAATTTCTTTTAAAGATTCAGCAAAAACATCCAAACTGACTTGGGGTGCCCAAACTTATAACCATACTCTAGATTTCTCACCCTCCTGAAGTAACAGTGCTGTCAAAATTAACAAAGTTTTTTTATTCTGCTCTTTGGGTATCTGGGCAGTCTGATTTAGGGCTGTGCGATATGACTAAAAAACTCAGATCTCGATATGCTTTTGAGAAGTAGTGATATATGATACAATATACTGTAAACTTAAAGTACAATGGCAGACCACTGCTCGTATTTTAGCTTATTTGGTTTACAAGTTATCTTAAAAACACAAAACATTGTAGTTCTGATAAATTCTGACAGAATTACAGTGTTCATATTGTGTATTATTAAAAGGCTGTATTTGTATTAATATTGACAATATTTATATCAAACAAACCAGCAGATTTTCACATTTATGCTGTTTGTTTTACTTCACATAAATGAGCATAAAAAAAATCCTGAAAAAGTTCAATATTTGATCATTCTTTGCTATCATTGCAAAATGAAAGCACACGTTAAACAACAGCACTGCCACCCTGATCAACCACACAGCAGCATAAAATCATAACCGCTGCTTACATGAGCTTCAGTTCCTCAAATTGCGAATCAAATTTATATCCGTGTGTTGTTCCAGTAGGGATATAATCACCTTGGTTTTCTTCTTGAAGGCCACCTTATATGTTTCCAGAATATTTCCAGAATATATAAATCTATTTCCAACTGTGTTTATCCTCCTATAAGGTGAAAAGCTGAAACTTGTAATTCGTTCACTTAGTGCTGGACAATAATTCGATATCGATATATATCGCGATAGAAAATGTTTCAATAACGGTGATATGATTTTTAAACAAATTCGATCGATATGCTTACGTCAGTGCGTGATGACGTACGCCACAGGCACGAAGCCGGTGCTCAACACGGTGGATATTAGCGGCTAAATGAGTTCAACAGCTGTGAGTGAACGAGCATCCACAGTCAGGGGCGGAGCCGGGGGGTGGCCGCTTTGCCGGTGTTACTTTATTGCGGAAGCATTTCTGCTCGCAGGTGTTCCCACAGGGACGCAATTCAACAGCGCACGTCAATCAAGTAGTTCTCCACCAAAACAGTGCAGTAACACATTTAACATAAATGTCAACCACCAACACTATTACAGAAGAAGTACTACTACTGAGTACTAATACTACTGAGTACTAATACCAGTTATTACTACTACTTCTTATTAGTTGTGGCGTTCGACGACGGGATATTCGCGTTCCAGTGTTGCCAGATTGGGCGGTTTTCCTCTAAATTGGGCGTTTTTTTTGGTTTTTTTTCAAAAACAATTTAATAGCATTTAAATAACACTTCTATTGAAAATAGAATATTCAGTTTTAAGAAGCCCCAACATTGTAGAAGGCTATTAAAAAGAAAATTCTTAAATGAGTGAGTGACGAAAACACTACTGGATCAACAGCCACTAACCTAGGTCACATAGTCATTCATAGTCACAAAAAGGAGGACATTACACCCAAAAGTAGGGCATCATACCAGGAACAGGGGGACATGATACTGCAACACACATAATGAAACCAGAACCCATATAACAGAGTTTTTGACCAATTTAAGCAAGTTTTCGGCAGTTTTTCTGACATTTGTATTATTCATATCGATATCGGAATTATATCGTATCGACCGAAATTAGGAGTTATATCGTGATATAAATTTTAGCCATATCGTCCAGCCCTACGTTCACTAAACTGTCACTTATGCCTTCACAACCAATCAAGAGAGAGATTGAAATTCTGCCCAAAATCTGAATATGGAAGCTCTGATTGGTTTATACAGCTGTTTTTCAAGGCTTGAACCACGAATTAATCTCTTTTTCAAATGAACTGATTCATTTGTGTGAGCAAAACGAATGAGTCTTTACCATAGATAAGAGCAGAGCTCCCTGATATGATTCCATCGTTTCTGACTCTTTACTCAGTGATTGTTTGCATGTGTGTGCGTGCACGTGCCCACCCGCTCATGCGCTAGATAAAGCGTTATGTGCAGAGCTTGTGCTCTGTTTTAAATGTTTTCAAATGGTAACCTGTGTATCCTAGACTTACTCGATATATCGAATATGGCCATTTTTAACATCCTGTAAAAAGTAATATCGAATATATCGATATTTGCGATATACCACCCAACCCTTGTCTGATTGTGGTTTTCATATATCTGTTAAAGGACTTTTTGATATCTCTTTAAATCTGATAAGCATCAGTATTGAAATTCGCTATGCAACAGACAACTTCTAAAAAAGGAACCTTCAGCCTACTACATCTACTTTACTGGCACTATACTGGCCAACTACTCTGACACCAATGCAGCATTCAGTGGAGTGCATGTGTGTATTGTGAAGAGTTATAATTAATATAATTCTCATGTAAAACACCACTCTTGATCCTACCTTTCCTTTTCTATTATCTTGTACTCCTGAATAAGTTCTTTGCTGTTGTAAATGTACTCTTAATGTGTCTGCAATATAGTTCTTGGAGTAGATTTTTTAAAGTTTGCTTTCCTTACAAATGTAATGGCACTTATGGTGCAGTGGTAAATTGTGCTAGTCGATCTGAACCCCAAATCTCTGGCGGTACTATCAGCCAGTTGGGCATCTACATATAGACATTATTGACTGTATCTGAAGGCGGATGGCCGAGGCCTCGCAATAGATTGACGTCTGGGGTTTGTTTCTGCATTCCTCCCAGTGATTCTGGGAAAACCAGACCTACCATTAACCTGACCAGGATAAAGCTGTGATAAAATATGAAAATAAAATTAGGAAATATAAACTATCTACTACTATTTTCAATTTAAAAATTTTTTTATATACATTACTGTAATATTGCCATTTACGCTGATCAGCCATAACATTAAAACCACCTCCTTGTTTCTACACTCACTGTCCATTTTATCAGCTCCACTTACCATACAGAAGCACTTTGTAGTTCTACAATTACTGACTGTAGTCCATCTGTTTCTCTGCATTCTTTTTAGCCTGCTTTCACCCTGTTCTTCAATGGTCAGGACCCCCACAGGACCACCACAGAGCAGGTATTATTTAGGAGGTGGATCATTCTCAGCACTGCAGTGACAATGACATGGTGCTGGTGTGTTAGTGATCGTTGTGCTGGTATGAGTGGATCAGACACAGCAGCGCTGCTGGAGATTTTAGATACCGTGTCCACTCACTGTCCACTCTATTAGACACTCCTACCTAGTTGGTCCACCTTGTAGATGTAAAGTCAGAGACGATCGCTCATCTATCAGGACGCTGCCCACGGGGCGCTGTTGTCTGGATGTCTTTGGTTGGTGGACTATTCTCAGTCCAGCAGGGACAGTGAGGTATATAAAAACTCCATCAGCGCTGCTGTGTCTGATCCACTCATACCAGCACAACACACACTAACACAGCACCACCATGTCAGTGTCACTGCAGTGCTGAGAATGACCCACCACCCAAATAATACCTACTATGTGGTGGTCCTGTGGGGGTCCTGACCATTGAAGAACAGTATGAAAAAGGGCTAACAAACCATGCAGAGAAACAGATGGACAACCGTCAGTAATTGTAGAACTACAAAGTGCTTCTATATGGTAAGTGGAGCTGATAAAATGGACAGTGAGTGTAGAAACCAGGAGGTGGTTTCAATGTTATGGCTGATCGGTGTATTACTGGGACAGGTCTGTATATTACATAGTAATAAAAACTATACATTATTCTCTCTCATAAACATGCTTGGATATTTATTATGCTAAATAGAGGGGAAACCATACATTTCTTTTCTCCAGATGCATAACAGTAATGAATTCATGACCTTATCAGTTTAAAAACAGATAAAAGTATTTTGGTGCAAAACAATAAACTGTGCCATAATAGACACTCTTCTGTTAAGTTATTTATTTTTAGTTTTTATGAGTACTTCGTTTAAATCTTGACAGATGTAGCTTAGGTTGGCTTTATGTTAATTACCCTAATACTTAAACAGCTGTTATTGTTGAACTAGTGAGGACTGAAGCTGTGATAATTCTCTCAAAATGCCTTTTCCTCACACAGTGTGGTGACAGACTGGATCGGTATTAAATTTAAAGCTTTCATGCATGGATTTAGCTGTGCTTTGACCTTATTTCGATTCATAGTTACCCATATTTGGAAGCTTAAAGCAGAATTTTAAAGTACTTTATGTAACCCACCTACTTATGTAATCCCTGAGGATGGTCAGTTTTCAGTTCAGATTATTTGCCCTGAGAACAGACCAAGGTTATATAGGTATTAAATGATTATATGCAGCAATAAGCTATGTGATCTGATGGGTACATTGATGATATGATGTGTCTGGATTACTATACTGACCAGGCCTGACGTGTGGTGTCTGGTATCCATTTTTTTATTTAATGTCTGCTTTACCACAACTTTATTCTGGTCAGGGTCACTGTGGGTCTGATTTATTTGGCAAAGGGTAGGAAACACCCCAGTCACCAGTTCATCACAGGGCAATAACACACACACACAGCACGGTGGCTCAGTGGGTAGCACTGTTGCCTCACAGCAAGAAGGTCCTGGGTTTGATCCCTCTGTGTGGGTTTCCTC
This sequence comes from Trichomycterus rosablanca, assembly GCF_030014385.1. Lineage (NCBI taxonomy): Eukaryota > Metazoa > Chordata > Actinopteri > Siluriformes > Trichomycteridae > Trichomycterus > Trichomycterus rosablanca. The sequence continues at coordinate 31,022,561 of NC_085994.1, read as the reverse complement.
CGGGAGCTCCGGTTTCCTCCCAGTCACAAGACATGTAGGTGAGGTGAATTGGAGATACAAAATTGTCCATGACTGTGTTTGACATTAAACTGATGATTCTGGTGTAACAAGTGTGTAACAAACCTGTTCTGTCATGAATGTAACAGTAAATGTGTAAAACATGACATTAAAATCCTAAATAATAATAATAATAAATAAATAATAACCCACACACACTCAGTTTCAGTAGCTCCAGTTAGCTTGTAGAATGTCTTCGGAAATCCGTGCAGACACAGGGAGAACATGCAGACTCCACACTGAAAACTCTCGTTGCCCTGCCGGCAGGGGCGGCTCGTTCCTTAGGGCGATCGGGCGACGCACCACCAAAGGACGAAAGGGAAGAAATTTTTCTATCACAGCTGTGACTGTTCTGAAGTCAGTCTTGCCTCGGAATTTAGTAGTCCAATCAGCGTCGAGTTGTGTTCCGTACAGTACCGCCCCTTTCGGGGTGACATCAGCCTAACTGAAAATCACCATAGAGTGCTCTCATAGACTCAGGTTAAGGCTCTTTTTTTCGGACTGCAGGCGCTGCAATACAATCTGAATGGGTTCCGGGAGGGCTCGCACTTATGTGCTTGCGTCACACGTAACCTGGTGTCGCGATCTCGTCACCATGACTACCATCACCTCAGTTCGGAACAACTCCATCGTGTAATCAGGATAAATTAGCAACTTAAGAAGTAGGGCCACTCAGACCAAATTTAAACATCAAGTATCTACAAAGGGGGGAAAATCATATAAGTTACAAGTAAGTAATGTAATTTATATATTGTGAATTGTGATTGCACTTATTGTATCTCCGCAATTGTTTAATTGTACTTCTTCATTCATTGCACATCAGCCCCGATGCCAATCTTTATTCTGGATCTGCTGCACCTAAAATAAAATGCTATCTGATGAAGACTGAATTAAATGGTTAGTGTGAAGGCTTTACTTCATTATGATTAATGGTAAAGCTGCTCTCTCTCCATGTTCAAAGTTATTTGTGAGGGCAAACTGACAGATGACTTAAGATGTTAATTATTTAAGCTTTAATTTACCCATTGAACGGGTCACCTTGGCCATCATCGCAACAATTGCCCCCCCCCCCCCACCCGCCTGCCGGGGAATCAAACCCAGTACCTTTTTGCTATGAGGTGACAGCTCTACCCATTGCACCACCATGTCACCTGTAGTCTGGTATGTTACTATGGAAAGCTGTCAAGATTTTGAGATTATGCAACCACAACAGGTTCATTCTCAACAGATGATGATTTACCTGCTTGTTGGGTAAAACTGCTGATGAATGAATGTTTTGGTGGTATTATCTTTAAACTGATCTGTGCTATGTAGAATACCCTGGTTTGTATATTGTCAGTATTATTAGAAATACTTGAACTGATTGGATTTTCTCTGGACTCAGTGCTATGGGATGTAATTAATAATGATTTACAAAGAAGAACTTGTTTCTCAGGTTTCATGTAATAAAATATAAAGCTATCACAACAAGATTATGATGGTGAATTATCCTTCTCATCCTTCGCATTAATCTGGGAAGACGAGAACTATGCTGCCCAAAGTTTTATTGCCTCTCAAGGTCTCCCTTGGCAGAAAGGTCCTAGCAGAGGTGTCAGACTAACTGTACTAGCTACATTGGGCAGCAGCAGATGGTTGATCACTAAGGTGATCTGCAATGACACCCGTGAAAAACAACTGTGCAAAAGAAGGCAATGATCAACCACTTTTGTATTCTACCAGTAAATCCAATATGGAAAGGAATAACAAAATAACTGCCAGTATATTGCCAGAAGATGGGACCCTCAGGTGAAGATGTTACTAAGAAAGAGCTAAGGATTCCTATGAGTACAACTTGCATGTATGACATGGCTAGGTCAAAGCCTTCTGGGTGCCTGGTTGCTGATGTTGACAAGCTGCAGAATCAAAATCAGAACTTGGGATATTTAAAGTATGAACCCTGGGAAGCTTGGAGTCATGAAGATGTAAATTTATTATTTACAAATCAGCATCATTGGGTAAGCGAACTAAAATGGACAGAATTAAGAGGCTTTCAATCAGGATGACACACTGTCTACTACTCTGGTCTTGAACGAAGAAAAAATAAAGTGATTTAATCAACAAGGATGTCAGCAAGACTGGTTTTTGATACAGTGCTGTGTGTGATGAAATTGAAATGACAACCATTCAAAATTACTGTCATGCAGGTTTATGGCCCAGAAACAGATGCTATCGAAGAAGAAAGCAAAAAGTCTTATTAAGCTTAAACTGAAATTAAGAAAGACCTGCGGACAAGATGTCCTGCTAGCTATGAGAGACTGAAATGCCACAGTCTGAAATCTAAAGGAGGGAAATACAGTTCACCACGTTTACATTTTACATTCACATTTTCAGCATTTAGCAGAGGCTTTTTTTCCAACGTGACTTACATTACAGTAACAGTACAGTAAGTGAGAGTTAAGGGCCTCGCTAAAGGGCCCAACAGCAGCAACCCAGAAGTGGTGGGGCTTGAACCAGTATTCTTCTGATTACTAGTCCAGTGCCTTAAGCACTAGACTATGGCTTGCCACCAACATGACCGTGGAAACAGGAAGGAAACAGGAATGAAGGAGAACTTTTGCAAGTACAGTGACTTTCATTACTGTTACATTCTTTAAGCAACCAAAACCAAACCCGGACATCACTTGATGGAGTTTACCAAAACCAAATCGACTTCATTCATTGCACAAAGGGATAAACAAGCTCAAAATTATTTGCAAAGGCATGGCCTGGAGCTGATTGTGGAACAGACCATAAACTTCTAATGTTCAAACGCTGAAGACAAAAAAAACTATCAAACCTTCAGACTTTCAAAATATGACCTGGAGAACATACTGGAGAAGGAAAACTTCTAGGAAAACATCAGGAACCCATTTTAAATGTTCGGCAGATGATAGAGAACCAGATGAGCTATAGATGGAACATAAAGAAGTTATCACAGAACAATGAACATACCATTAGGAAGCCTGAACACCCAAACAGAAGACAGGATGTTCTGGAGAAACACTATCCACATGCTTGCCAGGAGTTGGAATCGACTAGACGGCACTTAATATACATTATATACACAGATCAGCCATAACATTAAAACCACCTCCTTGTTTCTACACACATTGTTCATTTTACAAGCTCCACTTACCATATAGAAGCACTTTGTAGTTCTACAATTACTGATTACAGAAGTCCATCTGTTTCTCTACATGCTTTGTTAGCTCCCTTTCACGCTGTTCTTCAATGGTCAGGACTCCCCCAGGACCACTACAGAGTAGGTATTATTTAGGTGGTGGGTCATTCTCAGCACTGCAGTGACACTGACATGGTGGTGGTGTTAGTGTGTGTTGTGCTGGTATGAGTGGATCAGACACAGCACCGCTGCTGGAGTTTTTAAACATCTCACTGTCACTGCTGGACTGAGAATAGTCCACCAACCAAAAACATCCAGCCAACAGCGCCCTGTAGGCAGCGTCCTGTGACCACTGATGAAAGTCTAGAAGATGACCAACTCAAACAGCAGCAATAGATGAGCGATCGTCTCTGACTTTACATCTACAAGATGGACCAACTAGATAGGAGTGTCTAATAGAGTGGGCAGTGAGTGGACATGGTATTTAAAAACTCCAGCGGTGCTGCTGTGTCTGATCCACTCATACCAGCACAACACACACTAACACACCACCACAATGTCATTGTCACTGCAGTGCTGAGAATGATCCACCACCTAAATTATACCTGCTCTGTGGGGGTCCTGATTATTGAAGAACAGGGTGAAAGCAGGCTAAAACAGTATGTAGAGAAACAGATGGACTACAGTCAATAATTGTAGAACTACAAAGTGTTATTATATGGTAGATGGAGCTGATAAAATGGACAGTGAGTGTAGAAACAAGGAGGTGGTTTTAATGTTATGGCTGATCGGTGTACATTTTAATTATAATTTTAGTACATTAGCAGAAAGTAGGTTTGAAGCACCTAATTCTAATGTTAAACTGAAGAAGAGCAGTCCAGCGCAGGTTCAAAGTTTAAACTTTTGTGCCAGTGTTTGATTATGGGTATGATTGGGGAATAAATACCTGCTGCTGTGCATATCAAACTCCTCAGAGTAAGCGTGCCAGTCCAAAGTTCACATTTTCTGTTATTCCTTTATTGCTTTTATTTGACAGCAGTGGTAAAATGATCCTCAGGTACATCAGAAACGTCTGGCTGACTCATTATGGACCTCAGTATGCACATCCATAAACATGTTTGGTATTCATTCACTTGATTTACATAAATACTAGGCATATGAAATATTTTGATGCAAAACATTTATGCTTGGATATACTATAAAAGAACATTTCATATCCTTGTAATATAATTTTATTATCCCTATTAGAATGAAATGGGTTTCCATCACACTGCAAGATTTAGTGCTCAATTTAGATTTTCTGCTTGAATCTGTTTTGTTACGCTTAGTGCACAATTTTAGCCTAATCAGTTCCAGTCACTGAACTCCTTTATAGAAATGTCTTGTTGAGTGAGGTCTTAATAGAATGCTCAAACTGGTTTGCGCTGACGTAAAAGCTACTGTACACTTAACCACTCTTTACACCCATAGTAAAAAGATGAGGATCTCAGAATTCACAACCAGTCAGACCTTAAAGTTAATAGGCTGCACTGACATAAGAACACACTGGGTTCCACTCCTGGCATCAAAAAACACAAATCTAAGGCTACAGTGAACACAGGCTCACCAAAACCTGGACAGCTGAATATTGAAAAAAACATTACCTGGTTTAAAGAATCATGATTTTTGTTGCAACATGCAGTATTCTGTAGTAGAGATGATGACACAAACTGCATGAATCTGTGCACCCAACCTGATATGTGTCGACTTGCAGGCTGCTGATGGGGGTGTAATGATGGGTGAAATGTTTTCTTGGCTCAGGTTGGGTTCCCTAATAACAATAAAGCATAGTGTGAATGCCACAGTCTATTATTGCTAACCCTACATCTTAAAATAGCTTTCACTATGGTAATGCACCATGCCCAAAACACAAAAACATCTCAAATTGGCCACTCTGTCACCAATTCAGAATTCAGTACAGCACCTGTGCGGTGGTAGAATAGTAGATTTACAGCATGAACGTGCAGCTGGCAAACCTGCAGCTATATTGTGGAAGGCATGTTAAATTTGGATCACAAATCTTAAATTCTTGACAAAGGGGGTAAAGCATGGATCGCATCCTATGTAAAATTTACAAGAGCCCTTCTGCATCCCCACCAGAAGGGCTCTTGTAACCTTGGGAAGTATTTATCAGGAGGAATGGGTCTTAATTGGTCCACAGTTCTGCAAATAGCGATATTAAGTGTTATTAGTTATATTTTCCAAAGGTTTAATCATGTTCTAACCCAACATCAGGTCATATAGACTGGTTACTAGGTTTTAAGATCACCACTGTTATGTAGGGGTTTAATCATTTGACATGTTGTTCTAAATATTGCATAATTTAATTTTATTGTTTATTTGCTATATAATTCAATTGATAAACTCTTTATTTAAAGCAAAATTTAGTGAATATAAAGCCACTCTGTTTCAAACTCTGCAAAAAAGTTGAGTCATGAATGTCAAAAATTGTTAGGTGCCTAAATTCATAAAAACAAAAATAATAAAACCATAAAAGCTAGGGATGTCCCGATCCGATCTCAAAGATTGGAATCGGGGCCGATCAAGGCATTTTTTAACTGATCGGTATCGGCTTTACTAACGCCGATCGTAATCCCGATCCTTTGTTTTACGTCAGCATGTCCGCTGTGTGGAAATACTTTAAATTGGAAAGTGAAACAAGTCCAAAAGTGAAGTGTAATGTCTGTAATGCGAGCGTTTCACGAGGCGGTAGGAGCAGAGCTGCGTTCATTACTGTAGAATTTTACTATTTATATGGTGTGTGAGTCGAGGATCACTCCGGTTTACAAAACAATAACTTTTAATCCGAGTATGAAAACTTCAGGACCATAACATACAGCTTTTACGAGTTTACGTGTTACAAGACTGAACGACATCTCAGTATCAAGCTCTCTGATTGGCTTAGTTATGTAACCGAGCGTCGTAGTGATGCACTCGCTTAATAAAGAAATAAATACACGGTATATTCACAAATTGTCGGGAGCATAACACTTTATTAACTTCTTCTGTTATGGTACCAAATAGCGGACAGCTAGAGTCATCACGTTAGCCAAGCACGCTATTCCATGCGCTATGGAAGCCCCAAAGGGTCAAAACACACTCATTTCGCATAGAAACGTCCATCGAACCATTGTCACAATACAAGCACTTTAAGAACTGGCTTTCCTTCATAACAAAAGAGTGACTCCATTTTATTTTGGTATTCAGGTTTTACTGTAATGCTGTTAAGTAACTTATTTTTATTTTTATTTTTTTATTCAAGTTAAGCTGCTACACCACTTTTGAGTGGAGATTTCTGTTAATTTTTAGTGTATCACTGCATTAAACAAGTTCAAAGTGAAACTGTAATTATCTTACTCATTTTTAGTGTTCTAGTTTTACTACTACAATGCTGTACTAAGTTTGTTTACTTTTATTTTGTAAAAATAAAAGAACATTAAGCAATAGCTTGGATGCAGGCATTTTTTTTCCCTACAGCACTGCAGAGCTATTCAGTTGTTAAACATGTACATTGGATTAATTTGAATAACTGTAATGTACTTGAAGTGTGCACTGTGTGAACAGTATTATCTAGTTCTTATCTAGACAATATCTAGAAAATACAAGTATCGGTTTGAGACCCGGTATCAGATCGGGATCAAAATTAATGATAAAAAAAAACGTGATCAGGACATCCCTAATAAAAGCATTAAAACAATACTAGATAAGAGCAACAATAGTATTAATACTTGTTTTCTCCTTATTCAAAAGAAAATATGGACTGTTTTTTTAGTCTGTTGGTTTTTGTAAGAACATTTGCCCCCACATGTACTGTATTTGTGAAGACTTTTTCTTAAAACCAAAACCGATATGGTAGACATTGCCAATTCGTTACAAGGCCTCGGCCAGCCCCCTTAGACATGAGCAATTATGTCTGTATGTAGACGCCTGACTGGCTAATAGCACCGCTGGTGATTCAGACACTAAATCTCAACGGTAATGGGCTAGCGCAATTTACAGTTGTGCCACCAAGCACCCAACTTTGGTTATGTTTGATAGTAATAGTAGCACTGTAACTATGGGTCTGAGCTCTCTACATAGACAGCATTTTATGTCATCCTATGCGTGCTTCCAAGACTGTCCGTCTAAATACCTTAAAATGCTGCCTATTTAAGTACCTTTATTTTGACTGAATAACGAGGGAGCATTCAATGCTTCTTTAGCTGTAAAGGCAATCCCAGCATGTGTACAATTTATTTGCAAATTCGGGCTTGTCAGTGACAGTTTAACAGTTTTTGGTATACAGAGGGAGATGTTAGCTGGCATGCAAGCAGGTTGTGCCACCTCAGCCTATTGGTTTGAATGATTGGAGGCTAACTGTGTTGGCTTAGTAAGCGAAAACTGTGGTGACATAAACACTGTTTAGGTAGAGCGTCTAAATAATCTACTTTATATGTTCAATGTCTTATTGGAATCTTCTCTACTTAGGCAGCTGCTTAGGTAGACAGTAGGCAGCAAGGCAGCTCACTGGGTTTTCAGATTCAGACCAGATGATTCTAGATAACTGTCATTTATTTAACTTTTCATGAAAACATTTTCATACTGACTTCACACCAAAGCAAGTCAGTTCCAAGTGGTGCTTTGCCGCTAAGAAAAGTATTTAGAGCCACAAACTGGATTGTAGTTAGGAAACCCTGAACTAGCTAACATTTTGTGAGGTTTTAACAATTGCTGTCCTGTTTTGTTGCAACCCAAATGTAGCTGTTTAAAGAAAAATCTGGCAGTGCCTATAGGCTTAGAAAAGCTTTATAACTTGGTATTAGTAAAATAATACCAGTGCTCAAAGTCAACATGAAACTGCTGGTCTATTCAGAAAGCTTTAATGTCTTCACGTCTTGGGTTTCAGCACTGGGTTTCCGCTGCTGTGCATACCTCAGTGACAGCACTCTGTACTCCACTTTCACCATTTAAAATATCTAAAATATTTATAGCATCACCCTTTCAATAGTTTGTGTTTGCTGTAACCTGAAATACCCTACACAGGGGCATTGGGGGGTTCCACCTGCTATTTTTGGCTAGCAGGTCAGATTTTTTCCAACTGTATAGAACAACTTTAGATCTGTGGATGTTATAAATGACTCACTGTTACTTGAAACACATTACTTATATGAATATGGTTATTAGCATGTTGTATGTTTTATCATTTGTGCTTTGACCTTTTTGACTGGCAACAAGGGTACATACTATGAGCTTGGGGAGATTCTTGATTGAGGAGTACTCTGTCTCTTTGTTCTGTCTCTGTGTTCTTCAGTCCTATTGAACATTAAAATAGTAGACTTAGTCTGTTATGGTGACAAAAGGATATAACAAGTTTAAAATTTTAAGTTTAAAATACGTGGTGCCAGTAATTGTGACACAATTTTTTACTAAAATGCATATACAGGCCGCTCAGGTGGCGCAGCAGTAAGAACACACGCTGAAACCAGAGCTGGGATCTCGAATACATCGTATCGAATCTCAGCTCTGCCTGCCGGCTAGGCTAAGCGGCCACATGAACAACGATTGACCTGTTGTTCAGATATGGGCGGGATTAAACTGGATAGGATCTCTCTTATAACTTTTGCAATTATGACCTCTGCTGGCTGATTGATGGCGCCTACACAGAGATGACAAAAGAGTGCTCTCAGGGTGTGGCTCTCCGTACACAGTGCTGAGCTGCACTGCACTCGTCAAAGTGTAGGTGATAAGATGCATACGGCATGCTGCTCACGTGTCGGAGGGGGCATGGGTTAGCTTCGTTCTCAGTCAGGGCAGGGATCAGCATTGGTGGAGAGGAAGAATGATGCAATCGGGCAATTGGACGCGATATATTCTGTAAGTGCACCAGCGCTGAGATTCTGACCGGTCGGCTTGGTGCTCCCCTAGCTAGCACAATTGGCAGTGCCTGCAGTAGACAAAATTGGCCACTAGTCTGCTGGGTAATAAAAGACTGGACTAAAAAAGTGGGTGGGGGTCTTCAACGCCGCGTAAGGACCCTGGTTACTAGTCCGATGTGCTTGTACATAGGTGCAGGAACATGGAGATTGGGGCTTGACCCTCCGTGCACGAGACTGGCCTCAAGTATGGGCGAAAAAGAAGGGGTTGGTGGACTGCGCACACATCGGAGGGAGCGTGTGCCAGGCAAATATGCCCTCTTTGGATGTAATCGGGGTTCCCAGCAGCAGAGGACAAATTGGCTATGCAAAATTTGGGAGAAAAAGGGAGAAAATGCATTAATAAATGGTAATAAAATATATATTACAGCCTTCTCCACAAATATTGGTACCTCTGGAAAACAAGACCAAACAGGCTGTAAAAAGATATTGCATTTAAAATATTAACAATAAGCTGATTTATATATGAGCATATACAGTATGTGAGTATGTAGTCTTGACTGTGGTGTTTCGCCTAGTATTAAATATTTTAAATGGAATCTATGGATACTGTTTATTTTTAGCTGTTGGCTGGCTTGCTTAAGCCTCCAACACATATAACACATTGTGTCTACGTATCTCAAATATTTATATGTTCGTTCAAAAGTATATAACCCTCTTGTTAGCATGAATTGATATTCTTTTTATTTGGGTCATCAAAAGTCCAAAGGCCGAAGATTTGAATTGCATACCAGACTTTTCCTCGGCTTGCCAAAACATGTAGTCTCTTAGGAAATGCTTATCATTTTTGCCAAGACAAGCCTGAGGGAGTAAGAGCAGTTTACTCTGGCTGTTTCACATTCGTTTGCATCTGTTTTGTTTGTGGCTACATGGAAGCACTGGTGCTCTCTGGAATATCCTCGTTAAAGATTGATTCACTGCTTTTCACTTTCTTTGGCTTACATTTGAAATGGACAGCGCACAAAGGAAAATTCTTTTGAATTTCTCTTGAGCTTTAAAGCCTGTTGGCACTTTATTTAGAAAACTAACAGTTGGTGTTGGAACAATGTGGCGAGGGTAGTGGGTGCTCATTGTTTCTGAAGTGAGCAGTTGGTGTTGATGTTTAGATATTTGGCACCATGCAGCAAGACCAGTCCAGTACTGCTTCTCAGCTTGATGCCCAGTGCAGTGCCACCTCTTTTCAAACAATGTCCAGTGCTAATAAACACACCCACGCACTCGTCTGTCATTCCAGATGTGCCAACAAGCCTGTTGTTCAGAAGTATTGTGACATTTTTCGTGTGTTCATCTTGTGATGTAATATTAAAGCAGAAAGGGAGGGAAGTAAAATGTCATTAAAATGTGAAATTATCATGGTAAAGAGGTAAAAACTCGACGTCAATTGGTTCTTTGAGTGGCATTCAAGGTATTTTTTCCCATAAGGATGTATGGGGAAACCTGTTGGTTAAAAAATAACAAAAAATACAATAAAACCTGCACTTTTTTTTTTTAATTTATATTTTTTCCCCTCTTTTGTCCCCAATTTTTATCCCCCAGTCTAGTCGTGTCTAGTTACCCTGAATGCATCCTTTATACTGATTCGATCCTTCACCGCTGACTGAGGACGCCTCTCAACTGACATGCGCCCCCTCCGGTACGCACAGTCAGTACAGACTGCATTTTTCACCTGCACGAGTCGAGTTCATACACTTGACGGGCACTGTGTACGGAGAGCCACACCCCCATCAGCATTATTCCTCAGCCCTGTGCAGGCGCCATCAGTCAGCCAGCAGGGGCCGCAGTCGCACCAGTTATGAGGACCTATGATCCGACTTTCTTACCCTCTAACCCTGAACAACAGCCAATCGTTGTTCATGCTGCCGCCCAGTCGGAAAGGCAGAGCTGAGATTCGATACGATGTATTCGAAACCCCAACTCTGGTGAGCTAGCGTACTTTACCGCTGCGCCACTTGCCCTCCTTATGCTTCTTAATCGTGGATCTTGGAATACTATATTCCTTAGCGAGTTCAGTTAGGGCGCATTCACATGGGAAGTGGAAAAATTGCTTTTGTGCTGCCTGTGCCTTTATTTCCTATGGAGTGTAGCAGTGCACAAAGCTTAACGTGACTTATTGTACTAAAACAACGAGCGAGGAATTTCATTAGTGAAGAGAACTTATGAGCAGTAATAATTAGGAGAGGTTTAGTGTTTCTATGTCGTTGTTTTAATACATTAAGTCACATTTAGTTTTTTTTTTTTTTTTTTAATGATTAGTGTTTTAGACTCTCAGAGAAACTAATTCTCACAATTTCTCAGAACCCTGAGCTATAACACAAGTTTAAAAGTGGAAGGAGGAAAATCCAGTTAAACACAGATACATGTGGACGCTTTCAGAGTGAATTTGACGGTTATTCCACACAAATGCAGATTTGCCTCATATTTGCAATTTGATGATGTTTTACTGCACCACTTAAGTCGATCACTAAACAAAGCGGCAGTCGCGTACACGTCGAGTTTTAGGGAAACGTCAAGTTTAAGGGTACAAATTTCCTGACGAGGGGCGTCAAGTTTCAAAGATTTCGAGTTTAGGGGGCGTCGAGTTACAAGGTACCACTGTATATTATTATATGCTTATCACATTCATAAGATTTTATATTTTAATTGTCATATAAAACTGTCTTTGTTTATTTAGTTTTTTTTATTTCACATCACACTTGTAACTATATACAGGTCCTTCTCAAAAAATTAGCATATTGTGATAAAGTTCATTATTTTCCATAATGTAATGATAAAAATTTAACTTTCATATATTTTAGATTCATTGCACACCAACTGAAATATTTCAGGTCTTTTATTGTTTTAATACTGATGATTTTGGCATACAGCTCATGAAAACCCAAAATTCCTATCTCAAAAATTTAGCATATTTCATCCGACCAATAAAAGAAAAGTGTTTTTAATACAAAAAAAGTCCATTTTCAAATAATTATGTTCAGTTATGCACTCAATACTTGGTCGGGAATCCTTTTGCAGAAATGACTGCTTCAATGCGGCGTGGCATGGAGGCAATCAGCCTGTGGCACTGCTGAGGTGTTATGGAGGCCCAGGATGCTTCGATAGCGGCCTTAAGCTCATCCAGAGTGTTGGGTCTTGTGTCTCTCAACTTTCTCTTCACAATATCCCACAGATTCTCTATGGGGTTCAGGTCAGGAGAGTTGGCAGGCCAATTGAGCACAGTAATACCATGGTCAGTAAACCATTCACCAGTGGTTTTGGCACTGTGAGCAGGTGCCAGGTCGTGCTGAAAAATGAAATCTTCATCTCCATAAAGCTTTTCAGCAGATGGAAGCATGAAGTGCTCCAAAATCTCCTGATAGCTAGCTGCATTGACCCTGCCCTTGATAAAACACAGTGGACCAACACCAGCAGCTGACATGGCACCCCAGACCATCACTGACTGTGGGTACTTGACACTGGACTTCAGGCATTTTGGCATTTCCTTCTCCCCAGTCTTCCTCCAGACTCTGGCACCTTGATTTCCGAAAACAGTACTTTGGACCACTGAGCAACAGTCCAGTGCTGCTTCTCTGTAGCCCAGGTCAGGCGCTTCTGCCGCTGTTTCTGGTTCAAAAGTGGCTTGACCTGGGGAATGCGGCACCTGTAGCCCATTTCCTGCACACGCCTGTGCACGGTGGCTCTGGATGTTTCTACTCCAGACTCAGTCCACTGCTTCCGCAGGTCCCCCAAGGTCTGGAATCGGCCCTTCTCCACAATCTTCCTCAGGGTCCGGTCACCTCTTCTCGTTGTGCAGCGTTTTCTGCCACACTTTTTCCTTCCCACAGACTTCCCACTGAGGTGCCTTGAGGAATCTTTTGCAGGTGTTTAGAGTTAATTCGTTGATTCAGATGATTAGGTTAATAGCTCGTTTAGAGAACCTTTTCATGATATGCTAATTTTTTGAGATTTTGGGTTTTCATGAGCTGTATGCCAAAATCATCAGTATTAAAACAATAAAAGACCTGAAATATTTCAGTTGGTGTGCAATGAATCTAAAATATATGAAAGTTAAATTTTTATCATTACATTATGGAAAATAATGAACTTTATCACAATATGCTAATTTTTTGAGAAGGACCTGTATATACATATATATACATACAATATATATACAGTGTATCACAAAAGTGAGTACACCCCTCACATTTCTGCAAATATTTCATTATATCTTTTCATGGGACAACACTATAGACATGAAACTTGGATATAACTTAGAGTAGTCAGTGTACAACTTGTATAGCAGTGTAGATTTACTGTCTTCTGAAAATAACTCAACACACAGCCATTAATGTCTAAATGGCTGGCAACATAAGTGAGTACACCCCACAGTGAACATGTCCAAATTGTGCCCAAAGTGTCAATATTTTGTGTGACCACCATTATTATCCAGCACTGCCTTAACCCTCCTGGGCATGGAATTCACCAGAGCTGCACAGGTTGCTACTGGAATCCTCTTCCACTCCTCCATGATGACATCACGGAGCTGGTGGATGTTAGACACCTTGAACTCCTCCACCTTCCACTTGAGGATGCGCCACAGGTGCTCAATTGGTTTTAGTCTATCACCTTTACCTTCAGCTTCCTCAGCAAGGCAGTTGTCATCTTGGAGGTTGTGTTTGGGGTCGTTATCCTGTTGGAAAACTGCCATGAGGCCCAGTTTTCGAAGGGAGGGGATCATGCTCTGTTTCAGAATGTCACAGTACATGTTGGAATTCATGTTTCCCTCAATGAACTGCAGCTCCCCAGTGCCAGCAACACTCATGCAGCCCAAGACCATGATGCTACCACCACCATGCTTGACTGTAGGCAAGATACAGTTGTCTTGGTACTTCTCACCAGGGCGCCGCCACACATGCTGGACACCATCTGAGCCAAACAAGTTTATCTTGGTCTCTTCAAACCACAGGGCATTCCAGTAATCCATGTTCTTGGACTGCTTGTCTTCAGCAAACTGTTTGCGGGCTTTCTTGTGCGTCAGCTTCCTTCTGGGATGACGACCATGCAGACCGAGTTGATGCAGTGTGCGGCGTATGGTCTGAGCACTGACAGGCTGACCTCCCACGTCTTCAACCTCTGCAGCAATGCTGGCAGCACTCATGTGTCTATTTTTTAAAGCCAACCTTTGGATATGACGCCGAACACGTGGACTCAACTTCTTTGGTCGACCCTGGCGAAGCCTGTTCCGAGTGGAACCTGTCCTGGAAAACCACTGTATGACCTTGGCCACCATGCTGTAGCTCAGTTTCAGGGTGTTAGCAATCTTCTTATAGCCCAGGCCATCTTTGTGGAGAGCAACAATTCTATTTCTCACATCCTCAGAGAGTTCTTTGCCATGAGGTGCCATGTTGAATATCCAGTGGCCAGTATGAGAAAATTGTACCCAAAACACCAAATTTAACAGCCCTGCTCCCCATTTACACCTGGGACCTTGACACATGACACCAGGGAGGGACAACGACACATTTGGGCACAATTTGGACATGTTCACTGTGGGGTGTACTCACTTATGTTGCCAGCTATTTAGACATTAATGGCTGTGTGTTGAGTTATTTTCAGAAGACAGTAAATCTACACTGCTATACAAGTTGTACACTGACTACTCTAAGTTATATCCAAGTTTCATGTCTATAGTGTTGTCCCATGAAAAGATATAATGAAATATTTGCAGAAATGTGAGGGGTGTACTCACTTTTGTGATACACTGTATATATATATACAGTATATATATATAACTGGTAAATATATTTAGTACTGTCACTTTCATCTGGAGGTCTCTACGTTGTTAGTTGGGGAGAATATTTGAGATGGCCTGATGGTTCAGTCTATAACCTGATCTGATGGTCCTGTTTGATTGGGTTGCAGGTGGTGCAGATCTATTGCAACATATACCTACCTGAACAAAAGACACCAAACCTGGTTTGAACTAGTTTATTTCCAAATCCATTTACCATTTTTTTGTGCTTTTGTCAGTTAAATAAAGGTTCGAGAGAACTAACGAGTCATAGATTCTAGTTTTTATTGCATTTTACAAAATGTCCCAAGTTTTCCAGAAATTGGGTTCAGCATTTAGAATGTATATAATAAATAAACAGGTTGGTAGCTAGCAGTCCATTTCAAAATGTGACTTAATAAATCAGTCCAGCCAGTAAAAGTGTTCATTACACTTGTTTGTGTGTTTGACAGGGCACCTGAACAGTGGCTGCCCCTCCCTCCTCGTCTCGGCCCGCCTTGCCCCCTCTGATGGAGCGCGTAAGGAAGATCAAGCGGCAGCTGTCCATGACGCTGCGGGGGGGCAACAGCACTGACAAGAGCCTAAACGAGAGCATCGGCTCCCAGGACACAGGAGCACACAGTGACTCTGGTACAGTAGATCCCGAAATCTACACCTACAACTTGTCAGAGTTTAGAATAGTATATACTCATCCCAAATCTTCACCTGATAGTCATCTGAGCTAAAAAGAAAAGCACACATCTTAAATCTACACCCATCATTCATCCAAGCTAAAAACAGCACAAATCCCAATGTCACACCTAACACTCAGCAGATTTAAAAATAACACACACTCATCCCAACTCTACACTTAGCATTCATGGAAGCCGAATATAGCACACTCATCCCAAACCTACACCCATTACTCATTTGAGCTAAAAGTACAGCACTCATCCCAAATCTACACCCATCACTCAACCAAGCTAAAAATAACGCACTCATCCCAATTGTACACCTACCACTCATCAGAGCTAAAAAAAACACAGCACTCATCCCAACTCTACACTTAGCATTCATGGAAGCCGAATATAGCACACTCATCCCAAATCTACACCCATCACTCAACCAAGCTAAAAATAACGCACTCATCCCAATTGTACACCCATCACTCATCTGAGCTAAAAATAGTGAACTCATCCCAAATCTATACCCATCACTCATCTGAGCTAAAATACAGCACTCATCCCAAATATACACCCATCGCTGATCCAAGCTAAAATAGCACACACATTCCAGATCTACACCTACCACTGTTTTGAGCTGAAAATAGCACACTCATCCCAAATCTACACCCATCACTCATCCGAGCTAAAAATACAGCACTCATCCCAAATCTACACCCATCACTCATCCGAGCTAAAAATAGCGCACTCATCCCAAATCTACACCCATCACTCATCCGAGCTGAAAATAGTGCACTCATCCCAAATCTTCACCCATCACTCATCCGAGCTGAAAATAGTGCACTCATCCCAAATCTTCACCCATCACTCATCCGAGCTGAAAATAGTGCACTCATCCCAAATCTTCACCCATCACTCATCCGAGCTAAAAATAGTGCACTCATCCCAAATCTTCACCCATCACTCATCCGAGCTGAAAATAGTGCACTCATCCCAAATCTTCACCCATCACTCATCCGAGCTAAAAATAGTGCACTCATCCCAAATCTACACCCATCACTCATCCGAGCTGAAAATAGTGCACTCATCCCAAATCTACACCCATCACTCATCCGAGCTGAAAATAGCGCACTCATCCCAAATCTTCACCCATCACTCACCCAAGCTAAAAATAGGACACTAATCTCAAATCTTCACTATCACTCATCCGAGCTAAAATACAGCACTCATCCCAAATCTACACCCATCACTCATCCGAGCTAAAATACAGCACTCATCCCAAATCTACACCCATCACTCATCCGAGCTAAAATACAGCACTCATCCCAAATCTACACATATCACTCATCCGAGCTAAAAATAGTGCACTCATCCCAAATCTTCACCCATCACTCATCCGAGCTAAAAATAGTGCACTCATCCCAAATCTACACCCATCACTCATCCGAGCTAAAATACAGCACTCATCTCAAATCTTCACCCATCACTCACCCAAGCTAAAAATAGCACACTAATCTCAAATCTTCACTATCACTCATCCGAGCTAAAATACAACACTCATCCCAAATCTACACATATCACTCATCCGAGCTAAAAATAGCACACTAATCTCAAATCTACACCTATCACTCATTCGAGCTGCATTCATCCCAAATCTTCACCCTTCTCACATCCGAGCTAAAAATAGCACACTAATCTCAAATCTTTACCATCACTCATCCGAGCTAAAAATAGCACACTAATCTCAAATCTTCACCATCACTCATCCGAGCTAAAATACAGCACTCATCCCAAATCTACACATATCACTCATCCGAGCTAAAATACAGTACTCATCCCAAATCTACACATATTACTCATCCGAGCTAAAATACAGTACCCATCCCAAATCTTCACCATCACTCATCCAAGCTAAAAATAGCGCACTCATCCCAAATCTTCACTATCACTCATCCGAGCTAAAATACAGCACTCATCCCAAATCTACACATATCACTCATCCGAGCTAAAAATAGCACACTAATCTCAAATCTACACCTATCACTCATTCGAGCTGAAAATAGCGCACTCATCCCAAATCTACACCCATCACTCATCCGAGCTGAAAATAGCGCACTCATCCCAAATCTTCACCCTTCTCACATCCGAGCTAAAAATAGCACACTAATCTCAAATCTTTACCATCACTCATCCGAGCTAAAAATAGTGCACTCATCCCAAATCTTCACCCTTCTCACATCCGAGCTAAAAATAGCACACTAATCTCAAATCTTCACCATCACTCATCCGAGCTAAAATACAGCACTCATCCCAAATCTACACATATCACTCATCTGAGCTAAAATACAGCACTCATCCCAAATCTACACATATTACTCATCCGAGCTAAAATACAGTACTCATCCCAAATCTACACCCATCACTCATCCGAGCTAAAATACAGTACTCATCCCAAATCTACACATATCACTCATCTGAGCTAAAATACAGTACTCATCCCAAATCTACACATATTACTCATCCAAGCTAAAATACAGTACTCATCCCAAATCTACACCCATCACTCATCCGAGCTAAAATACAGCACTCATCCCAAATCTACACCCATCACTCATCCGAGCTAAAATACAGTACTCATCCCAAATCTACACATATCACTCATCTGAGCTAAAATACAGTACTCATCCCAAATCTACACATATCACTCATCCGAGCTAAAATACAGTACTCATCCCAAATCTACACATATCACTCATCCGAGCTAAAATACAGTACTCATCCCAAATCTTCACCATCACTCATCCAAGCTAAAAATAGCGCACTCATCCCAAATCTTCACCCATCACTCATCCGAGCTAAAATACAGTACTCATCCCAAATCTACACATATCACTCATCCAAGCTAAAATCAGCACACATATCCCAAATCTACACCTATCACTCATCCGAGCTGAAAATAGCGCACTCATCCCAAATCTACACCCATCACTCATCCGAGCTGAAAATAGCGCACTCATCCCAAATCTACACCCATCACTCATCCGAGCTGAAAATAGCGCACTCATCCCAAATCTACACCTATCACTCATCCGAGCTGAAAATAGCGCACTCATCCCAAATCTTCACCTATCATTCATCCAAGCTAAAAATAGCACACATTCCAAATCTTCACCATCACTCATCCAAGCTAAAATACAGCACTCATCCCAAATCTACACCCACCACTCATCCGAGCTGAAAACAGCACTCATCCCAAATCTACACCCATCACTCATCCGAGCTGAAAATAGCGCACTCATCCCAAATCTACACCTATCACTCATCCAAGCTAAAAACAGCACACATTCCAAATCTACACCCATCACTCGTCCGAGCTGAAAATAGCGCACTCATCCCAAATCTACACCTATCACTCATCCAAGCTAAAAACAGCACACATTCCAAATCTACACCTATCACTCATCCGAGCTCAAAATAGCGCACTCATCCCAAATCTACACATATCACTCATCCGAGCTGAAAATAGCACACTCATCCCAAATTACACCCATCACTCATCCGAGCTGAAAATAGCGCACTCATCCCAAATCTTCACCCTTCTCACATCCGAGCTGAAAATAGCACACTCATCCCAAATTACACCCATCACTCATCCGAGCTGAAAATAGCGCACTCATCCCAAATCTACACCTATCACTCATCCGAGCTGAAAATAGCGCACTCATCCCAAATCTTCACCCATCACTCATCCGAGCTGAAAATAGCGCACTCATCCCAAATCTTCACCCATCACTCATCCGAGCTAAAAATAGCGCACTCATCCCAAATCTTCACCCATCACTCATCCGAGCTGAAAATAGCGCACTCATCCCAAATCTACACCCATCACTCATCCGAGCTAAAAATAGCGCACTCATCCCAAATCTACACCCATCACTCATCCGAGCTGAAAATAGCGCACTCATCCCAAATCTACACCCATCACTCATCCGAGCTAAAAATAGCGCACTCATCCCAAATCTTTACCCATCACTCATCCGAGCTAAAAATAGCGCACTCATCCCAAATCTACACCCATCACTCATCCGAGCTGAAAATAGCGCACTCATCCCAAATCTACACCCACCACTCATCCGAGCTGAAGACAGCACTCATTCCAAATCTACACCTATCACTCATCCAAGCTAAAAACAGCACACATTCCAAATCTACACCCATCACTCATCCGAGCTGAAAATAGCGCACTCATCCCAAATCTACAACTATCACTCATCCAAGCTAAAAACAGCACACATTCCAAATCTACACCCATCACTCATCCGAGCTGAAAATAGCGCACTCATCCCAAATCTACACCTATCACTCATCCAAGCTAAAAACAGCACACATTCCAAATCTACACCTATCACTCATCCGAGCTCAAAATAGCGCACTCATCCCAAATCTACACCCATCACTCATCCGAGCTGAAAATAGCACACTCATCCCAAATTACACCCATCACTCATCCGAGCTGAAAATAGCGCACTCATCCCAAATCTACACATATCACTCATCCGAGCTGAAAATAGCGCACTCATCCCAAATCTACACCCATCACTCATCCGAGCTAAAAATAGCGCACTCATCCCAAATCTTCACCTATCACTCATCCGAGCTGAAAATAGCGCACTCATCCCAAATCTTTACCCATCACTCATCCGAGCTGAAAATAGCGCACTCATCCCAAATCTACACCCATCACTCATCCGAGCTAAAAATAGCGCACTCATCCCAAATCTTCACCCATCACTCATCCGAGCTGAAAATAGCGCACTCATCCCAAATCTACACCCATCACTCATCCGAGCTAAAAATAGCGCACTCATCCCAAATCTACACCCATCACTCATCCGAGCTGAAAATAGCGCACTCATCCCAAATCTACACCCATCACTCATCCGAGCTAAAAATAGCGCACTCATCCCAAATCTTTACCCATCACTCATCCGAGCTCAAAATAGCGCACTCATCCCAAATCTACACCCATCACTCATCCGAGCTGAAAATAGCGCACTCATCCCAAATCTACACCCATCACTCATCCGAGCTAAAAACAGCACACATTCCAAATCTACACCCATCACTCATCCGAGCTAAAAATAGCGCACTCATCCCAAATCTACACCTATCACTCATCCGAGCTAAAAACAGCACACATTCCAAATCTACACCCATCACTCATCCGAGCTAAAAATAGCGCACTCATGCCAAATCTACACCCATCACTCATCCGAGCTAAAAATAGCGCACTCATCCCAAATCTACACCCATCACTCATCCGAGCTAAAAATAGCACACTAATCTCAAATCTTCACCATCACTCATCCAAGCTAAAATACAGCACTCATCCCAAATCTTTACCCATCACTCATCCGAGCTAAAATACAGTACTCATCCCAAATCTACACATATCACTCATCCAAGCTAAAAACAGCAGACATATCCCAAATCTACACCTATCACTCATCCGAGCTGAAAATAGTGCACTCATCCCAAATCTACACCCATCACTCATCCGAGCTAAAAATAGCACACTAATCTCAAATCTTCACCATCACTCATCCGAGCTAAAATACAGCACTCATCCCAAATCTTCACCCATCTCTCATCCGAGCTAAAAACAGCACTCATCCCAAATCTTCACCCATCTCTCATCCGAGCTAAAATACAGCACTCATCCCAAATCTTCACCCATCTCTCATCCGAGCTAAAATACAGCACTCATCCCAAATCTTCACCCATCACTCATCCGAGCTAAAATACAGCACTCATCCCAAATCTTCACCCATCTCTCATCCGAGCTAAAAACAGCACTCATCCCAAATCTACACCCATCACTCATCCGAGCTAAAAATAGCGCACTCATCCCAAATCTACACCCATCACTCATCCGAGCTAAAAATAGCGCACTCATCCCAAATCTTCACCCATCTCTCATCCGAGCTAAAATACAGCACTCATCCCAAATCTACACCCATCACTCACCCAAGCTAAAAATAGCACACTAATCTCAAATCTTCACCATCACTCATCCGAGCTAAAATACAGCACTCATCCCAAATCTTTACCCATCACTCATCTGAGCTAAAAATAGCACACTAATCTCAAATCTTCACCATCACTCATCCGAGCTAAAATACAGTACTCATCCCAAATCTACACATATCACTCATCCAAGCTAAAAATAGCACACTAATCTCAAATCTTCACCCATCACTCATCCAAGCTCAAAATAGTGCACTCATCCCAAATCTACACCCATCACTCATCCGAGCTAAAATACAGTACTCATCCCAAATCTACACCCATCACTCATCCAAGCTAAAAATAGCACACTAATCTCAAATCTTCACCCATCACTCATCCAAGCTCAAAATAGTGCACTCATCCCAAATCTACACCCATCACTCATCCGAGCTAAAATACAGTACTCATCCCAAATCTTCACCCATCACTCATCCAAGCTAAAAATAGCACACTAATCTCAAATCTTCACCCATCACTCATCCAAGCTGAAAATAGTGCACTCATACCAAATCTACACCTATCACTCATCCGAGCTAAAATACAGTACTCATCCCAAATCTACACCTATCACTCATCCGAGCTAAAATACAGTACTCATCCCAAATCTACACCTATCACTCATCCGAGCTAAAATACAGTACTCATCCCAAATCTACACATATTACCCATCCAAGCTAAAAATAGCACACTAATCTCAAATCTTCACCCATCACTCATCCAAGCTCAAAATAGTGCACTCATCCCAAATCTACACCTATCACTCATCCGAGCTAAAATACAGTACTCATCCCAAATCTACACCCATCACTCATCCAAGCTAAAAATAGCACACTAATCTCAAATCTTCACCCATCACTCATCCAAGCTAAAAATAGTGCACTCATCCCAATTTCACACCTAACACTCAGCAGATTTAAAAATAACACACACTCGCACACCTACCATGCATCAGTAGTGTTCTATGTTGAGCAACTGAGGTAAATATAGAAGGGTTTAGAATGCACTATAGTGTTTTATGTTTAGTATGTAGATGACTAATTTCAGTTAGTTTTTCGTTGTCTGTGTAAGACTGTAATGAAGATATCTCAGCTGGCTTGACTGCACTGTGGCAATAGTCCAAATGTTACTCAGCCTGTGGAAGGTCCTTTTGTCTTTCGTATTTTGGCAAAGTGCCGCTCTTCTAATTTATTCACCACTCATATATGAAATACCACAGTACCCAAAATGTTATAAATAAATAAAATCAGGATAAACAAGTGTGTAGCCCCTATTTCTTGTTTAATGTTCTTCCAGTGCACATATTTACCTGACCTCATCCTTCAAAATATTATTTATGCACAATGTGGCCAAAAGTATTTGGACACCTGATCATGAGCTTGTTGGATGTCCCATTGCAAAAACAAACTGTATTAAAATAGAGTGACCTCTGTGAGATCTTTTCAGCTATAACAACAGCCACTCTGTGGTAATGTATGACCATTTAGTCGAAAGGGAATTTGTATGGCTGGGCACTGATGTTGGTCAAGAAAGCCTCAAATGATGTACCAGTTCATTTCGAAGCTGTTCGGTGTGGCTGAGGTCAGCGCTCTGTGCAGGCCACTGGAGTTTCTTTACACCAAGCTTCTCTTCATGTCTTTATAGACCTTGCTTTGTGCACAAGGACACTGCAATGCTGAAACAAGAAGAACAAGACCTTACTAAACTCTCGATGCAAAGTAGTAAGCATACACTGATCAGCCATAACATTAAAACCACCTCCTTGTTTCTACACTGACTGTCCATTTTATCAGATCCACTTACCATATAGAAGCACTTTGTAGTTCTACAATTACTGACTGTAGTTCATCTATTTCTCTACATACTTTTTTAATCTGCTTTCACCCTGTACTTCAATGATCAGGACCCCCAGAGGACCACCACAGAGCAGGTATTATTATTTACATACCATGTCCAGTCACTGTCCACTCTATTAGACACTCCTACCTAGTTGGTCCACCTTGTAGATGTAAAGTCAGAGACGATCGCTCATCTATTGTTGCTGTTTGAGTTGGTCATCTTCTAGACCTTCATCAGTGGTCACAGGACGCCGCCAATGGGGCGCTGTTGGCTGGATATATTTTTGGTTGGTGGACTATTCTCAGCCCATCAGTGACAGTGAGGTGTTTAAAAACTCCAGCAGCACTGCTGTGTCTGATCCACTCATACCAGCACAACACACACTAACACACCACCACCATGTCAGTGTCACTGCAGTGCTTAGAATGATCCCCCACCTAAATAATACCTACTCTGTAGTGGTCCAGGGAGAGTCCTGACCATTGAAGAACAGCATGAAAGGGGGCTAACAAAGTATGTAGAGAAACAGATGGACTACAGTCAGTAATTGTAGAACTACAAAGTGCTTCTATATGGTAAGAGGAGCTGATAAAATGGACAGTGAGTGTTTAATCTTATGGCTGATCAGTGTATAACTTCTTGTTAGCAATTGTGGCTGAAAACATGAATTCAAAAATTAGCATATAGAGAACAAGTCTGGGCTTTGTCTGGGTCACTCAAGGACATTCAGATACTTGCACAGGATCCACTCCAGTCATGTTTTGGCTCTCAGACATTGACCTTACTCTTTAGACTGAGTTTGCATAAACACAGGAGGAGGTTTGGCTGCATTCTTCTGTCCCTCAGTTCTTACCAGTCTTCCTGTTCCGGTGGCCAAGAAGCACCACCATAGCATGATCATCAGACTGTTGATGTGCAGTGCCTGTTTTACCAAAGACATAGAGCATCCAGTGTTCATTAAAAAAAAATTTGTTCATGCCTGTAAATACATAAATAACTTGTTGTTTGTATTTCTAACAGTAAAAATAATATAGAACAATATAGTGTGAATGTATGCACTGGGAGTATATTAAATAATGAAAACAATACTGAATAAATAACGGTTTCTTTATTGGTGTACACACAAAGTAATTTGTTTGTTATTTAATATTTTTTATTGCTTAATAGTTAGATATAGTCTTTCTTTTCCAGATCTCAGTTGTACTGAATTGGCATGATTTACCTCTGTGACATTGGAGTGTACTTTGATTATTTATCTTATCATTTATATTAATATATACATTTTACTGAATTGAATAACATTATACTTTGAAATAAATGTATTTTGTGCTCTTATTTCAGGATGAAATAATGGCATATATTTATCATTTTTAACTATTTTGGTCCTCTAAATCATCTACATGAGTTTGTGATGGCATAAAGATCTGAGCTATTTGGAGAAAAAAGGAAAATGAATAGTTATTGTACCTACTGTTTTTGGCATTGCTGGTTTTGCTGTTTTATTTTTTACTAATGAAACTTGTGGAAGTTTGACTAACAAGAGTTTTACAGAATTAAATGCATGCTCTAAGATTGTCAATTTTCCCTGTTAATTTATTGAATTTTCATTTGTTGTTTCTCTTTACTTTTCTCTTCCCCTTTGTTTTTCCATTTCTGTCTCGTAATTCCCTTTATGGGCATAATTTAATTTCTCTGCCTATTACATTATGTAATCCTCCATCCCTTAATACTACTGTGGTCTTGTTTTAACCCCCTCTTTCTCTTATATTCATTGCTACTGCACGTTATTTTTGACTCTTTGTGCATTTTTGTCCACCTCACATCTCTGCTTCTTAAATGGTTGCTTTTCTATGTTCCTGTTTGTTCTTGCTTCCTCCCTCATCCTTACATCTTTCTTCATCATTTCATTTCTTCCCATCTTTGCATCTGCCCTCATCCTTGCATTCGCTCCTACTCCTCTTGCTTCTTCTACCATTTTGAATCTCCATTCATCATTTAATCTCCCTTTGTCTTTGCTTCTTATTCCATTTTTGCTTTTCCTTTCATCCTTATACATGCATATTTTTTAAACCGACACAACTTTCCTTCATGCTTCTCCCTCCACTCTCCCATCTCTTTCCATCCCCACATCTTTTTCTGTTTCATCTCTTCTTCCCTGCATCTCCTTTCCCCCTCACACCTCTCTTCTTGCAACTTTCCTCATCCTCATACGCCTCCCTCTTTGCGTACGCTCCTTCCTATTCTGGCATCCTCACCCATCTTCTTAACCACTGTTATCCTTGCATGTCCTCTCTTCCTTGCTTCTCCTTTCATCTTCCCTGTACTTGTTTCCTTTCCTTTCCATCTTTCCCAGAGGCCATGCCAGACAGGGGTAGTGCCACTCTGGGTGGTTCAGTGAGAGGATCAGGAGGTTCATTCAGCATGCACTCGCTCCTGCAGTCCTACAGCAGTGCCCTGCACCGGCCGCGCAGCCTGGGCCGCAGCCTCAGCTCCTATCTCAACCACACCACACGACTCGGTACACACACTCACGTGCACACTTGTGCACACACACAGTTTGGACTGCAGCCTCGTAATTTAAGTACCCTCACCCTATTTCTTAGACACACACTCACCACTCACTCAGTGTGCTCCGCAGCCTCAGCTCCCATCTCAACCACACTTTGCACACACACATACACACAGCCAGGTCTGCAGCTTTAGTGCCTACATCAATCACACCACATAGTTTGGTAAATCCATTCTCTCTCAAATACATAAACTCACTTGCTCAGTTTGGGTCGCAGCCTTAATATACACTTCAACCACACCACACACCTCTGTATGTACACACACTTATCCTGCTATACTGAGCTGGGCACATTCATAACACACATGCATGCAGTCATATACACTAGGGCTGTCAGATTTATTTAGACACTAATTGAAAGATTTACTGTTTTGGCCTGGATAAAACCCAGTCCTGGTTTCAAGTCTCTCCTCTTTCTTTGCCAAACCTTTATGACTAAACTCCAAAACAATTTCTGTGTAAGAAACCAGACGTTTGGAAATTGTAATTGTTTGTAGCTGTTGACTTGTCAGTGCCCATTTAAAAAGAACTAGTTTTCCTGCATGTACTAAAAAAGAAAAGGGGGTTTATTGTCAGGTCCAGAAAGTCAACCCAAACTCTTGCCTTATGTTAGGATCAGGATCTCTCGCTAAGAAAGACATACTGGGTCTGTTTCAAAACCTAGTGAGCTGCCTTGCTAGAGTAGAGCGGATTCTAATAAGACATTAAACTTAAAGGCAGGTTATTTAGACACTACCTAGACAGCCATTACGGCAATTACGTCACCACATTCTTCGAGTCTTCGATTACTAAGCTAACACAGTTAGCTTCAGGCCATTCAAACCAATGGGCTGAGCCAGCACAACCCGCTAGCATGCCAGCAAACATCTCATTCCGTGTATCGAAAATGGTTAAACTGTCATTGACAAGCCTGAATTTGCAACTAAATGACATGTGTACACCTTTTATACAAATTAAAAATAAATGACAATTTATTTACATTTAAAAAGGACGTTATATTTGTGGCCATATTGGCCATATTTGTAATTTTTTGTGAGTAGGCAGCATTTTAAGGCATCTAAGAAGTTAGTCTTCTTCTCAGGAGCACGCGTAGGATGACGTAAAAGGTTGTCTTTGTAGAGAGCTCACTACGGTTTTCAGACAGACCCGCTATCAACTTGGAATACCTTAACACTAGTAGACGCCTTGACCAGACAGCAAAGGCTGCAATTGTACAGCAGCAGTGAAGCACATTCAACCTTCCTCCTTCAGGCACAGCCAGTTTTTTGGACACGATAGCACCTGGGTCTCGAAAGATCAATATCTTAATGGTGATTGGATAATTACTGGACTGCTGCATCAAATGAATACTGACTGCTCTATTGTGCACACATTTAGAAATGCACTCTCACACACTGTGCCGCCAAAAGTATGTGGATATCTTACCATAAGCTTGTTGGACATCCTTTATGCACTCTTCTGGGAAGGCTTTCCACCAGATTTTGCAGTGTGTCTATGGGAGTTTATGCCTATTCAGGTCAAGCACTGCTGATCAATAACATCAGGCTTACAATTAGTATTCCAGTTAAACGTAAACACACAGGTGTTCAGTGAATTGGGGTCAGGGCTGTATGTATGCCACTGAAGTTTCTTCACACCAAACTGATCAAGCCATATCTTTATGGGTCTTGTTTTGTGGACGGGGCCACAGTGGTGCTGTCACCATTAGTTATTATAACCAGTATATCCATCATTATATATGATAAATTAATTAGCATTTAATTTATTATATATAACTGATTTTTATTCATCTGTTAAGAAAAATGGGTGTAGCTGAAAAACTGTCCAAACACTTTTGGCCATGTAGCATATACACAATTATTTACCTTCCTACACACTATCACATATTAAGAGTGAATATTGGTGTGCATGTGTAATAGTGATTGAGAGCATTGCATCAGCCTTAGATTCTCTCTACCAAAAATAATGTTTATAAAAACGCTCTCTCTCTCTCTCTCTCTCTCTCTCTCTCTCTCTCTCTCTCTCTCTCTCTCTCTCTCACACACACTCACACACACACACACACACACACACAGAAGAGTGTGAGACAGGAGTGTGCAGGTGATGGATGAGGCCAGGAACAGAGCTAAGCTGAGAGCTGTACCACTGATATTAAATGTATTAAATAACAGCCAGTCTCAGCGCTGGCTCAGCTTTAAATCTCACCACATCCCTGGCTTTGATCTTACCAGCTTTATTCTGTCAAGTTTCAGAGGAAGCAGACGATGTGCCAAGCTCCTGTTCTTAACAGTTTAGGCTTAGGATTACATATAGTAGTTTGTTTTGTTTTGTATGTTTAGAGCCATGCTGTGTTCTTATTTGGGAGAAATCGACCACAGTCAAGTACCTATTGTTTTTTAACCTAAGTAAAAAAAAAATTAGGGATGGGGTTTCAGTACAGCTGTGGAAGTGAATAGAATACACAAATAATAAAAACGTAGTAGCATAATGTGTATTTGTGTATGCGTGCACAGAGATCGTCCACGAAGACGTGAAGATGGGATCTGATGGTGAAAGCGACCAGGCGTCTGCCACCTCCTCAGACGAGGTGCACAGCCCGGTTCGCGTCAGAATGCGCAACAATCCCGGACGCAAGATCTCCACAGAGGTACCGCAGCACTGCCCGAATCGTTTTCTTTCCCCACCATGTATCATACCGGTTTATTGAACACTAAATATTGAATGTGAGAGTGATGGGGAATATAAATAATAGAACGGTTGTTTTTTAGAGGTGCATGAAAGTGGCTGGACAGCAAGGGGTTCAATACAAAGGATCGTTTATTTAATCTGACAGATGGGTATAGTTAAGTGAGATTTACCATTATATTTATTGACTCGGTCACATTTTATTGAGAACAGAATTTAGTCAGGCTTGATCTCAAGCCAGTCCTTTAGAACACGGGTTTTCAACCTTTTAAGGCATGCGCCCCCCCCTTCGTGTGCCGAGCACGACTTGCGCCCCCCCCCACGCCCCCTTGGTGGAACAGCACTCGGTCGCGTGTACCAAGCGCTGCTTCCACCACGCCCCCCTCCCCTGGATAAGGCACAGATGCCAAACACGGCTTTCGCCACGCGCCCCTCCCCTTAGTGGACCACGGCTCAATCGCGGATGCCTGCCGCATCCTTCGCCAGTCTCGTGTGCCACCGGTTCATAATAATAATCTCGTAGTGCCACGCCCCCCCTCCCCGGACAGCCGCTCGCACCCCCTCGGGCAAGTACTCTGCTTTAGAATACACACCTCACTCATCTTCAACCTTGCCATTAAACTCAAGTTGTAACTTGAAATGATCATAAACAAATTTAGCCAAGCAGCCAACTTTAATAACGGGGCTATTAATACTAGCTCATTACATTTTTATTCTTGGTCCCTCCGGCAAAAGGCTTAATGAGAAAACTCACTGCAGTTACATCGATTTGAAGTTCAAAAACTATAGCTAATAGTGGAAATATTCACGGATATGTTTTATGTTTTATGATATTCATTTAAAATGGACAGATCGTTAGTCAGAATATTAGTACCAGAATGTCTGTGCAATTATTTTTTGAAGATTGAAGTGTTGATAGTGTTTTTTTTTTAGGACATAAATAAGAGACTATCTTTGCCAGCTGATATCCGACTCCCAGACAGCTACCTGGAAAAGTTCAGTCTCAACAGCCCCATGTTTGATAAACCACTAAGCCGACGGCTGCGCAGAGTTTCTCTGGTAACTAATCTTTCAATTCTTTCTGTCCTTCTGATTACTCATTAGAGTCTCAGCCCAATTGATCACTCACTGTTTTTACTCTGCCATAATCAGTTACTGATCTCTTTGTATACAGATGACCCCCTGATCTCTCAGACCTACAGATCACCCCCTGATCTCACTCTGTCCTAAACCCTTACTACTGATCTCTCTTTCCAGCCTATCATGACATAATCTTACTCTGTCCTACAGATCGCTCACTGCTCTCACTCTGTCCTACAGATCGCTCACTGATCTCACTCTGTCCTACAGATCGCTCACTGATCTCACTCTGTCCTACAGGTCGCTCACTGATCTCACTCTGTCCTACAGATCGCTCACTGATCTCACTCTGTCCTACAGGTCGCTCACTGATCTCACTCTGTCCTACAGATCGCTCACTGCTCTCACTCTGTCCTACAGATCGCTCACTGATCTCACTCTGTCCTACAGGTCGCTCACTGATCTCACTCTGTCCTACAGATCACTCACTGCTCTCACTCTGTCCTACAGATCGCTCACTGCTCTCACTCTGTCCTACGGATCGCTCACTGCTCTCACTCTGTCCTACGGATCGCTCACTGCTCTCACTCTGTCCTACGGATCGCTCACTGCTCTCACTCTGTCCTACGGATCGCTCACTGCTCTCACTCTGTCCTACGGATCGCTCACTGCTCTCACTCTGTCCTACGGATCGCTCACTGCTCTCACTCTGTCCTACGGATCGCTCACTGATCTCACTCTGTCCTACAGATCGCTCACTGATCTCACTCTGTCCTACAGATCGCTCACTGATCTCACTCTGTCCTACAGGTCGCTCACTGATCTCACTCTGTCCTACAGATCGCTCACTGATCTCACTCTGTCCTACAGATCGCTCACTGATCTCACTCTGTCCTACAGATCGCTCACTGATCTCACTCTGTCCTACAGGTCGCTCACTGATCTCACTCTGTCCTACAGATCGCTCACTGATCTCACTCTGTCCTACAGGTCGCTCACTGATCTCACTCTGTCCTACAGATCACTCACTGATCTCACTCTGTCCTACAGATCGCTCACTGATCTCACTCTGTCCTACAGGTCGCTCACTGATCTCACTCTGTCCTACAGATCGCTCACTGATCTCACTCTGTCCTACAGATCGCTCACTGATCTCACTCTGTCCTACAGATCGCTCACTGATCTCACTCTGTCCTACAGATCGCTCACTGATCTCACTCTGTCCTACAGATCGCTCACTGCTCTCACTCTGTCCTACAGATCGCTCACTGATCTCACTGTGTCCCACAGATCGCTCACTGAACACTCTGTCCTAAATCACTCAGCCCTACCTCTAACCCTGAGTTTACTCGGCCCTAATCCTTCAATGATCTTCGTCCAACATATCACTATCTGATCTCACTGTCCTAATCCTTCACTGATTTTTGTCCAACAGATCACTATCTGATCACACTGTGCTAATCCTTCACTGATATTTGTCCAACAGATCACCTTCTGATCTCACTGTCCTAAACACTCACTGATCTCTTGTTTTACTGATCACTTGCTAAAATCTTTCTGTCCTTACTTAATAAGTCATTATTTTCATTTTTTTTTCTGATTACTTGCTGATCTTTATTTCTGTCCTTATTATCTATTTATTTTATTCTTTACTCTGTAATCCCACTTACCCACTTATCATTAACTTATTTTAAGCTTTGTCTTGATTACTCAATGTTCTATCTATTTTCCTCTAATCGTTTCATGTCCTAAACACTTAACAGCCCATTTACTTAGCACTGACTACTTTCTGTCTTATACTTGGTCTCTTGTGTCCTCTTTCTCCATTAGATACTCTCTGTCTCTCTTGGTTTATCTGTTTCCCCTTTTATAGGCTCCTGCAGCTCTCCCACTCACACTCACTTACTCATGTCGTAGCCTTGTCCGCCTCCTTGTCTTCTTTATTTTGGGTCAAACAAGTGAACACACAGCTTTGCATTATCAGCATCTTTAACCATTATAAGTGGTCTGTCTGGTGGTGCAGATGTGGATAGGTGTTTGATATCTCCCTGCTGAGCAAACACTGGAGGCTCTGCGGAACAAATGTTTCAATTTGTCTTTATTTTAATACAAATGGTTAAATTTTGGTGATTTGTATTCCCAGCAAAAGTATCGTTGTGCTGCTTGTTTTCCTGATTCTAACACACCTGCTTTATTTTTTAAATCTCACTAAAACAGCTCCTTATAATGTTTATTGGGTGTCAAACACAATGTGCAGTCACAATCAAAAACCAGGACTAAAATGCTTCTGGTATATGTGATTATTTAGCTCTTATAGGCCATTGTGTTTGTGTTATATAAGAGTAATATGATCAGACGAACTCTCATGAACAAGCTCTATTATGTACTGGCTTAAATTACACTTGGAACTGGTTTTCATGACACAAGGCATCTAGAAATACGTGCCATGGATTACATGATTGTGTTGGCTGGGATGTTTTATTAAAAATGTTGTTTTAACTTAAGGTCCATGGATTTTATAATGCATTACAGTAATATTATTTAAAATTAGGGATGTAACGATACACTCTACCCACAATGCGATACGATTCACGATACTGGGTTCACGATACGATTTTTTTTTTTTTTTAACAAAATGAAATTGTAGACAAATTATAGTAATTAAAGTTTCCTTTTAATATTTCTCTTTAAAAAAATAAAATAGAATACTGTATTTGTGCTTATCTTTTATTTATCAAAATTATAAATGTCCTTTTATTTCTGAGGTAGGTACAAACTATGCCAAATAATGCTTATTGTAAAAAAAACAAATCCCACATTAAATAAATAAATGAATACTACAAATAAAGAAAGTATCCTCACATAAATAAATTTGGCTGGAAAATCCCCTACCTGGCAACTTTGTGAAGTACCGAGTGACGAGGTGAATAGTGCCAATTCCTCTTTGCTGTTTAAAGTGAATATCGATTCATCTTAAATAAATGACCGATTCGAATCGTGGCACATGTGCACCGATTTTTAACTTATGTTGCATTGTTACATCCCTATTTAAAATACATATGATTTAGGGTTTCAGCACAGCTACCATTAATCCAGCAATTAAATGTTATTCTTACTGGTAAAAATTAGGGATGCATCAATATCTTTTTTTCCCAAACGAGTACGAGTACAAGTACATGTATTTTTGTACTTACCAATACCGATACCTATTTAGAATACCGTTTTTTTTTTAAACAAAAACACACGTGAGAAGTGACGAGAAGTTTAATGATACCACGTCCAAAAATGCATGTCAACATGCGAGTGATCAAAGTGTTTGTGCGCTGATGTGATGAAATCAAGGAGGAAAAATAAATGAATCTCAGTGGATTTGGCAACACGAATAGCATGGATTGTCTGTAGTGAGTTGGAGGTTAATAAATATTTTTTGCAGTGTTGGTGTTTTGTTGTTATGTTTTGTAGAGAACGATCAGGTCAGAAATACTGTAAAACGTGTGTGTGTGCCGGTGTATTCTGATATAAACTATATTATCCCCCCGTCCCACCTGTTTACACTCCTCTCCTGCGTTTCCCTCACACTCCTTTCCTGCGTTCTCATTGGCTGTTCGACATGTCACTCATTCCCAGTCGCATATCTCAGATCAGATATCTGACGCAGCAACGTGCACTAGGCACACGGTATCGGATGTTTAGTATCGGATCCTCGTTTGCGAGTACGAGTACAAGTTAATGAGCGCGGTATCGAGCAAATACCCGATACCAGTATCGGTACTCATGCATCTCTAGTAAAAATCCTCACCCTGGTTCTGAACTAACAGTGCTTTTTTTTGTTTGTTTGTTTGCAGTCAGAAATTGGTTTTGGGAAGTTGGAAACCTACGTAAAACTGGATAAACTAGGAGAGGTAATGGATTTTTTTTATTACAAATCTTACAAAAACAGTTATTACAGATGCTTGAGTGATGCAGACAGGGTTTAAAACCCTAGCAGTGCTATCAGCCACTCTGGCATTTACACACAGACTTAATTGGCTATGTCTTAATATGGGTACATATTGCCATTTACCATAGCATTTGTGCCTTTCACATGATGTGCTGCAAAACCTTTGGTTGTTGCACTGTGGACCAAGCTTAAAAACGGTTTATTCACATGCAGTTTTGTATTTTAGATTTTTATACATATGTGTTAGGTTGGGCGTATTAAAAGGGTGTATTAAATCTTATTTAAGAGGTACAAAGACGCTACAAGCCATTTAAGGGTTTGTAAACGTCAGCATGCTCTCTATAATGGAAACCCACTTTCACAGCTCAGTAGTCACCATGCCACACAGTGAAGTACAACAAAGTTCAGGGTTTTGTGAAACAGTAAGATTTAGTTTCTCCTCACCATATCTGCACCTCACTTTTGACTATACCATATGAACACTGACCCAGTTTGCTGCTGACTGTTTCAAAGCACAGTGTGCGCTCAGGGTAGTGAAGTGGCAACTTTAGTGGCACTGCCTTACTCCATAGGAAACGATGGCACAGCTAGTGCAAAAGCAGTTTTTTGTTTCTTATCGTGGGTGCAGCTTTAGACTGAAGATTTGGACTTTATATTTTGCATTAGTGTTATTAGTGTAGAAATGTAATTAGGCAAAGTAGCTACTTAAGAATTTACAGCAGTTTGTTTACATTTTTGGCATTTAGTGGATGATTTAATCCAAAATGACTTGCTATACAATGCATTGTTCAAATACAGTTCAAGCAATTTAGGGTTAAGGACCTTTCTCAAGTGTAATACAGTGGTATAACCTGGCAATAGTGGGACTAGGAGCTAATACATTTTGATAACTGATTCTGATTACATTCTGCATTAAACATTGCTATAACATCTTTGATTGATTGTGAATTTTAGCTGTTACACGACAATTTCTCTTCGGGGGTCAATAAAGTAATTAATCAATCAGACATCACAGCATCACACAAAACATGTCGATGTAGTGCAAGGAAATAAAATGAAAATAAATGTAATGTTATGCAAAAATAAGATAAAATTCTAAAAATATAAGAATATAACAACATATAACGAACAAAAAAGTAAAGGGGTAAGCCTAAACGGTGCAGTTTATAGACATTGTGTGTGCAATTGTGCGCTGTGCAAATAAAACCATTATGGGAAACAATGTATTTTAATAAGCCTTACAGGAATAAATTTGGACCTGTCCTTATAGTCACCTACACACATTTTTGAGCAGAGGTTAAAGGAAAGGACAAAGCAGCCTATTTTTAGGAAAATACAGTGTGTGTGTGTGTGTGTGTGTGTGTGTGTGTGTGTGTGTGTGTGTGTGTGTGTGTGTGTGTGTGTGTGTGTGTGTGTGTGTTTACTTCAGCTACTGGACTGGCTTTCTTTACAGAATGGCTATAATGTGTTAGGGCTGTAAGGATAGACATTACTAAGCTTTTGCCACTGTCTTACTGCTTTTTCAGGGTACATACGCCACAGTTTATAAGGGTCGCAGTAAGCTAACTGATAACCTGGTGGCTCTAAAAGAGATCCGGTTGGAACATGAGGAGGGAGCTCCCTGTACTGCCATCAGAGAGGGTAAGCCAAAAACCAACATCCCAGAAACAATCTTGCATATTCCTGTGAATTTGTGTAAAGTTTAGATTTGTGGGGTGTTTTTTTGGACAGGGAGGTGTAGTTATGGGGCAGAGTGGGGTTGAGAGTCCTTGCAAGGTTTGTGTGGACGTTTTTAGATTTTTTCCTTTTTACCTACACTAGTTGTATTCAATTACAACCTTTTTTTTTCGCTGTTGTCCCCCGCCCCCAATCGAGGAAGGCTGCAGACTGAGACGCGCCCCCTCCACCACCTGCGCTGCCACTGACTGAGTGGGGTCTCTCAGAACCCAGTATTGCATAGGGAGAGCCCACACTGCCATCCACAATTAACCAGCCTTTATACGGGCACATCAACCAACAGCTAGAGATTGTAACTAATGCATCCCTGCTTGAGCTCTTCCCTCCCTACTACAGACACACAGACAATCATGTGTCTGTGTGACTTCCTGGCCTGTTAACACAACTAGCAAGATTTGAACTAGAGCCTTGCCACTGAACACCTTGTTTGAGCGTCTCTAAAAATAGTGTGCATAGCGAAGAGTGGTACTGTGTGTATACATTTGAAATGGATATACTATATGCTCTGGACATATGTTTAACACCAAAAAACTAATGGGGTAATATATTTTATATTGTATTTATATACTAGTTAGTACTACGTAATACAGTATCCACTATTTGACCTAATGCAATTGACTTCTTATTCTAGAGAAGTCATTGATATAATAGATTTTAATTTCAGTGGTAATGAACTTGTTTTTGGTCTTTTGAAGTTAAAGACAAATCTGAACTCTAAACCTAAATCCTGGGATTAGTTATCTGTCACAGTATTTCAAACCAAAAAATGTTTGCTTCATTGATCACAGTTGAGCAGTGTGTTGTATTGATAGTTTATTTATTGCAATTCTAAAATTTGAATTGTTAACTTCTTTTGTTTTTCCATAGTTTCCCTGCTGAAGGATCTGAAGCATGCCAACATTGTGACCCTGCATGACATCATCCACACCCAGAAATCTCTGACGCTCGTGTTTGAATACCTTGTGAGTCAAAAACCCCAGAAATCAGCACATCTGACTTTATCACAGCAACCGCACCCATTTGGACATGAGCAGAAGAATAGTCCTCCTATCTGCTTTACCTAGCACCTTGCATACTTTAATTCAGACTGAACAGAATATATGTGCTCTATGTTGGTGAATTGCAATTGCTTTGTAGAAACCAAAAAACAGAAACAGCAACTCATGTAAGTGACACGCACACACACATGTATTCATGTCTGCATTTCAGACACATTCCAAAAAAAGTTGGGATGGTAAAGCATTTACAACTTTGTAATGTTTCCATTACTTCTTACAACACTTGCTGATAACAGTCTGGATGGTCTTTTTTGTCTTTGGTCTGGAGCACACAGCATTTATTTTTTCCAAAAAAGATCTGAAAAAGATGATTGATTGTTTGACCACAATACAGAATTTCACTATGTCATAGTCCATCTGAGACGCTTCGGAGCCCAGAGACCTCAAAGCTGCTTCGGTACATGTGTAACATGAGGCTTCTTTTTTGTACAGTAACGTTTTAAGTGGCATTTGTGGATGTAACTCTAAAGTATCTATCTATCTATCTATCTATCTATCTATCTATCTATCTATCTATCTATCTATCTATCTATCTATCTATCTATCTATCTATCTATCTATCTATCTATCTATCTATCTATCTATCTATCTATCTATCTAATTAGCATACAGAAATAACACAGTTGCTGGAGGGTCTATTTTGACACAAGGAATCATTTTAGAACAGCATCCGGCCCCTAAATCCAAATCAGATTAAATCATGGTGTCCATCCAAATTCCATTCTTATCTTTCACGAACACAGACACCAAATAATAAACCACTTTACTATCACTGCCTTGCTTTATGCAATTTCTGATTGCTTGTGTTCTTGCTCTTAGCCCTTCATTTCTTTTGTGTGTGTGGTTTTCAGGACAGAGATCTGAAGCAGTACCTGGATGACTGTGGGAACTGCATCAACATGCACAATGTTAGGGTGAGATTTACTGCCGTGCTCTAGTCGCAGCTACTCTGCTTTAAATTGAGCACAGTGATCTACTATGTGTTAGCAGCAATGCTTAGCAACCACTTAGAGGCTCTTTACAAATTACTACTTTCTTCACTTCATTAAAATGCCTCACTTCAATTTGAAAT
The DNA here is from genome assembly GCF_030014385.1 of Trichomycterus rosablanca. NCBI lineage: Eukaryota > Metazoa > Chordata > Actinopteri > Siluriformes > Trichomycteridae > Trichomycterus > Trichomycterus rosablanca. Next base: position 30,984,939 of record NC_085994.1, on the reverse strand, counting down.
GTGTACTTGATCTGGTGTGTGTGTGTGTTTAGCTCTTTCTGTTCCAGTTATTGCGAGGGCTGAGCTACTGTCACAGGCGGAAAGTTCTCCATCGAGACCTCAAACCCCAAAATCTCCTCATCAATGATCGAGGGGAGCTCAAACTGGCTGACTTTGGTATGTACCTCATAAGCAAACACTAATAAGTTAAAAAGTCTGCACATTCAAAAACCAGAACTACTCTTACCAATGAGATAAAAGAGGCGTTTTCAACCTTTTTGACTATGCACCCCCTTCTGTGTGCTGACCTTGATCTTGCCCCCCCACATCAACCCTCGCCCAGAAACCATTGTGAAAGCTCTTGACAAGCTAAAATAATATGTTTAACGTTGTGTACTTATACATACGATGCAATTTTGCTGATTTAAATATTTTACTTCAAAAGATAATACAGATAATACAACCTTACCTTATTCATTTACATTTTCAGCATTTAGCAGACGCTTTTATTCAAATGAGCAATTGAGGGTTAAGGGCCTTGCTCAGGGACCCAACAGTGGCAACTTGGTGGTGGCGGGGCTTGAACTGGCAACCTTCTGTTTACTAGTCCAGTACCTTAACCACTGAGCTATCACTGGCTATCACTTATTCAATGCGACGGCTGGATCTGTTTCTGCGAGCACATCATAGAAAGTTGTGGTTCAATATCAGCTAGTTGTAAATCGTCTTCCACTGTCAATAAATGTGAGCAGTACTTGCTTTTGATGCAGGTGAGTGTAGAAAACGTTGCTTTACAGAGCCAAGTAGAGGCTAAAGGCAAAAGTACATTAATTGCTAGGTTTGCCAGTTCAGGATAGCCTGCTTTGACTGACAGCCAAAACTCTAGATGTAGATTGCTCATCAGCATCGATGGTATCAGAATGAATGGCCTTGCTAGTGGAGTCCTCCCTTTTGTCACTCCCTTTAACTAATTTTACTTTGCTAAATCAGCTTAGCCACCGGTCCATTTTTCCAACTGAGCTAGATAACATATGACGTGTGTGTGTGCATGGTCAGCGAGACTAATCAAATATGCCTCCTGTGGGTAAAAAATTAATTGCTTTAGTTTTAGAAGTAAAAAAAATCTCATAATGTCACACCCCATTGGACAGGTACTTAAACCCCGGAGATAAAAGACGTTCTTATTCTAGTTCATTTTCCAAAAAACAAAACGTGACCTTAATGTTTTTTTTCAACTATTGGTTGACAATTATTCATTTATTAATAATATCATTTATTTTATTATCTTTACTAACTTCCTTATCATGATCAGGGTTGGAGCCTTCTTGGAAACACTGGGCACAAGATAGGACTAAATTCTGGACAGGGCATCACACACGTCCACTCAGTCACAATCAATAGGAATTTGTACTAGCTGCAAGCATTGTACGAGGCAGCTGTAGCCTAACGGTTAAGGTACTGGACTAGTAATCAGAAGGTCGGTGGTTCAAGCCCCACCACTGCCAGGTTGCTGCTGTTGGGCCATTGAGCAAGGTCCTTAACCCTCAATTGCTCAGACTGTATGCTGTCCCAGTACTGTAGGTTGCTTTGGATAAAGGTGTCTGCTAAATGCCGAAAATGTAAAGCATGAATAACAGGCCCTATTTATCAAAAACAAACAACTGGAAGCCAGAATTGAGCTAGTAGCTGTGTATTATCCATCATCCCTGCTGCTTCACTAACAAAAATATTACAAAATTAAAAATATCACATTTTAATGTCACTTTAAAAATTTACAAGGTGGCATGGCTACTCTAAATTGCCACAGGGTTTCACTGAGTGAATGTGTTGACCAGAATGGTTTTGCACTCTCTTTAGTCTGTATATCTGTTCTGCCTTGCATTCAGTGTTTATGGGTGGTGCCAGACCCACTGCAACCCTCCTGACAATCTAATTCTTTTGTTTAAATGATTAATGGTGGCAATCTTGAGCATGTATTACATTTAGAACCTTTGATACTGGACTGATGGTTATAAAAGAGCACAGTTCCAGAATGTGTATGTTAAATGTTTTAGTACTTTTGTGCAACATTAAAGGGCCAAAACTCTTGTGCCACTTCAGCAACTTCATTTGGCCATAATTAAGGTCCTACCTAATTCACAGCCGTGAAAATTGCGTCACAGACCATGTAATGAGCCATTTTCTTTGTAATTTGCAATTTGCTGTGAAATTCAAACTTTAATGTTTGTGTTTAGTGATTTAATGTTTTAAATTTATTTGTGTATCGTTTGAGTGCCTTGCATTTACTGGTTAATTTGCAATATAAGCCAGTCCTACCAATCCTACGGCAATCGGTTAGTCACAATGTCAGAGATGTTAAAATGTCAAGCGGCTAAAAACACAACTGAGTTGAAAACTCCCAACCAATTCTGTGGACGCAGTTTAAAGCAGGCTACGCTGTGTATTGTAGCTCCCATTTATTTTATCATGCAATTTATGAGTGTAATTTAATGACTTTTCTGTAAAAATCTGTGAAATCTGTGATTTTTAAAAAACGTGGGCTGTAGAATTGAGTATATTTTTTTTGTGAATTTAGTAGTGCCCTAGCCATAATATTTGATTTCAAGAACGTTTTTTCGTTTTTTTGTTTTTTAATCTGTAGGTCTGGCTCGGGCCAAGTCGATTCCCACCAAGACGTACTCTAATGAGGTGGTGACTCTGTGGTACCGCCCACCAGACATTCTACTGGGCAGCACGGACTACTCAACCCAGATTGACATGTGGTTTGTACAAATCTAAAATGTGTAGATGTGTTACAGTGGGGCCAAAAAGTATTTAGTCAGCCACTGATTGTGCAAGTTCTCCTACTTAGAAAGATGAGAGAGGTCTGTAATTTTCATCATAGGTACACTTCAACTATGAGAGACAAAATGAGAAAAAAAAATCCAGGAAATCACATTGTAGGATTTTTAAAGAATTTATTTGTAAATTATGGTAGAAAATAAGTATTTGGTCAATAACAAAAGTTCAACTCAATACTTTGTAACATAACCTTTGTTGGCAATGACAGAGGTCAAACGTTTCCTGTAAGTCTTTACCAGGTTTGCACACACTGTAGCTGGTATTTTGGCCCATTCCTCCATGCAGATCTCCTCTAGAGCAGTGATGTTTTGGGGCTGTCGCTGGGCAACACGGACTCCACAAATTTTCTATGGGGTTGAGGTCTGAAGACTGGCTAGGCCACTCCAGGACCTTGAAATGCTTTTTACAGAGCCACTCCTTCGTTGCCTGGACATGTACTGGCTTAAGCAGGGGGACACGCCTGGCACTGCAGGATTTGAGTCCCTCTCAGCATAGTGTGTTACTGATGGTAGCCTTTGTTACTTTGGTCCCAGCTCTCTGCAGGTCATTCATCAGGTCCCTCCGTGTAGTTCTGGGATTTTTGCTCACCGTTCTCATGATCATTTTGACCCCACGGGATGAGATCTCGGGGAGATTATCAGTGGTCTTGTATGTCTTCCATTTTCTTACAGTTGCTCCCACAGTTGATTTATTCACACCAACCTGCTTGCCTATTGTAGATTCACTCTTCCCAGCCTGGTGCAGGTCTACAATTTTCTTCCTGGTGTCCTTCGAGAGCTCTTTGGTCTTGACCATGGTTGAGTTTGGAGTCTGACTGTTTGAGGCTGTGGACAGGTAACTTTTATACAGATAACGAGGTCAAACCGGTGCCATTAATACAGGTAACGAGTGGAGGACAGAAGAGCTTCTTAAAGAATAAGTTACAGGTCTGTGAGAGCCAGAAATCTTGCTTGTTTGTGGGTGACCAAATACTTATTTTTCACCATAATTTACAAATAAATTCTTTAAATTCTTCAATTTTTTTTTCTCATTTTGTCTCTCATAGTTGAAGTGTACCTATGATGAAAATTACAGACCTCTCTCATCTTTCTTTTCTAAGTAGGAGAACTTGCACAATCAGTGGCTGACTAAATACTTTTTGGCCCCACTGTATGTGGTTACTGTACTGGAGTCATTGTGTAATTAGATACTGTGTGTAGGGGGGTTGGCTGTATTTTCTACGAGATGGCTACGGGTCGGCCGCTGTTCCCTGGATCCACAGTAGAGGAGGAGCTGCACTTTATCTTCAAACTGCTAGGTACTGCATTTCTCTCTCATTTTTATTCATCTTTTTCCTCTGCTCTGTCATTTCTAACTGCCTGCTTGTTATTTATTTTGCTTTTCATGTTTTTGCAATAAATCAGACACTCCAGGCTTAAATGTTTCCTCTTTGTTGTATGTCCAGTGTAAATTCTCTTCTTTTCTCTTCTTTTCTTTTCTCATAGGAACACCCACAGAGGAAACCTGGCCTGGAATCACCTCCAATGAAGAATTTATCTCCTACAATTATCCACGCTACCGTGCTGACTGCCTGCATAACCACACCCCTCGGTAAAAAGAGCTTCTGTAACTTTTATTGAACTGCATATTAAATAAGGCCAAGTAAAAAACCTAAAAGTAGGGCAGCATGGTTTAAATACAGTAGTATGTGCTTTTGGATATACACTGATCAGCCATAACATTAAAACCACCTCCTTGTTTCTACACTCACTGTCCATTTTATCAGCTCCACTGACCATATCGAAGCACTTTGTAGTTCTGCAATTACTGACTGTAGTCCATCTGTTTCTCTGCATACTTTTTGAGCCTGCTTTCACCCTGTTCTTCAATGGTCAGGATGACCACAGAGCAGGTATTATTTAGGTGGTGGATCATTCTCAGCACTGCAATGACATGGTGGTGGTGTGTTAGTGTGTGTTGTGCTGGTATGAGTGGATCAAACACAGCAGCGCTGCTGGAGTTTTTTTTTAAATACCGTGTCCACTCACTGTCCACTCTATTAGACACTCCTACCTAGTTGCTCCACCTTGTAGATGTAAAGTCAGAGACGATCGCTCATCTATTGCTTCTGTTTGAGTCGGTCATCTTCTAGAACTTCATCAGTGGTCACAGGACACTGCCGGCTGGATATTTTTGGTTGGTAGACTATTCTCAGTCCAGCAGTGACAGTGAGGTGTTTAAAAACTCCATCAGCGCTGCTGTGTCTTATCCACTCATACCAGCACAACACACACTAACACACCACCACCATGTCAGTGTCACTGCAGTGCTGAGAATGGTCCACCACCTAAATAATACCTGCTCTGTAGTGGTCCTGGGAGAGTCCTGATCATTAAAGAACATCATGAAAGAGGGATAACAAAGTATGTAGAGAAACAGATGGACTACAGGCAGTAATTGTAGAACTACAAAGTGCTTCTATATGGTAAGTGGAACTGATAAAATGGACAGTGAGTGTAGAAACAAGGAGGGGGTTTTAATGTTATGGCTGATCTGTGTATGTGACCATTGTTCCATTTGTGTACACAACCACTTTTGCTTTTAATATTTGATATACTTCCAGTACTTATATCCTTTAAGTAGGCACTGGGGTGGTGCAGCAATCTCTTGCGTTAGCCAAACACGATAGTTGCTTTCGGCTGGCTGGGCATCTACACAGACAGGGTCCAGGGTATTCCTGTCTTGCACCCAGTGTATTTACCATACTATCATACAGCAGTGAAATATAAAGGTGGGAGCATCATAATATGGTGCTGCTTCTGTGCAAAGAGTACTGGGCCAGTACATATCTTTGGATGAAAACATGAATAGAGCAAGTACCAGAACATAAAATTAATTCCTTTTGGCCTTGAAACTAAATCTTAACCTTTTAACAACCCTAAGCATTAAGCCAAAATAACTTGTGCTGCCAAAAAATTGTGCTGGCATGCCCTAGCCAATCCTGACTTGAATTGCAGTGCTGCAAATTCATTAAGGAATGAAAGATGGTTCTCAGGAGCAGTGGGTCAAAAAAATACTATGCTGTTAAAAGCTTATTATTACTTACAATGGACATCTCAAAGCTTTAATTTCCAGCAATGGCTTTGCAAAATACTAATGTAAACTGCTCCTGCTAATTAAATTGTGGTAATTAATGGTGAAGTTTTGATGTATTAGTTTTGCACTGCAGTTTTGCTGTATCGCTTGTGCAAAAGAATTTTGTGTCGTTAGTCGTGTACCAAAGCTTTTCTAAAATGGTTTTGCCCTAGAGTTTTGCAGTAATTGTTTTCACATTTTAAGTTTTGCTTCATGTATTATGCATTATATGTATATATTTCCAAATCTTGCCTTTAAACTGCATTCAGGTTTTTATTAGTGTCACACAGATTTGTGCTGCATTGTTCTAGTATTAGAAACTACTATTATTTCTTTTAGCCCAAAATTTCACCTTTTACAAAAGTGACTTCTTTTTTTATTTGATTACTAAGCAATGCAACTCCACTTTTGAGTATTTTGATCTTTTTGGAGTATTTTTACTATTTTGATCTTTAGGAGTTCCACCCTAACCTAACATACACTATATCATTTCTCTTACAGCCTGGACAATGATGGTGTGGATCTGTTATCCAAACTCCTGCAGGTGTGAGACTTCTTCCGTTTACTTTATTTATTTGTTAATTTCCACTAACCACTTTATCCTGATCAGGGTTGCAGTAGGTTCAGTGTCACCACAAACCACCGGGCACAAGGCAGGAACACACTTGCCAATTCACCTACTGCATATGAACTAACACCAAAATACAAAAACACCCAGACAGAGACCCTCAGAACCCCCCATCTGTAGTGCTGTGCTTACTTCTAGTTACTAGCATGTTAAGTTAGCTTTTAAATGGTTTAATGGTAATTTAGTCAGCATTACAATGAACTTAGTTTTTTCATTTTTACTGACCACTTCACCTGTATCTGGGTCGTGATATGTCTGGTGCCTCCTGAAAGCACTAGGTGCACAGCAGCAATACACCCTCAACAGAACACTCAATTGCACAATTACTCACTCATACATTCACACCCAGGAGCAGTTTAAAGTAGCCAAGACACTTTTTGCTTTAAAAGACAGTAGAAAAACTTTACCCTGAGGAAACCCCAGCTGAGGTTGCAGTGAGATCCAAGTTGCAGTGAGACATTGCAATAAATCCAAGTTGCAGTGAGACATATTGCAATAAACAAGCAATAATCTTTAGTGTACTTCAATTGTATTAAGTATTTGGTTAACAAAATCATTAACGTTGTTGATCATGGTAATGTTGTACTTTATCAATCACTGGCTTATCCAAGCTTTTCCTTTATGATAATTAGCTCAGGTTTATTTATTTATTTTTTTCAGTGGTTAAATAACTGCATTAGGATGTTTGTAAAACACTGATATAACAATGTACTATACAAATGTTGTGCAAGACTTGATGAGATTATTTTGTACAAGTATGCAGTCCTTATGTGCGTTTGTGTTTTAGTTTGAAGGAAAGAAGCGCATATCAGCAGAGGAAGCAATGAGACACTCGTATTTCCACTGCCTGGGAGATAGAGTTCTCACACTGCCCGACAGTAAGTACACACACTTGAGACCTGGTCATATTAGAAACCTGTTGAAATTGCCACATTCAGACTGAGAGACTTGTTCCACTATTGTGGCCTAGTTGGTAAATTAGCTGTACATTAACATTTTATACATTGGGGGGTTTGTTTGTGATCTTTCTCAGCTGTCTGAGTTGCAGTTGGTAGGCTTGGGTAAATTCTATATTAAATCTCAGACAGTTCACTGCTGTAATAAACACTTCAGCCATTTTGGATTGAGTATCACTATGAAGCACTGACCTGTTAAAGGTCAACACAACTAATTAATTAATTAATTATTTGAAGGACAGTGGTAGCCTAGTGGGTAGAGCTTTGGGCTATCAACCGGAAGATTGGCGGTTCAAATCCAGGCTCTGCTATGCAGCCACTGTTGGGCCCTTGAGCAAGACCCTTGAGCGCTCTGACCCCAGCTTCCAAACAAACTGAGATATGCGAAGAAAGAATTTCATTGTACTGTACATTTGTATATGTATATATATGACAAATAATATCTTCATCTTGTTCTTCTAATTAGTTGTTCTGTTAGTTGCAGATTGTATTTCGAGAGTCAGACTTTTACTTTTTATATGCACCGAAAGTTGGTTATGCAAAATGACTTTATAAATAAATACTATTATAAATTGTTATTATACTATAAATAAATTATAAATTGTTCTTATATAAATAAAGACTATTATAAATTGCCACAGATATTATTATAAATTGTTATAAACTATACATTTTATGAATGAACTGATGTCATAATAAAGCATTAATTAGACTTTAATAAGATTTCTGAGAATCAATGGACGTACCCTTGTACAAATAAGGCAGCTTCCAAGCCCTTTAAATTTTTTAACACAGGAAAGTGTTTTACTTCTTGTGCAAATCTATACGTTGATCAGATGCCATCAAGGGGCTGCTAACATAACAAAAACGCCTTCAGTAATTACTTAAAACTCTGCACTGTGCCAGATGGTAACAATGCTAGCTGCAACAATTACAGTAATTCTGTGCACTGTTTAGTACTGGAGCTTGTGGTTTGGAACACATAGCCTGAAACAATGCTCAGTGGTTTTCTTAAGGGGTCCCAGATGTACAAGGTTTTACAGAATGTAGTTTTTAAATTATTTTTGATTTTTTTTTTTGTTAATTTAATGAAATAAGGGATGGGGGGGGGGGGGGGGGGTTATTGGCTACCTAACATTGCAGTTTTCATTTGAATTAGGTACTATTTTTCTTTAAAACCTTCAATAATGAAAACGGTTTGTATTTAACCCCAGAAACTTTAAGCATTCCGTATGCTGTGTGTGCCCACGCCACGTCAAGTGTCACCTGAACTGAACTGAGTGGGTAGCTGCAATTACAAAACACTGTGTCTAAATATGACATGACAGAGTATGACAGTGAACCAACATATTTGTTTTTTATGACTGAAAGGAATATAGTACCATACAAAGATGGATTAAATACATTTGTGTATTTAGGGTCTGTGGCACAAATCTCATTCTATTTAACTGAAGTATATTGTAATCTACAAGGGATCTTCAAAAAGTTTCTGCACCTTTTATATTTTGGTTGGAAACTGTGAGGGTGGGAGGAGTAATAATCGGTCGTGTCTGAGAGACTGAGAGAGAGCTTATAGTCCGGATTTAGCGCCATCTGATTTCCACCTTTTAGGATGCTCAAAAAAGCTTTAAGGGGAAGAAGATTTTCATGTGATGATGATGTGAAAGCAGCGATGCATCAGTGGCTACACGCTCAACCAAAAACTTTTTTTGCTGATGGCATTGGAAGGTGACTATGTAGAAAAGTGATGTCATTTGCTTTTGAAATTCTTAATAAATAATATAATAAATAATAATAAAAAAATACCAAGTTAGTGTCTATGACAACCAGGCTTTACTGTAAATAAAACATAGATATAAGTTCATGTTATAGTCTCTGTAGTTTGTACATAAGCACAGCAGCAATAACGCAAATGCATTAAGATGCTATAATATGTAATTACAGTCAAAGAGTCATTTGTATTGTATGATTATTATATGATATTATATGAAGTGGTTGAGTTTATGCTTCACTTGCACATGCTAGGTAAATAAAACCGAAAAGATGCCTAACAGTAGAACAGTACAGTGTGCAGGGTCGTGTTCCCATTGTTGCAAATGTGTTTGATATTTACTCTATACATTTAGCAGACGCTTTTATCCGCCCAACAGTGGCAACTTAGTGGTGATGGGACTTGAATCAGCAACCCTCTGATCAATAGTCCAGTACCTTAACTGTTAAGCTAACAATTAGGGGAAAAAACAATACTTTAAAATGATAAACTCCAAAAACCTTCTAAAAACCTCCTACGTATAAAACAGAATAAAAATCAGACACACATTACTACACAGATCCTGTATGATTACACGCACACATAGACACATGCTTTACAAAGTCACCGCTTCATTTCTCTTTAATAGCCAGAGGAAACAACTAATCAAACATATTTAAACTCATATTTAAATTCTTGCGGCAGGACTCACACACACAGGCTCATTCATGTTTTTAGCATTATTTTGAATGTCAGCAGGTAGCTTTGCCCTTCAGTGGTTCTGATTTCTAGCTGCTGTATTATGCAGTTTGATGTATTTCAGTCATGACTCGAGCATAAGAGGCTTTTGGTCAGCCATCATTCCTTAAGCCTCTGTTCAGCCCTTTGATCTTTGTTTTGATGTTTGATCGATTGTACACACACACACACACACACTGCCTAGAATGGGACTGAAAGAAGAGACTTAAATATATGGCTGTGATTTATCGGTGTGTGTACAGTGTATCACAAAAGTGAGTACACCCCTCACATTTCTGCAGATATTTAAGTATATCTTTTCATGGGACAACACTGACAAAATGACACAATGAAAAGTAGTCTGTGTGCAGCTTATATAACAGTGTAAATTTATTCTTCCCTCAAAATAACTCCATATACAGCCATTAATGTCTAAACCACCGGCAACAAAAGTGAGTACACCCCTTAGTGAAAGTTCCTGAAGTGTCAATATTTTGTGTGGCCACCATTATTTCCCAGAACTGCCTTAACTCTCCTGGGCATGGAGTTTACCAGAGCTTCACAGGTTGCCACTGGAATGCTTTTCCACTCCTCCATGATGACATCACGGAGCTGGCGGATATTCGAGACTTTGCGCTCCTCCACCTTCCGCTTGAGGATGCCCCAAAGATGTTCTATTGGGTTTAGGTCTGGAGACATGCCAGTCCATCACCTTTACCCTCAGCCTCTTCAATAAAGCAGTGGTCGTCTTAGAGGTGTGTTTGGGGTCATTATCATGCTGGAACACTGCCCTGCGACCCAGTTTCCAGAGGCAGGGGATCATGCTCTGCTTCAGTATTTCACAGTACATATTGGAGTTCATGTGTCCCTCAATGAAATGTAACTCCCCAACACCTGCTGCACTCATGCAGCCCCAGACCATGGCATTCCCACCACCATGCTTGACTGTAGGCTTGCCGCCACACATGCTTGAGACCATCTGAACCAAACAAATTAATCTTGGTCTCATCAGACCATAGGACATGGTTCCAGTAATCCATGTCCTTTGTTGACATGTCTTCAGCAAACTGTTTGCGGGCTTTCTTGTGTAGAGACTTCAGAAGAGGCTTCCTTCTGGGGTGACAGCCATGCAGACCAATTTGATGTAGTGTGCGGCGTATGGTCTGAGCACTGACAGGCTGACCCCCCACCTTTTCAATCTCTGCAGCAATGCTGACAGCACTCCTGCGCCTATCTTTCAAAGACAGCAGTTGGATGTGACGCTGAGCACGTGCACTCAGCTTCTTTGGACGACCAACGCGAGGTCTGTTCTGAGTGGACCCTGCTCTTTTAAAACGCTGGATGATCTTTGCCACTGTGCTGCAGCTCAGTTTCAGGGTGTTGGCAATCTTCTTGTAGCCTTGGCCATCTTCATGTAGCGCAACAATTCGTCTTTTAAGATCCTCAGAGAGTTCTTTGCCATGAGGTGCCATGTTGGAACTTTCAGTGACCAGTATGAGAGAGTGTGAGAGCTGTACTACTAAATTGAACACACCTGCTCCCTATGCACACCTGAGACCTAGTAACACTAACAAATCAAATGACATTTTGGAGGGAAAATGACAAGCAGTGCTCAATTTGGACATTTAGGGGTGTAGTCTCTTAGGGGTGTACTCACTTTTGTTGCCGGTGGTTTAGACATTAATGGCTGTATATTGAGTTATTTTGAGGGAAGAATAAATTTACACTGTTATATAAGCTGCACACAGACTACTTTTCATTGTGTCAAAGTGTCATTTTGTCAGTGTTGTCCCATGAAAAGATATACTTAAATATCTGCAGAAATGTGAGGGGTGTACTCACTTTTGTGATACACTGTATCTCAGATGTATTAAAGTCACATTCAAACACAGAGTGATTTAAAGTAGGAGCTGGTTCATTGTGATATGTTGTATTTCAATTTGTCATTTAAATCACAATAGCCCACTACTGCTGAGATCCAGGATTTGAATCTAAGTGGTGCTATTGGGCAGTAGGGTGTCTATACAGATGTGATTGCTATGTCTGAGAGTGGTGGTGGGGGCTGCCTAGTCATTGGGAGGTGCACTTGTTGGTGAGCTCTCAGTGCCGGTCCCATGCCTGGATAAAAATAAGAAGGGTTGTGTAAAAAATGCCATATGGGGTTTAAAAAAAGCTGTAACAATTCAGCTATACAAGCCAGAATTATCTGCTGTGGGGGCCCTAATATAGGAACAGTTCAAAGGAAAAAACTGCTAAGGCTACACTTTCATTTCTAGGACTGACTGGTACAGATGGTACTGGTACTGGCCCAAGTGATTTTGTGTAAGCCAGGTTTCAAGCGTTGTTGAAATTATTCTTAATATTCTGAGCGGTAGGTTCCAGACCTTGATGTTTCACATGAGATTGTAGTACAGTGTCTTACACAAACCTTTTATTATGTTTGACAAAAGAGATTCATTGTTTGATGCTGGGGAATTATTTTTTATATACTTGTGTTCTTGTGTCTGATGCATTGTGAAAATTTTTACAAGGATAAATGTTGAGAACCAAATAAGTGTTAAAGACCAAATAAATCGGGTCCTTACTAATAACATTAGTTGCGCACTTTAATGAAATGAAAATAGCACTTTGTAAAATAGGACCATTCGTAAAGCACATAAAGGCAACGACGCCCAGCTTTAGATACCAATGCGATAAAATGCTCTGTATATAAATGTTAACACTCAGTACTGTTACTGTCCCATAGCTACATCCATATTTGCACTTCAAGACATTCAGCTGGAGAAGGAGCCCGGCATAAAGACTAACTCCATACCTGATTCTGGTAGGTAAAATGCTTTATTACCATCTGTCACTTTATTCTATTAAAATAATAATGATGGTAAAGATTTGCTATTTGAATTAGCATACTTGTGTTTCATAGTGATATTTATGTAGTGTGCAGCATGATCATTGGATGTATGTGTAAACACAGTGTTTTTTTGAGCAACTAGCATTTTTACAGTGATTGTAGAGGTCTTTCATTTTGATGTTTGAAGCCAAAAATAAACCTAAAAAATAAAAATGGAAAAAAATATGCCATGAAACACAGTACATATGTTATTCAACAAGTAAAACAGTGGTAAAACACACGCTGGAACCAGAGCTGGGATCTTGAATACATTAGCTGCGTCTGGAATCGCATACTTCCATACTCAATAGTACGCGAAACGAGTACGCGAGAGCGGTTAGTATGTCCGAATACATAGTATAAATAAAGAGGTATGCGAGAAGTACCCGGATGTACTGTACTTTGCAGCTATTGTATCAAATTTCAGTTCTGCCTGCCGGCTAAGGCTGAGCAGCCACATGAACAACGATTGGCCTGTTGTTCAGATATGGGCGGGACTAAGCCGGATGGGGTCTCTCTCCCATGACTGGTGCAATTACGACCTCTGCTGGCTGATTGATGGTGCCTGCACAGAGATGAGAAAAGAGTGCTCTCAGGGTGTGTCTCTCCGTACACAGTGCTGAGCTGCACTGCACTCGTCAAAGTGTAGGTGATGAGATGCATACTGCATTCTGCCCACATGTCGTAGGGGGCGTGGGTTAGCTTCGTTTTCCTCAATCAGAGCAGGGATCGGCATTGGTGGAGAGGAAGCATGATGCAATCGGGCAATTGGACGCGCTAAAAAGGGGAGAAAATGCATAAACAAAAAAATATATCAAGTAAATAAAATATTAAATATAGCATAACAGTGTCCCTCCAAAACTGATAAAGAAAAACTGTTCATCATCATATGTCTGGGCTGTGGGACAGGGTGGCAAAAAACCTACATCAGGTCTGCCAAGAGCATATAAAAACATGTATTCTGGTCTGTTGTAACCAAGGTTGAACTTTTTGGTCATGAATCTAAATGTTTGGCACAAAAGCAATACTGTACATCACCAAAAGAACACCATCTCCACAGAAAAGCATGGTGGTGGCAGCATTATGCTTTGGGACTGTTTTATGAGCTGGAACTGGGACTTTAGTTAAGGTTGAGTTCCAAATATCAGTCAATTGCCACTGAACCTTCAGGCCCCTGCTAAAAAGATGAAGAGATGAAGGAATGGCCCAACCAGAGCCCAGACCTGAGCCCAGTTGAAAATCTGCTAAATACCATAACTGTAATTTAACTGTATAACTGTTTATGTAATAAATTGAGACAAACTTATTTCTTTACTGAAACTATTTTGAATGCATTCTTGACTTTTTTCCTATTTATTTATGTATTGCATCAGAATTCACTTAGTAAATCACTCACTACTCACATCTCTCTCCCCTTCATTTACTTTCTCCTTTGCTTACATTCTTCTATTCTGTCATTTCTCTCTGTGTAATAGCTAGTATGAAGGTAGGTCTGAGGTTTTGAGTTTTGCTTCAATTTGATCTGATGCTGATGGAGGAGAATCGGACACCCCCTGGAGACTGTTATTCTTCACTCAATCCATTATTACATTTATTCAAGGTCAACTATACTCTGAGCTCAGCATCTCACTCTGTTGTCTGGCACTTATTTAGGTCTCTGCTTTAGTTCTTTTAGTTTTCTTTCCTTCTTTAGTACACTTGTCCCGCTTTCTTGTTTTTTTTCCTCTGTTCTATGTTACTCTGTTGTATTGCCATGGTTCTGGTGCTTAATCTGGAACCATTTATCCACTTTTACACAAGTAAAGAAAAAACAACTCTTATTATAAAACCTTATTTTCAGCATGGTCTCAGTAAATCGTAGTTACAATTTCATTTTGTTGCCAGTCAACTCAAATTATTTATGTGACTGCCATCAAAATAAGCAAAATACAGTTTGGGAAGTTTTTAATATTATAGCTTTAAAAAGAATATTGTATGGGCACTCAGTTGACAGCTTATGTGCTTGCCGTCCATCACAGGGACCACAGTCTTCTCAATGTCACCAGCCTGTGGCTGTGGCTCAGAGAAGAAAGCACGGGTGTCATGTACTCGACAGGGTCTGTAATGTTAAATTGGACATGGCTAAAATTGAGAGAAAATAGGAAAAACTGCAAAAATAAATCCCATGCCGTAAAGCTTGTGGCGCATAGTTTTTGTGCTGATGGTAATACCAGAGGAAGTGTGAAACAACTATGTGCCTTAGCACATAGTTGGCCCCTGTATTATCAAATTTAAGTGGGTTAATTTAAGAGGAGCCAGAAAAAGTGTTACAAATAAAAAACGGACAGGCACTGTTTTCTCCAATGGAAGGATTCCTGCAGTTAAAATGCACCTGAACTCCATATGCTAGACTCTTAATGTACAATGTATTTGTGCTTATGTAGTACTGCTTTACTATTGTGTTACAGAGCTTTTGAAAAGATGCCTAAGGTTCCGGGATAACCTAGGTACTCGCAGTTACCCTTGTGCACTTGTTGTTCCCTGCCCCTATGGTCTTTCCTACAATCCCCTTTTTACACTGGCAGCCATTAAAGAACTGCATCTTAAATTGCTCTACTGTTGTGATATTTGCATTTGGGTGTCTGACCTCATTTTTATCCCGTTTATGTTGCCTGCTAGTCTGTTTACATCAGCATGACAATCGGTATATTTTATGGAGGCTTTTCCATACACAAACACACACAGACTATGGAGTTATTTTATATTTTAAATTGCTGAGCTTATCAGACAGTCCACCAACCTGTTTCTTAGTATCACAGCTTTTGTTTGATTATGAATGTACCAATCATACCGCTAAATAATAGCATACTGCTTAAGCCACGATAAGAATAGGCAATGCAGTTAGATCATGTTCAGTGTTGAGGTATGTAATATGAATGCAAATAATTCCAAATAACAGTTAAATGACAGTTAAAATGCTTAATTATTTATAGTTAGTCCTTTTAGTTTACCAACATTCATATGCTTGAAATGAGCTGACATTCAATGCTTGATTTGTAAGGAAAGTACCCTAGCGATTTAGGAACTGGGCTAGTAATCTAAAGGTTGCTGGTTCAAGACCCACCACTGCCAGGTTGCCACTGTTGGGCCCCTAAAGCAAGGCCTTTAACCCTCAATTGCTTAGACTGTATACTGTCACAGTACTGTGAGTCGCTTTGGATGAAAGCGTCTGCTAAATGCCGAAAATAGTAGCGTTCATAACGGCAAATAATAGCACACTGCTTTAGCCGTGATAAGAATAAGCTCTGTAGCTAGTTCACTTAAAATGTTAAGGTATGTAATATGAATGCAAATAATTGCAAATGACAGTTAAATGACAGTTTAAATGCTTAGTTATTTAAAGCATGTTGAAAGCTAGCATCCACAATTTTGTAACCTGGATGCATGCAACAAAAAAACGCTGAAAAAAGAGAGCTAATTTACAGTGGCTTAATTGCAGACCCCGCGGGAAATTTTAGTCCTTTTAGTTTGTTTACCAGCATGCATATGCTTAAAATGAGCTGACATTTATTGCTGTAATTTGCTCGATTTTGAAAACAAAAAACAAGGCAGCGTTCCCAAGAGAGTTCCCAAGAGACCATTTAGCGAGTGCCAGAACTGCAGGGTGCACATATTCAAAAGCTGTTGTTTGTTTAACATATTAAGGGAAACAAACATGGACAAATGGCGTCAGCAATAGGAACTCTGAAATACGCAAAGTTCTGGAATACAATATCTTTAAAACAGATTCGATGATGATGGTGAGTCTCACAAAACTAAAATTCATAGCAGGACTGGCATTTAGTATGAACAGCTAATACACATAATGCAAAATGTGCAAGACGTAGTATGTGGGGCACAAATCTGGACTCCCTGATTAATTGAAAAAATAATATTATACGATGAATCAGCTTTTACTATTTTAAAAGTGATTATGGGGGAAATATATCCTAATATCAAGAGTTGGTTGATTCGTTATGGAAAGTACTGCAGTGCAGACTGAGGTAGATTCTTACTTCCTTTTATCCCTTAAAGAACCACAGAATATTTAGGATTTGTATGACAGCATTTAGAAAAGGCTGTTCTGAGGCAGTCTGGCTGCAGTCTTTAGCTTCTTTGTATATTGTGGTTACATGATTTCATTATTCCGTCCACCCCCTGTGTATGTGTGTATTATTATTATAATGTATGACAGATTAACAAGTCGAGTGTGACTCACTTGACAGAGCCGAGCCATTAGTGAGCTCTTCAATTCATCAGCTCCTTACTCAAGAGCTTCTATCTCTCTTTAATGGCATCAAAGGCAGTCATTCATTGTGCCACTGTTATTATTCACCACACACACATGCACACTTGTGTATGTTAATGACCAGGTTGCTGTTGATGTTGCTGCTCAGTGCAGTGTTTTGCTCTGATTTACCCTCATTCTGGTACCACTGCCCCTGTGGTGTCAAGGAAGCTTTCAGAATGCAGCGTGGATGAGCATTTAAATGTTTTATAGACTAATTAGTGTGAGCGATGATCCCGTAGCACAGGAGGGCAGAGGGGTTTTGCTAATGTGCCCTTTTGTGGAAAGACACGCTGCTGCTGCTGCTGCTGTGACGAAACGAATCAGCGGGCAGGATGAGGCTTTCTGTTGTAGAGACCATAGATAGTGTGGTTAGAATTAGTGCATGAATATATATTTGAGTAAATATTCTGTTTTAGGTGTATTCTCTAGTAGTCCTTTGCTGATGGCTTTTGTCTCGTCTTAAACACAAGCATAGACAAAGCTCCACCAAAGCTTAGCCCATTTGACAACAGAAAACACACGTGCATGTCCGGTCACATGTTTTAATTGCCTGAACATGACAGTAGCCTGCTTTTATGTTTAAATCATGTTCATGTTAGTGTTTTTTTACTTTCAGTACAAACTAAAATTTGATGTTATGAAACCTTTCTGTACAGCCTAAATAGAAACATTGAGGTGAATGCACTACACCAGTAAAGGACCACATTTTCTTCAATTCTTATCAACCAAGGACATAAATCTGAGTCTACTGTATGCACAGGCTGACCGAAATTGGACATTTAAAGGTCTGTTGAATTTTGCTGAGAGATGCAGGTGGTAGAGGTCATTTTTACTGACCACAATTTATCCATTTTATAATGGCTACTTCCAGCATGATGTGTTAATTCACAAATCTTAAATCATCCCAAGATGGTTTCATGAAGATGAACAATAAGGTCAGTGTACTTGAGTGTCCTTCTCAGTCATTGGCTATGAATCCAATAGAGCACCTGTTGGACATGGTAGAATAAGAGCAAAGGGAGTCCTTTTAAGTATTAGTATGGTGTTCCTATTTAAATTGGCCAGTGAGTCACTTCAGAGTCCACAGAAGAGACAAATCGTTCATTGTGATTATGAAAATGTAATGCTAATGATTCCTATAAATAATCATGACATCTATGTATTGGCACTGTTGGGGGGAAAAGACTGCATTATAAACATCCCTTCTGTGTCGAAATGTAAAAGTAAACAACTAATTACATTATATGCATGCATCAACACTTTGTATTGGCCTTCCATTATTTACACTATAGTCATGGTATCAAACTGCTGTTTATGTTTAAAAATATGTTAAAAATTCCCCATGGTTGTATTCTGACGTAGCATACAACGTAGTACTGTAGTATGCAGTCTGAGACACAGGTGTAGACTTTTTATATATACCTACAGTATAATTAAATCGACACCCAGCTTCCTTCATTGTCATCACTGATCAACAACAGCTGATCAGTAGCAGAGGTGGGCAGTTATGCCTCTGAGCCTTGGGTTCAAGAAGTGTTGCCACTGCTTTCTTAACTGTCAGACAGCCAAACTTTAGAAGCATGATGAGTAGAAACCAGCAATCAAGGCCAACATGTTAATGTCATGTTATTAGATTAGATATAAGTAATGTTTTCCATAAACTAAAATGACAGGTTACTTAATTTGAAGACAGTGAGACAAAAATCAAAATGCTTTAACAAAGTAATATTACTAGGAAATAATTTGGGTTTTTTTTTTAACTCAATGGCTGGTGACAACCAGAACTCTGATGTTGTTTGGATTAGGCAAAGGTCATTGAATGTTGATTTTTATAGATAATTGAGAAGGGATTATATAGAGAAGGAACATGAGCCAACACTAATCGAGTTTAGCTTTAATTTTAGGTCGTCAGCTGAAATGTATTTTAAGCTAGTTGGCCAGTGAGTGGCCATGTAATAAAGTGGCTCTTAGTCATGGCTAGCATGTGTCACTGGTTCAGTTTAAGAACTACTTGGCACAGGAAAACATAAGGTTTACATGTAGCTGGGAAAGCAAGTAAGGAGCTTATTGATGGACAGGAAAAAATATGCTAGTGATGTTCAAATTGAATCAAAGTTTATTCGTCACTAACATGGTCACACAGTACAACTGGCAGTAAAATGCTTTTTTGACTGCTCGGCCACATTATTAATTAGTTCAAAGTTGGACAAAGAAAAAATCTATTTACGTAGACGTGTATATACACACACACACACACACATACACTGATCAGCCATAACATTAACACCACCTCCTTGTTTCTACACTCACTGTCCATTTTATCAGCTCCACTTACCATATAAGGAGCACTTTGTAGTTCTACAATTACTGACTGTAGTTCATCTGTTTCTCTACATACCTCTTTAGCCTGCTTTCATACTGTTCTTCAATGGTCAGGACCCCCACAGAGCAGGTATTGTTTGGGTGGTGGATCATTCTAAGCACTGCAGTGACAGTGACATGGTGGTGGTGGTGTGTTAGTGTGTGTTGTGCTGGTATGAGTGGATCAGACACAGCAGTGCTGCTGGAGTTTTTAAATACCGTGTCCACTCACTGTCCACTCTATTAGACACTCCTACGTAGTTGGTCCACCTTGTAGATGTAAAGTCAGAGACGATCGCTGTTTGAGACCTTCATCAGTGGTCACGGGGCACTGTTGGCTGGATATTTTTGGTTGGTGGACTATTCTCAGTACAGCAGTGACAGTGATGTGTTTAAAAACTTCTGCAGCACTGCTGTGTCTGATCCACTCATACCAGCACAACACACACTAACACACCACCACCATGTCACTGTCACTGCAGTGCTGAGAATGACCCACAACCCAAATAATACCTGCTCTGTGGGGGTCCTGATCAGCATGAAACGGGGCTAAAAGCATGCAGAGAAACAGACGGACTACAGTCAGTAATTGTAGAACTACAAAGTGCTTCCATATGGTAAGTGGAGCTGATAAAATGGACAGCGAGTGTAGAAACAAGGAGGTGGTTTTAATGTTATGGCTGATCGGTGTATATGAATTTAGCCCCGACTTCTATTTTGGTTAAGGGGCCTGTATAGCTTGTTGGAAGAAGCTCTTTCTCATCCTCTTCGTTTGGCCTTCAAAGTGAAAACGCTTCCCAGACTGTAATTTCACTAAGCAACAACAGAAAAAATCTAATAATAATAGCCTGGACATGTGTTCTGCTTATTCTAGGCCAGTGATTTGTCTATTGTTGTATATAGCATCTGAAAATGTACTACATCTCACTTTTGTTCTGCTTGTGTGTGTCTCAGTGAACAGCATATCTCAGAGGCAGAGCCTGCTCTTCTGATCGAACCGAGGGATGACAAGGCTGAAGATGAGTGAAAGAAGAGGAGGAAGAACAGAGATGTTTCTGTGATTATGATGAAGGGATCCCTGTTATTCATTTCTGAGTCAATACCGTCATGTGGCATTTTGTCTTTAGATTCATGGGGGAGGGTGACTAGATGTTTACATGGGAAGACTGCAAATTTTTGGTCTCTTCTTGTATTTATGCTTTCTGTGTCATCATTCTGCAATTCCTCTGCATGTACTTGTAAGCCATGTGCGCCGCCCACCCAGATGTTTCGTTTTTTTTAACACTAAAAAGCGGCGACTACACATTAAGCTGCTTGCTAACGTGCTGCCTGGTTTAAATGTGACATTGTTGCGATTAAGAGGCCTCTGTGCTCATTTCCACGATGAACCACTAATGGAGATGTGAAGGGTTAATAATTATTAGAATATTTCTTGCTTCAGAAAGACTGTTGATAGGATTGAATACAGTTATGCATTTGTGTTGCTATGTGAAAGTGTGACAGCCAAGTCTTCCTCTTCAGCTTATCTTCTGTCACACTGTCCCAGTCTACCCCTTACAATCACACCATAGATGCACTAGTCTCACAGCACTGCATACTACAAATAACAAGACAATTTCACAAAGAACTTCACCAAAGATGTTCCTCCCTAATAGAAATTTATGCTAAAATCATTAGAGCTTCCACTACAAGTCCGTTGAGTGACTTTTTTACCCAGTGTGGCCAAACATTTTTGCCCTAAGTCACCTGCTACTCAATGTTAAATACAAATTATTTTCTAATGTTTACAATCCAAGCGTAGAGCTGTTGACGGATGCTTTCAGGCTAACAGTGGCCATTTTTGCAATTCTAGGATCTATTTTTTACTTACAGTCTACAAAGTTGGGATGCACTGATCCAATTTATCTATATCTTCAGTACAGAACTGATTTTTGTTTTAGAGATGTGGCTCTACACTACATGATATTATATGTATTGTCAGAAATTCATAACAATGTAATTCACTCACTCACTTTCTTAACCACTTATCCAATTAGGGTCGCAGGGGGGGTTCTGGAGCCTATCCCAGCTTTTCAATGGGTGCAAGGCACACAGTAACACCCTGGACGAGGTGCCAGTCCATTGCAGAGCAGACACACATACACACACACCCATTCACCTATAGGGCAATTTAGTGTCTCCAATTAACCTGACTGCATGTTTTTGGACTGTGGGAGGAAACCGGAGCTCCAGGAGGAAACTCGCGCAGAACATGCAAACTCCGCACAGAAAGGAACCGGACCACCCCACCTGGGGATCAAACCCGGGACCTTCTTGCTGTGAGGCGACAGTGCTACCCACGAGCCACCGTGCTGTCCAATGTAAGTCATAAGAACAAATATCAGAATCACATGTATAATATGAAAGTGTGGCTAGTCTACCTAATAATCAATCTTAATATAATGACCTTTCCATTATAAACTTGCTTTCCAGTATTTTCATGCAGCAGCAAACCAGCACGTGCAGCTTTACATAAAGCTACTTATCATGCCATGCAGGCTCATATAAGGACATGCGCACACGCATGCTTTAATCGGTCTATCAGCATTAGGTGACATAGTGGAGGTTTGGCTTTATCATCAGGGATTACAACAGTGCTTTAAGGTTTAAAGACATCCAAAAGCATGACATGTTCTTATCTGGAATACATGTTTTTAATCTGCTACAGAATTTGTCATCTGTACCAAGAACCATGTACCATGTGTACCAAGAGCCTACATTAAAACAGTAGAATAGGCACCCAGGTGGCGCAGCGGGATATTCCGCTAGTGCACCAGCGCCGAAATTCTAAACTCCTCTGCGTTGCCACCAGTCGGCTGGGCGTTATCTAGCAGGCATAATTGGCAGTGCCTGCAGCAGACACGTTGCTGCTAGGGTGGGATGACCGGATTATGTGGGTGGGGTCTTCAAACACTGTGTAAGGACTCTGATCAGCAGATAGAGAGGCACCTGTGCAGAATGCATAGGTGAAAAAGGGTTCTACTAAGGGCTGCACGCGGGTCGAAGGAGGCGTGAGCAGCAATATACCCACCTCGACCAGCAGCAGAAGACAAATTGACTACGCTAAATTAAATACGCTAAAAGAAAAAATAAAATACAGTAGATCATAATACAGTATCATAAGTATTCCTAGACCCCTACTGTTCCCTTTTATTTTATTTTTAACTAAGAATGGGAAACTATGGCTGTGTCTAAAATCACACACACTTTCTACATTATATACTGCGCAATTACTAAACTTTTTACTGTTAATTGGTGTCTGCAGTGAAGTTGCATCCTTTCTTGGTTTTTCAAATATTTTGGTAAAATCAGACAGTACAAATAATATCCAGTACAACTTACACTCTAGCATTTTATTTTTTATTTGAACCATTATCTGCTACAATCCCAAATCAAAAACACTAGGACAGCAATATAATGCAAATTAAAGGTGTGTTTTCCATTGATTTTTCATTTCATTACAGACAGTATGAATTCAAGATATTTTATGTTTTGTCTGGTCAACTTCATTTGTTAATCTACAGCTGTTCCTGCATTTTAGGCCTGCAACACATTCCAAAAAAATGTTGGGGTATTAAAGCATTTGTTTGTCATTTCCTCTCACAGCACTTAAAATACGTTTTGGCATCGAGTATACCAAGTGATTTAGGGTTTCAGGTGTTATTTTGTTCCATTCTTCCCACAAACATGTTTTAAGGTGGGCAACAGTATGGTTTGTCATTGTCATATTTTTTGGTTTAAAATTCCCAACACATTCTCTGTTGGGGTAGACAGATTCCTCATTTACATTTACATTTTCAGCATTTAGCAGACGCCTTTATCCAAAGCGACTTACATTACAGTTACAGTATACAGTCTAAGCAATTGAGGGTTAAGGGCCCAACAGCAGCAACCTGGCAGTAGTGGGGCTTGAACCAGCAACCCTCTGATCACCACTAGGCTACAGCTGGCCCTCATAAATGCTGCATCACAGAAGTGTAAATTACCTTTGGGTGTTAAATGATATTATGCACTGTAGAGAAAGAAATATTGAAATTTTGAGGAACATTGTTATTAACATTTCAATAATTTTCTCACACATTTGTGGACAAGCTGGAGATCCTCTGGCCATCTTTGCTCATCAAAGACTCAGCCTGTTGTGGATGACCTGTTGACATCACCTGTTTAAAATCAAATTATTATTATTATTATTATTTATTTGGAATGTGTTGCAGGCCTGAAATGCAGCACTGGATGTATATAAATGAAATGAAGTTGACAAGACAAATATGAAATATCTTGGGTTCATAGTGTTTGTAATGAAATAAAAGTTAATGTAAGAAACACTGCATTTTTTATTTGCATTTGCCATACTGTCCCAAACTATGATAAGCATGGTGAACAAGTTTCTTTAAAAAAGGTACAAAGAACCAGTTTACTCTAAACTTACTTGTAGTTAAAGTTTAAATGTGGTGAACTCTGCACACTTGTGAAAAATGCATTGTCATTTGGCTATTTTCTGGACTTTCTGGTAAATTAAGGTATCCACTCATTGCACTTACGATGTTGGTAATCATTTGAGTCCTTGGTTCTTAGTAGAAAATGTAGATATTGGATCGGTGCATCCCTGCTTCTGAATTCTAGGATCGGCAGGTTGCCATGTTGGTATGAGTGTTCCAGCACCAGTAAGGAGCTGGTGATAGGCCAGTGTGCTGCTGGTACAGAGCTCAGGTTATAAAACCCACTAGTTATTAGAGACATGAGGCCACTGCAAATCACTCGTTTTTTTAGTAGAATAGTAAATATAGGTGAATTTTATTATTGGTATTGCTTGTGGTTTCAGAGCTTTAGTTTGTGCATGTGGAAGAGATCAGGATTGTGTTGTGTATAGTGAAGACTGAGGTACAGTGTAAATATCTCGACTGTTTGATACAGAGCAATGAAAGGAACATGAGAATGTTGTTGGTTATATAATAATTGATCTTAGTATTTTTATAATGAGGAGAAATTGTTTAATAGAAGACCTAGCTAGTTTTAACATTTTGCTAGTAGAAGGCCTAAAGAATGGTGGCTCTTTCGGAAGCATTTTGCAATAAGTCATAAAGAGTGCAATAAGTGAAGCTTTTTACCCCAATCCTCTCAAATCTGACCTATCTTGAGGTATGTGATACACAAGTGGACACGAACAGGCAGACATGCATTATACATGTGACATTTCTGAGGAGTTTTTTTACCCCCATTAATGCTAGTGTGAACAAAAATGTGATATTTGGGCTTTTTTTTTTTAATGTTGTGCTGAAATCTGATGCTTAGATTTGTAAGCCTTTGTCTGTTTGGGTGTACCTGGCTACCCCTAGTGGTCACAAAGTGTAAAAACAAATTGAGGTTTTCCATAGACCTACGTTGACATGAAAAAATATTGACTGCATTTTTATGTGACATTTAGTCTCTAATTGTAATCATTTCCCCCTGTCCCATGGTGCCATTATTCAGTTAGAATTTCTAACACAGTAAATTAAACAGTACTGTAACTAATTATTGGCTCATAGTTTGTCACCAGGATATACAGACCTTCTCAACCAGTGGCGTTCATAAAAGTACTTCATGGTGGAACTGCACTGGTATCACCCCCCTCATGCTTTTACAACAGCTGACTAGTTATGCATCAGTCAGTCAAACCTGATGGTGCAGACAGCGCTTCAGTCATATACAGTACACTACTAAAGAGGACAACTTGTAGCAAATCACAGCTTTTCGTAATAGCACCCACATTCACGTTCAGAATTGTTCTATGACAAGTGTCCACTTGTACGTGTTTGGATCACTTGATTGGAAGACATGTTAAAACACCTACACCATTCTGCTCACAGGGGCAAGTGAGGTACATCTGACCAGTCAAAACCTGCTTTCCTAATTCAAAGTGGTATCAGACAAGTCACAAAGCTTTTTATTAATTTAAAAATAATGTCAACAATCCAACCAAAATAATATCTGAGCACTGGGGCTTGCAGTAAGAACCTCATCTGTTTCTTTCTTTCTCCTCTCTCTTTGGTTTTAGAGAACTGTTGATGCCCCTTTTATGAATAATGGTGATATCTGAGCCAATACACTGCTTTATACCACTTTTTTATATATTGGCCTTTTAAATAGGGCATTTTATATGCTAGCAGAAACTTGATCAGTATTATTAATCATTGTTTTGTAGTTTACTTTCAGTATGGTGTATAGAGCCGAAAGTCGCTTCTGTTTAACATGGAGCCGTTTAAAGAGCCTTTGTGTTTTTCTTTGTGTTTTTCTTTGTGTTTGTGTGTTCAGGTGAGGGTGGGAACATGTATAACCCGCTCATGTATACATTTGTTTATTTGAAATTCTATAGAGAACCATGAAAAAGCAATACCTTGTGTAAATCTCATTGTCTTTGTACCCCTCCTCCCTTCCCATTTTGTAATTTGAGCACTGGTCTTGCACATCAGTCTGCATTTTCTTATTTTACATTCAGTGTGTTTATTCATGCAGTGACTGTTTTCTCTGGTTTTATGAATGTCTAAAGAACCCTTCAATATAAGTGACCAGGTTAAAATGAAATGTTTCCCCATTTTATTATTATTGCAATAGTTCATGTGTTTACCAAGGTCTGGTGGCCAGAAACTTGTGTATTTATCAAAGCGTCACTTCTGAAAGACAAAATAATGGCCGACTGTTATTTCCAGACACTTCCGAAAGGTTCTCAGTACCCGTTCACTATTAAAGCAAATCCACTCAGTGTGACGTGCACATTTATGCTGTTTTTATTGCAGGAAGATGAAAAATGTGAATTCATTTTGCAGGAAATACAATCATTGGCCCAAATGTCTTCTCGTTTTTTTTTTTTTATTTATTAACTAACTTATTTATTGATTACTGCAGTTTCAGATAATGAATGTATACATTCATATATATTTAATTTCCATACAATAGCATTAGTCATTTGTACAGACTGATTGCTGTCTTTTCAAATTCGCTCATACTTATTTTGTTCATTATGTTTAAAAAATATATATTTTCCTTTTCTACCATATTTTCTTCAGTTTTATTACCATCTACTAGGTTGGTGCGGGACAGCACAGGCTTTCTCCAAAACACTCTTTGTTTGTGTTTACAAATGCCTAATAAATAGGAATGGGAGGAAAAACCCTTCCACTCAGAGAGCATTTATGAGATCAGCAACTAATGGTGCATAAGAATTGCAATCGGCAATCTAAATCATCCCAGTGGTGTTCAGGTAGGGTTGAGGTCAGTCCTCTGCGCAGGTCACTTCAGTTCCTCCACAGCAAACACATTAAAACATGAATGGTCCTTTCCTTAACTGTTAAAAACAGTGTTCAAAATGTATCATTTATTTTATTCAACTGCTGTTTTACACATATTACATACAGCAATACTACTGACCATACTATTAAATATAAAGCAATGTATTCCTTATAGACATGCATTAGCAGTAGAACACTTTCAATAAGGGACAGTCATAAAATAGTAATAGTAAACAGACCAGCCTGTTAATATCTGCTCTGGTAAAGCCAAGATCTAGGGATAATAATGTCTAAGTCATAAAGTGACACACCTCTCATACTTAAGAGTAATTAATCAGTCTAGGTTTTGCCCCACTAGGCTGGGGGCAAGCCGTAGCCTAGTGGTTAAGGTACTGGACTAGTAATCAGAAGGTCACTGGTTCAAGCCCCACCACTGCCAGGTTGCTGCTGTTGGGCCCTTGAGCAAGGCCCTTAACCCCCAATTGCTCAGACTGTAAACTGTATCTGTAATGTAAGTTGCTTTGGATAAAGGCGTCTGCTAAATGCCGAAAATGTAAATGTAGTACGTCATGAGAACCCAGCATGTCTTCATGTAAAGTCCAACTGCAACTGGGCTACTGTTGGTAATTTGGACCCCTAATTTCCAATGAAGAAAAATGTTAATGCTACCACATAGTGACATTCTAGAGAATGTAGTTGTCATATGGCATGTGCAGAACAGAAGGTAAGAACTGGAAATTACTGGAAGTCAGGTCCTATTTACCCAACGTCAGTGCCCAAGCTTAATGGTGGCAGAATGGAAGAAAATACCCACAGTCAAAGTCACTCAAATAACAGTGGAAATGCTTCACACTGTTATAGCAACAAAGGGGGACCAACTCCATATAAATGCCTATAAAGATTGAAGGTGATGTTCAGGTGTCCACAAACTGTTAGCCATATTTTAAAGTATCCACTATAATGATAGAGGAAAGTTTATTATCATATTAATTACTGAAATGTACATATTTTAATTATAATTAATAAAACTAATAAATAGATGTCAATTATAGGCTGTCACTGTATTTTGTTTGCATAATCTTTAAAGGCCCAGCCTAACAAACATAATTACTATAATAATTTTAAACATTTATATAGAAATGATGAATATTTCTATTCCAATTTGTATGTAATTTACTAATGAACACAATATACAATGGCATGAAACTGCAGTTCATAACGCATTAATAACTGTATGTGTAGTTTATTAATAATATCCTGTCAAACTTATAAACCCTTTTTAAAAAGCAAATCATTTTTTAATATTTATAATATTTTTACAGCTCCATCTCCAGAGCTAATATCACCATTCACACTGCTGTCATGTAACTGCATCCTGATTTATCATCAAGCATTTTGTGTTTAACAGAATCTACAGAACCATTAATTTTATAATCCGCTATGTTAATACAGTATAAGCTAATCAATCATTTCTCATCCAGTGATTTCTAAATCTTTGCGCCTCAGTGTGTGTGGTGCAGCAGCTTGTTTTGTTGACTGCATTTAGCTTTTCAATACCAAAGTGATATAAAAACCTTGCATGGGTTGTTTAAAATCTTGCAAAATAGCCAAAATGCCGATATTTCGTGTTTCTATTTTAATAAGACAGATTCACTACAGAATACTCTTGTTGTTATAACAGAACCACTCCAGACATGTTAACTGTTATCAGTATTGTAATTATGTTTATTAATTGTAAAAGATTATATATCTAGATCAATAAAGGTATGTTTTTCCTGAAGATTATGATGGAACTCCCTATTCATTGTATTTTATTTGTTTAATATCATTTTTTTCACTGCTTCATGCTGATTAGGGTAATGATAGATACATAAAAACACTGGACATGAGGAAAGAATACTGGTTTACACACACGTAAGTATATGTATGTCATGGCAGTGTTGGGACTGGGTAATGACGCTGCGCTGTAAACTTTGGTTGGCTTTTTAAAAAAATATTTCTGTAATGCATTTATATACACCGATCAGCCATAACATTAAAACCACCTCCTTGTTTCTGCACTCACTGTCCATTTTATCAGCTCCACTTACCATATAGAAGCACTTTGTAGTACTACAATTACTGACTGTAGTCCATCTGTTTCTCTGCATGCTTTGTTAGCCGCCTTTCATGCTGTTCTTCAATGGTCAGGACTCTCTCAGGACCACTACAGAGCAGGTATTATTTAGGTGGTGAATCATTCTCAGCACTGCAGTGACACTGACATGGTGGTGGTGTGTTAGTGTGTGTTGTGCTGGAATAAAGTGGATAACTGTCACTGCTGGACTGAGAATAGTCTACCAACCAAAAACATCCAGCCAACAGCACCCTGTGACCACTGATGAAGGTCTAGTAAATGACCAACTCAAACAGCAGCAATAGATGAGTGATCGTCTCTGACTTTACATCTACAAGGTGGTCCAACTAGGTAGGAGTGTCTAATAAAGTGGACAGTAAGTGGACACGGTGTTTAAAAACTCCAGCAGCGGTGCTGTGTCTGATCCACTCATACCAGCACAACACACACTAACACACCACCACCATGTCATTGTCACTGCAGTGCTGCGAATGATCCACCACCTAAATAATACCTGCTCTGTGGTGGTTCTGTGGGGTCCTGACCATTGAAGAACAGCACGAAAGCAGGTTAAAAAGATATGATGGTCTACAGTCAGTAATTGTAGAACTACAAAGTGCTTCTATATGGTAAGTGGAACTAATAAAATGGACAGTGAGTGTAGAAACAAGGAGGTGGTTTTAATGTTATGGCTGATCAGTGTATAGTTGAAGTCATAAGTTAACATACACTTTGATTGAAGTCATTAAGACTCATATTTATCCCCCAGATTTCATGTTAACGACTATCTTCTTTGTATGTTACACAAGCAATGTTTCCAACAAATGTTTATGAACAGATCATTTTACTTATAATTCATTATATTAAGATTTCTGTGTGTCAGACGTTTAGATACACCAAGTTGACAGGACCTTTAAATAACATTGGAAATTTAAGAACATATCTTGGCTTAAAAGTCTCTGATGGGTTCACTGACATCATTTTAGCTAATTTGAGGTATACCTGTGGCAATATTTTAAGGCCTACCATCAAGGCCTTCTTGCCTATTGCTTGACATTGTGGGGAAGGGGAGGGGGGAAATCGACCAAGACATCAGAAAAAAAGAATTGTGGACCTTCACAAGTCTGATAATCTTTAGGAGCAATGTGTAAATTGCCTGAAGGCAACACTTACCATGTTCACGATAATATGCAATTGCAAACACCATGGGACCATGTGGCCGTCATATGGTTCAGGAAGAGACATGTTCTTTCCTCTAGGGATAGTCATACTTAAGTGCAAAAAATAAAAATCAAGAACAGCAGCGAATGACCTTGTGATGATGCTGGAGGAAACAGGTACAAAAGGATATCAACAGTAAATAGTGTCCTACAGTGACATGCACCAGAGAGGGTGCTCAGCAAGGAAGGAAAATTATGTCACAATATTAAACAACATTTTTTTGTGGTGAAAGTTATGGCAAAATGGCTTTATGAGTGCGTGCCATGTGTATAAGACCAACTTTGAAACACATAATTTCATTCAAACTAACAAAGATCACTGAATTTGACAGACATAAATCATAATTTAGCATCAGCAAGGCCACCCTCAAAGGAAATCGGCAAACAAACTGGATACTCCAAGATGATCAAGATTATAGAGGCAGTGTGGGATCACCTGCACAGAGAAACCAATAAAATACTAAATCCCTAGCAAATGTCTGGGAGCCTGGTATAATATGCCAGTTACTGTTAGTTCTGAATGTTTTTAACTTTTTAATTAATTTTTAAAACATTTTGTATACCTATTTCATTTTTTTCTATTTCTATCTTCACAGAGAGACCGAAAAATAAACATAAACGGTCATTAAAACTTTGCTAAAACAACAAAGCTTGTGGCCTAAGACTTTTGAACAATAAATTATATTGATCCTCATTAAAACATTAAAACCACCTCCTTGTTTCTACACTCACTGTTCATTTTATCAGCTCCACTTACCATATAGAGGCACTTTGTAGTTCTACAATTACTGACTGTAGTCCATCTATTTCTCTGCATGCTTTGTTAGCCTGCTTTCACCCTGTTCTTCAATGGTCAGGACCCCCACAGGACCACCACAGAGCAGGTATTATTTAGGTGGAGGATGTTGTGCTGGTATGAGTGGATCAGACACAGCAGCGCTGCTGGAGTTTTAAAATACACCCTCTCACCGTCCACTCTATTAGACACTCCTACCTATTGGTCCACCTTGTAGATGTAAAGTCAGTGACGATCGCACATCTATTGCTGCTGTTTGAGTTGGTCATCTTCTAGACCTTCATCAGTGGTCACAGGATGCTGCCCACGGGGCGCTGTTGGCTTGATGATTTTGGTTGGTGGACTATTCTCAAGTCCAGTAGTGAGGTGTTTAAAAACTCCAGCAGCGCTGCTGTGTCTTATCCACTCATACCAGCACAACACACACTAACACACCACCACCATGTCAGTGTCACTGCAGTGCTTAGAATGATCCACCAAATAATCTCTGTGGTGGTCCTGACCATTAAAGAACAGCATGAAATGGGGCTAAAGAAGCATGCAGAGGAACATATGGACAGTCAGTAATTGTAGAACAACAAAGTGCTTCTATATGGTAAGTGGAGCTGATAAAATGGACAATGTGTGTAGAAACAAGGAGGTGGTTTTAATGTTAGGGCTGATCAGTGTATGTACAACCCCAAATCAGAAAAAGTTGGGACAGTATGGAAACGCTAATAAAATAAAAACACAGTGTCTTACATTTACTTTGACTTTTATTTGATTGCAGACAGGATAAACCCGAGATTTTTCATGTTTTCTGCTCAACTTCATTTTATTTGTTAATAAACATCCATTCCTGCAGTTCAGGCCTGCAATAGATTCCAAAAAAAAGTTGGGACGGGGGCAATTTAGAGCTAGTAATGATGTGAAAAAAGTAAATAATGATGTGATTCCAAACAGGTGATGTCTACAGGTGATTGTAATCATGGTTTGGTGCAAAAGCAGCATCCAGGAAAGGCTGAGTCTTTGATGAGCAAAGATGATCAGAGGATCTTCAGTTTTTAACAAATGTGTGAGAAAATGATTGAAATGTTTAAAAACAATGTACCTCAAAGAAAGATTGGAAGAGATTTGCATATTTCTCCCTCTACAGTGCATAATATCATTAAACCATTCAAGGAATCAGGAGAATTTCAGTGCATAAAGGCTAAGGGTACAAGCTTATGCTGAACGCCTGTGATCTTCGATCCCTCAGACGGCACTGCATCAAGAACCGCCACTCAACAATAACTGATATAACCACATGGGTGAGGGATTACTTTGGCAAACCTTTGTCAAGCACTACAATACTTTGTCAAGAGTTACATACAGAGACTGACCTGCCTGCAGTCCTGACCTGTCCCCATACGGAATGTGTGGAGAATTTTGAATCAAAAAATGCGACAACGACGACCCCGTACTGTTGCACATCTTAAGAAGTGTTTGCAGGAAGCACTAAACAAAATAAAAGCTGAAACACTAAATCACTTGGTATTGTCGGTGCCAAAATGGCTTTTAAGCGTGGTGAAAAGGAACATTACTAAGTGGTAAATGCTTTACTGTCCCAACTTTTTTTTGGAATGTGTTGCAGACCTGAAATGCAGGAATGGATGTTTATTAATAAATGAGCAGTTGAGCAGATACAACATGAAATATCTCAGGTTCATCCTGTCTGCAATCAAATAAAAGTCAAAATAAATGTAAGAAACTGTGTTTTTTTATTATTTGCATTTTCCATGATGTCGCAACTTTTTCTGATGTGGGGTTGTATTTTGCACAGTAAATCTGGCAGTAAGAATCAGAAAACTAGATTAAAATTTGCAAAAAAGTAGAGAGATAAGTCGCGAATAAAGTTTTATGGACTGATTAATTAAAGATGAACCAAAGTGTGGGAAAAAAAAGCATCTACTCATGATCCAAAAGCTGCAAGCTCATCTGTGGTGGAAGTTGTGCCATGGATTTGTCTCGTATGGCTTCTTTTTGAACAGACACACTAATCTTTACTGATGTTGTAACTCATGATATTAGCAGCAGAATAAATTTAGAAGGTTACAGAAATCATTTTGTCTGCCAATTTACAGAGATATGCATGTCGCTGAGCTGTCGTGTTCGAATCAAAGTGTTGCTATCAGCCAGCTGGGCACCTACACCGACACATTATTAGCTGTGTGTCTGTAAAGAGGACGGTTCCTCATCGCTGGGCAATTATGACCTCATTGAGGAACCACCTCCTTCACAGACAAACAGTCAATCATGTGTTACACACCCAGTCATGTGTCACACACCCAATTGTGTGTCTGTGTAAATGCCCGGCTGGCTAATAGCAAAGCTTCTAATCGTACTCAACAGCTTAGTGGCTGTGGGCCAGCGTGTTTTACCGCTGTACCACCCAATCACATTTGGATGAATTTTTCTGTAAAAGCATGAAAGAGCTTAATAACAAAGGAAACCAACGATTTGGTGATGTCAATAAGTCTCAGGTTTGATCCAGATATTGCAAACAAGGGACCTGCAACCAAATATTAAGTGTTAATTAATTTACTTAGAGACTTATGTGTTTAAATATTTTTGCTCACCTACAAATTAAGTGGTTTGATACAAAATGTGGTATGTTCTTTGATATTTAAAACATCTAGATGTAAATACCAGATTATATAAGCTGAAACTCTTACAAGGGATGAACATTCTACAGGGCAACAAATATGCTACAATCAGTAATTGTACACCTTTAAGGTTCACCTGCATGACAAGTGTATCTTATAAATTAATACATAAATGTAGGTACCACAAAGATGAATTTAATGAAGTGCTTGCTGAGTGAACATCTCTAGTTTATACCTCCCCACCTCATTCAATGTTGCGTCATCACATCTGTGTGAAAGCTGACATTGATTGGTTCTTCTGAGCGAATTATAATCTGTGAGCAAATTATAATCAAGTGCAAACACCATGGGACCATGTGGCCGTCATACAGTTCAGGAAGAGACATGTTCTTTCCTCTAGGGATAGCGGTACTTCAGTGCAAAAAATAAAAATCAAGAACAGCAGCGAATGACCTTGTGATGATGCTGGAGGAAACAGGTACAAAAGGATATCAACAGTAAATAGTGTCCTACATTGACATGCACCAGAGAGGGTGCTCAGCAAGGAAGAAGCAACTGCACCAAAACTGCCAGAAGGCATCATGAGGAAGAAACATTATGTCACAATATTAACGCAAAATTTTTTTGTGGTGAAATGGCTTTACGAGTGCATGCCATGTGTATAAGACCAACTTGCAAACACATCATTCCATTCAAACTAACAAAGATCACTGAATTTGACAGACATAAATCATAATTTAGCATCAGCAAGGCCACCCTCAAAAGGAAATCGGCAAACAAACTGAATACTCCAAGATGATCAAGATTATAGAGGCAGTGTGGGATCACCTGCACAGAGAAACCAATAAAAGACTAAATCCCTAGCAAATGTCTGGGAGCCTGGTATAATATGCCAGAAGATTACTTTAGAAAACAAAAGAATTCAAGATGTGCTTAGTGTCAAGGGAGGTCACAATAAATACTCACTGTAACCGTTTGTTCTGAAAATTTTGTTATTTTTATTTTTTATTAATTTCTAAGAATTTTTTATACATATTTCCTCTATTTTCTATTTCTATCTTAATAAAGAGGCCAAAAAATAAACATGGATGGTCATTAAAACTTTGCTAAAACAACATAGCTTGTGGCCTAAGACTTTTGAACAATAAATTATATGTACAGTAAATCTGGCAGTAGGAATCAGAAAACCAGATTGGAATTTGCAAAAAAGTAGAGAGATAAGTCGCAAAAGTGTGGAGGAAAAAAACATCTGCTCATGATCCAAAAGATACAAGTTCATCTGTGAAACATTTACATTTGCAACATTTGCAGCATTTGGCAGACGCCTTTGTCCAAAGCGACTTACATTTATCACTGAATACAGTTCAAGCAATTGAGGGTTAAGGGCCTTGCTCAGGGGCCAACAGTGGCGACTTAGTGATGGTAGGGCTTGAACCGGCAACCTTCTGTTTACTAGTCCAGTACCCTAACCACTAATCTATCACATGAAACATGGTCTTGCATGGCTGCTTCTTGAACAGACACACTAATCTTTATTGATGCTGTAACTCTTGATAGTAGCAGAAGAATTAATTTAGGTTACATAAACATTTTGTCTACTAATTTAGAAAGAAATTCACTCAACTGTGCTTGGGTGGTGCAGCGGTAAAACACGCTAGCCTACTGCTGCTGAGCTGTCGAGTTTGAATCTAAGCTTTGCTATCAGCCAGCTGGGCTCCTACACAGACACACGATTGGGTGTGTGACACATGATTGGCTGCGTGTGTGTGAAGGAGACCGTTCCTCAATGCTGGGCAATTATGAGCTCTGTGGTAAAAGCATGAAAGAGCTTAACGATGCAAGAAACCAACAATTTTATAATGTCAATAAATCTCAAGTTTGATGCAGATATTGCAAACAAGGGACTTGCAACTAAATATTAAGTGTTAATTACTTTAATTTACTTCAAGACTAATGTGTTCAAATATTTTGCTCAACTACAAATGAAGTGGTTTGATATAAAATGTGCTATGTTCTTTTTATTTAAAACATCCAGATGTAAATACCAGGTTATAAAAGCTGAAATTCTGAACTCTTACAATGAATGAACATTTACAGAGCAACTAATGTGCTACACTTAATAACTGGGGCCGCACGGTGGCTAAGTGGGTATCACTGTCACTCACAGCAAGAAGGTCCAGGGTCCTGGGGCGGTCCGGGTCCTTTCTGTGTGGAGTTTGCATGTTCTCCCCGTGTCTGTGTGGGTTTCCTCTGGGTGCTCCGGTTTCCTCCCACAGTCCAAAGACATGCAAGTGAGGTGAACTGGAGACACAGTCCATGACTGTGTTCGATATAACCTGTTATGAGTAACTACCGTTCCTGTCATGAAGGTCACCAAAGTGTAAAACATGACGTTAAAATCCTAATAAACAAACAAACAAACAACCAAACAAACAAAACAAACTTAATAACAGTGCACCCACGAGGTTCACCTGTATACCAAGTGTATCTTATAAATTAATACATAAATATAAATGTACGTACCACAAAGGTGTATTTAATGAAATACACGCCGAGTGAATATCTATAGTTTATACCTCACCACCTCGTTCAGTGTGGCGTTTTAGACTCGTGTGATATCTGACATCGATTGGTCCTCCTGAGCGGAATATAATGTGTGATCGATTGGTTTGGTCTGCGTGTCAGTGTGAAACATGGCGACGCTCACGTCTTCTCCACGTGAAGTGTTTACAGAAGCGGTGAGAGTGGTTTTAGAAGCGTGGCCTGTTTTACAGGTAAATAAATCATACGTTATTTATGATTGTTTTATATACTTAGTATTTTTGAGATATTACAAAATGACACATGTTGTCTTAATGTACTGCTGTCTGATTAGATGCTAATCGGTTAGCTTGCTCGCTAATTGTTGATTGTATAATAATATTTATAATTGCAACACGTGCCCGAATACACCGATCAGCCATGACATTAAAACCACCTCCTTGTTTCTACACTCACTGTCCATTTTATCAGCTCCACTTACCATATAGGAGCACTTTGTAGTTCTACAATCACTGACTGTAGTCCATCTGTTTCTCTACATACTTTTTTAGCCTGCTTTTACCCTGTTCCTCAATGGTCATGACCAACACAGAGCAGGTATTATGTAGGTGGTGGATGATTCTCAGCACTGCAGTGACACTGACATGGTGGTGGTGTGTTAGTGTGTGCTGTGCTGGTTGTGAGTGGATCAGACACAGCAGCACTGCTGGAGTTTTTAAACACAGTGTCCACTCACTGTCCACTCTATTAGACACTCCTACCTAGTTGCTGCACCTTGTAGATGTAAAGTCAGAGACGATCGCTCATCTATTGCTGCTGTTTGAGTTGATCATCTTCTAGACGTTCATCAGTGGTCACAGGACACTGCCCATTGAGCACTGTTGGCTGGATATTTTTGGTTGGTGGACTATTCTCAGTCCAGCAGTGACAGTGAGGTGTTTAAAAACTCCATCAGCGCTGCTGTGTCTGATCCACTCATACCAGCACAACACACACTAACACACCACCACCATGTCAGTGTCACTGCAGTGCTGAGAGTGATCCACCACCCAAATAATACCTGCTCTGTGGGGGTCCTGGGAGAGTCCTGACCATTGAAGAACAGCATGAAAGGGAGCTAACAAAGCATGCAGAGAAACATAGCAGTCAGTAATTGTAGAACTACAAAGTGCTTCTATATGGTAAGTGAAGCTGATAAAATGGAAAATGTGTGTAGAAACAAGGAGGTGGTTTTAATGTTATGGCTGATCTGTGTAGATTGTTGGATTATTAACTGTAAAAGTGAGCAATGTGTCACAAGGTTTAGTTTTGCTGTAGTTTTATGAACACATTGTTGATGACATTACAAGCAGTAGGGTTTCTTTATTTGCTACAATAATATTAAAAGTATTCACAAATTAACATATGTAACAGTTGACACAAAACTAGATTTTGATTTAAATAAGTTGACAGTAAATAATATTTATACAGTGCGATAGGGGGGTTGTGGAGAAGCCCACACCCCCGCCCGCCTTGGGCCCCAGTGCACCTGCCCCCACAGTAGTTACGCCCCTGCTTCACAGTCCCAAATGGGTTGTATACTTAGGGGTCTGCACTTGTACCTCTCTTAAGGATGAAGTGGGTGACTCGGTTCATCATAGTGGTGCTTTGGTGTGAGCCTTTTGTTGAGATGTTGGTCAAACTTTTTTTCGAACAGGTTCCAGTAGTTGACAACTTCGTCTGAAATGTTTTTGATTTTGTGGTCTACACTCACAGCAACTTATGGTTTAGTTTGGTTTAGTTTTTTTGCAATTGTGACATTGTTGTTTAAACACTGGACACTTTTTCCATTTAGCTGTATGACTATTTCCACAGTTACTGCAGTTTGTGATGGTCTGAGATCATAATTTAAATTGGCTTTGGCAAGCGTCCCAGGTAATGCCACACACGGGCTGGTCGCAGATAACTTTTTTATTATTAATGAACTTAAAAAACCTGGCGCTTGTGCTGTCCAACAACAGTGGCTATTCTGTGATGATCATATTTGAAAAATCGACCCTCTACACTGTTTATTGCTCTACATGGTCTGCTTCAGTACACTTGGTTTGATGTCACGTAGAATGCACAGTAATACTGGGTGACCTGAGCAGTGCAGGGGTTTTAAACAAGAATTAACGTTCCTGAAAAGTGAGCTGAGCTGAGATAGAACATATCTCATTTAAAAGATATCAAATTTGCAGTGCTTAAAAACAAACCAGTATTGGGAATAGAAATATATATGGACACCCAGATCTGAGGTTTTTCCAGTGGACTGTTGTTTGTTGCATTGTTGTGTTTAGTGTTCAGCTTTAAATCAAATCATATTTTTGTGACTGGGCCTTCCTGTTTTTAGCATTTACTTCCTCATACTGTATAGTCACATTAGCAGTCTGTAGTGGGAGAGTGCCCAACAATGGCTGCTTGCGTAAGTCGGGATTTAAAACCTCAACCTTCCTATTGGAACCATAACATTGTCTGTATCTAGGCTATAAATCAAAGGTTGAGGATTTTAATGCCAGCTCTCAAAAGTCCTTGAACAAGACCTGTAACCCTCCTGACTTTTAAACTGCCCCACACATCTTTCTAATTGTCCAGAGACATTACGTCTGTATGTATAGTAGCATAATGCAGCCTTAGGAAGCCTTTTAAGAAGCTGATACACTGTGTAAATTAAACTGTAGGCATCTAATGGTAACTAAACAAATGTAGCATGCACTTATTGTTTTTTATTATTACTCTTTTCAGATAGCCGTTGATAATGGCTTTGGTGGAGTTTACAGTCAGCAGAAGGCCGACTGGATGGTGGATGCAGTTCAACAGTATTTCCATGACAACAGTATGTTTTCTATTGAATTTTGGGTTGATTTGTTAACTGTAAATTAGATATGACATAATATTTTTTGGTTTTGGTGTGTAATAACCAGTAATTATTGTTTGCATACAGGAGACCTAGAACAGGATGAAGTGGAGGACTTCCTGTCTGAGCTGATGAATAACGAATTTGACACTGTCGTGGATGATGGGAGTTTGCCACAGGTTAGATATGTTTAATATAAATTGAATGACTTGAATAATCAAGTGTACATGTATTGACTGTCATAAGTTAATAAATAAGATTCGAGCAACATTTTTATCAACACATTTGTTGTCTAATTAAGTATACTTAAATGTGTCAGTAGTTAGATTTTTAACAAATTCTGCAGTAGCATAAGTTTTTAACTGGACAAGCTTTCTTAACTGTTCGACAGCCTGACTCCTTTATTTGGTTTATTTTCTAAGCATATGTAATATTTTGGTAGTCATCGATTTTTTTTGGTCACTTGGTTTAAAAGTCAGAATAATGTGAGGTTATGTGCTGCTAATGAGCCTGTTCTGAAGTTTCCTAGCTTACCTAGGATGGGATTATGTTTGTGTACATAATGTTTACCGTTCAGTTTCACTACACTTGCTCTGTCTTTAGTTCAGCTGGTGATTCTTTGTGTTTTTCAGGTGGCACAGAAGATGTGTGTGATGTTTCAGCAGTGTCAACAGGGACAGTTAGCCAAGGTCAAAGAACACATCAGCCAGCTGACTCAGAAAAAGGCTGCTGGGAGGGCAAAGGTTACACCTGTGAAAGCACCTACAGAGGATGAGGAAGATAGTGAAGATGATGAGGTTTGTACTGCTAATAAATTCTATATTTAGATGTTTACCTTAGCAGAACATGAAGGCAACATATGAGACAGTACAGCTTTGCTGGGTACATTATTTACATTAAGTTTTTAAAAAAATGGGAATGGTAAGATCATTTTAGTCCACTAGGTCTGTCATAATATTAATTGAGGTTCTACAGTCCCCCATTCTCAAGGTTTGAAAAACACCAGGTTCAGTTGTTTTATTAACCCTTTGATGCACAACCTGGGTCAAAAGTGACCCAACTGAGTGTTTTTGATCATCACAAATCCTTATTTCAGTTTTATATTTTTTGCTTTTTTAATAAAAATCATTTTTGTATCACTACCCTTCTAATGCACAACATGGGACAAAAATGACCCTTATGTATTTACTATGGAATTTGACAGAAACTACTGACATTTGTAAGTGTTTGTAGTCAAAAACATATTTACTGATCTTTTGAAAGACAACCAAAGATTAGGCTCTTGAATCTTGAATATGTCCAATACTATTTGCTTGCTAGCTGTTTACATATTCTAGTATAGATAGCTTTTATTAGCTAAGACAGCAAATACATGAATAACTGACAAATGTGCATATGAAAATATTCTTGAATGGATGAATATGGTGTGCATTAGAAGGTGGGGCGGTCCGGGTCCTTTCTGTGTGGAGTTTGCATGTTCTCCCTGTGTCCGCGTGGGTTTCCTCCGGGAGCTCCGGTTTCCTCCCACAGTCCAAAGATGTGCAAGTGAGGTGAATTGGAGACACTGAATTGTCCATGACTGTGTTCGATATAACCTTGTGTAATGAGTAACTACCGTTTCTGTCATGAATGTAACCAAAGTGTAAAACATGACAAACAAACATCTGTTATCGGTTGGTGTGACTTAAACAGCTGAATATTTAGAAGGGGTGTCCACATGTTTATGACCATACTGTGTATTGAAGTATTAAAAGCTTGACATACATGAATATAGACATTAAAGGTGAGGTATGTTTAGACAGTAAGGCTAGGCAGTTCTGTATTGTACTGATGTAAACATTTACAGTTGATACACGTCCTTCTGGGTCTTTCTGTTTAGTCTATGGAGTGTGATGATGCTGGAGAAGGATCTTCAGTAAGCAGTGCAACAGTAAAACAGCAACAGCCATCTACATCTGCACCTACACAGGAGGAAGAAGATGGGTGGACAGTGGTGCGCAAGAAAAAGTGACTTTTGGTTGAAAAACTATGGACTAATTTAGCAGTGCCAACAGCACTGTGCTCCATAGTGCAGAGGTGCTGTGTCTAAATTAGCTGGTGGTAATGGACCAACAAGCAGCATTTCACTTTGCAATTGATTAGAAAACCAATATAGAGCTAGTGGTCCATCTTTCTTGTGCTGGAATAACAGTGGACAGTATTGGTGGTAATTTGTGGTAGGACTGAAGGTTTCAAGATGAAAAAAATGCTGCTTGTTTCTCCTTAAAAATCCAGTTCGATCAGCAGACAGTTGGTCTGAGGGACATATGAGCTTGTAACATATGTCTGTGGTTCAGTTGTTTACCAAAACAAACATGTTAATAAGACACACCAGCACTCTTCACTCTTTTTTTTCTGTGTGCTAGATTCTAATTAAGGACTTTATGTCCCCTTATGGACAAACCAGTTTCTACAGGACAGATCAGGACTGTCTGCACTAAGCTGCATCAGCTCAGAGACTTGGTGCTATTATAGACATTTAACCCATTTTAATTTTCGTGTATTCACATATAGTTGCAGTCCAAATTATTTTATCCCCATTGCAAGTTAGGCTTATTAGCAAAAAGTTCAGCACAAAATGCCATTTTCAATAACTACTGCAGTCTCAGAATTATTCAACCCCTTCAAATGGGGGTTAAGTGTTTTTAGTACTTAGTACAGCACACTTTTGCTATTATGACCTGCTGCAAACAAGACACATATAGTCAGACACCATCTTCTGGCAGCATTCCTGAGGAATCTTAACCCATTTATCATGGGCAATGGCCCCCAGTTCACTAATATCCCACCAAATTTTACCAAAGATGCTGTATGGGGTTTAAGTCAGACTGTGACAACCACTCCAGAATCTTCTAGGATTTTTTTTTTTTTTTTTTTAATAAAGTAAATTGCTCCCAAATGTGAGTAAATGTGTGTTGATTTAATTCTGATGTATTAGTCCTGCCATGTGGCCAGTGTTTTGATAAAGGACATCAACCGTTATCAAACTGATTGATAGATTAAAACTCAACTGATGCTCAGGAGGTGCGGCTGTCTATTACGCTAGCCCAGAGTAAAATTTGATATTGTATTGTAAATGATCTTTAGACAGTTAAAGCTACAGATACCTGGGAGCATCACCACTGCTGATATCTGTGTTCCAGTCTCAATGGTGCAGACATGATTGGCTAGGTCTGAGAGAGGGACAATGGCTGAAGCCCCGGGACAGATTAAATACCATGCTGTCCAGGGTATAACTGCTGTGCGGCCAGTGTTTCCCGGTGTAAACGCAACCCTGTAAAATTTCACTCCATCATTGTGTTAAAATGATAGTGCTGCTTTGCTTACCGAACCAAACATACATGCACAGGAAAGTCATTACAAGATGTCTGCTTGTGTGGCATCTGATTTTCAGTAGTTTATTTGTCAGTAAAACACATCTTTAATAATGAATCTCTTTATTCTATCTTTATGTATAGTGCTGTAGTTCCACAAACAAGCATTCCTCACACTGCCAACAAATATAAAAAGGAGAAGTCTGCTTTTTTCTTTTTTAAAACATTTCCATTTTTATCTTAGGGTGTCAAGGCACTATTGTAACATATAAACATTTGACCATCCTACACATTGAAATGACCGTATGATGAAAACTGGTGATGGGTTACAGACATCACATTTCCTCTGCACCATGAAGCGATCAAAGCTTCTTTAAATATTCATATAAAAACAACAGATGAGGTTCTATCTACGAATGTGGTGTGCTCACGTTGCTGCTGTTCCTTCTGTCTGGTTCCGTCACTACACTAAACTGGGTGTGTACCTGTGAACCGCTTACCTATCTGACCTCCAACACAAACTGCACAGACAGTGAGAAGTGCATTTTTTTTGCTAGGAGTTTAGCCAGGGGTGCTGCAGGCATTCTGCTGCAGTAGCTCTTTTCTCTGGAACATACGCTAACATGGTGAGGAGGAAGTCACTGAACTGAGCTGCCTGCTCCAACGGCCACTCGTATTTCTCCAGCAGCACCTCGAACAGACCCCACGGCTTCAGGTTACTGATGTGCCGCAACTCACCTGCACACACAAACACCGACAAATCAACAGAGGTCTTACAAAGCTTAGGCTTAGCCTGATTTTCAATTACTGCATGTGATTTCATTTAGTGTTGGCCAAAAAGAACCCTTGCTGTAAAAGTAATAATGAATTAAACACAAGTACTCATCAAAATAAAGACTTGAGTAAAAAGACAAGTAGCATATTACTCATATATGATCAGATTTAAGAGCAGAACAAACAGTAAATGTGGTGGTGGTGACGATGGGTAAATTATTAGGGTTAAATATCTGGAAACCACAATTATTTAATCTCATACAGTAATATTTATTGTATCACAGAAATATACACAGGTTATTATTCACAAACCCCATTTCCAGGGTAGTTTTGTACAATGTAATAAAAATAGTTTTTGTTTATATATTAATAGTCATTTATAGTTATTTATATATTTTAAGCTACATTTCACAATAAGCAAGTGAATTAGTACAAGGTGAAAGAATCATAGCTGGGTATAAAATGAAATTCTACAAAACCTAAAACCTAGACATCAATTCTATGTAGAAACAGCACTTTCTCTGGTCCGAGCTCATCTCAATTGGACACAGACAGTGAAAACGTGTGCCATGGTCAGATAAGTCCACATTTCAGCTTGTTTTCTGGTAAAATACATTGGGTTCTTGGTAAAGTTGCAACAGCCAACATCCATCATGGTATGCATATGTGTGGAGGTACAACTGGAAATTTAGAAAAACATGCTGCTACGGCGACGTCTTTTCATGTTAAGTACCAAAGCCAGGCCTAACTGGCACGTGTTACAACACTGAGTGTGTGTGCTTGACTGGCCTGTCTGTAGTCCTGATTTGTCTTCTATTAAAAATGTAAGGCACATCATGAAGAAGAAATTGGACAACAGCGACCACAGACTGTTTAGCAGCTGAAGTCCTGTAGCAAATTGCA
The DNA here is from genome assembly GCF_030014385.1 of Trichomycterus rosablanca. Taxonomy (NCBI): domain Eukaryota; kingdom Metazoa; phylum Chordata; class Actinopteri; order Siluriformes; family Trichomycteridae; genus Trichomycterus; species Trichomycterus rosablanca. The sequence continues at coordinate 30,940,864 of NC_085994.1, read as the reverse complement.
CTTGCATAACTGCACCAATTGGTACCCCCAGTTCCCAAATGGACCAAAAAGGGTCATTAATAGGAACAGGGATGTAACATGGGTAAACATGCCTCTGTTCCAACGGGTTTTTTTTTTTTTTTGGAGTGTGTTGCACACGAATTCTAAATTTGTTTATATTTACAAAATACAATTACATTGGTCAGCAAAACATTGGAATTTTTTTATTTATACTTTTGTCAGTTAAACAAAGGTTTAAGAGAATAGACAAATTTCAGATTATGTTGAAGAAACAATTTAACAGACACTTATGGCTGGTAAGCACATTTTATCTGTACAAACGTTCAATTATCAATGGTTTTGATAGCATGTGGATGAATGTAAATATCAATCACAATAGTGACTTGTCAATCACACATATGGACAAAAATAAAATTGTTCCTACAGAGCTTTATGTTCTGTATATTGAAATGGTACAGTCACATATACACATATAATGTACAGAGAAAAATCTAGGTTTAATCACAGTTCAGATGTTTATGTGTGATCTAAATACATTTACTTACAGTCACATTAAGCCTTATAAGCAGAAAACAATTTAGAAACCTGAACTTCAGGTCCACATCACCCGCTGCTTTAGTAACAGTAATTATAATTAGAGCTTCTCTAACCGGGGATCTCCACCACACTTGTTCTGAAACTAATAATAACCTGAGCAGCTGTGATCTCAGTACCATTACCATGTTAAACGTCTCGTATTCTAATTGTTTTGTTCCAACTTGCTTAAATCTAAATTAGGAGGTGATGTAAATGGAGGAATGTCACAAATGATTTCTACTTTGGAAATAAATTGATTGATTCTCTGATTAATTGGAAATAACCCAAGTCCCACATTAACAGCTTCAGCATAGTGTGTCCAGTGCCACCCAGAAAGCCTGGGTGCGGGATAGAAATACACCATATTGAGGCTGTTAATCCATTACAGGCCAACACGCTTGCACTTGAACACCTAAAGGCATTTTAAATTAGCATTTTAAATTAGCAAATTGACCAAAACAGATGTGTGATGGAGGATAGGATCAAACCCAGGTCTTCAAGACCCTGCTGCTGTGCGTCATTAACTCAACCAAATGTGGTAATTTATACAGCTTAATATTTAGCTACAAACTTTTTTGCCAGGTAGCCACTTGGTATTTGAGTCCCCTTGAGTCTGGATATGTGCACAATCTGAGTGTAGCCGAGTGGTTAGGGTACTGTACTAGTAATTAGAAGGTCACTGGTGCAATTCCCACTTATGTACGTTTGCCACTGTTGGGCCCTTGAGCAAGGTCCTTAACCCTCAACCATTTAAATTGCATACTGTCACAGTACTCTAATTTGATTTGGATAAAAGTGTCTGCCAAATGTCACAAATGTAATTAGCAAATAATAGTTAAGCCTACTAGTTAAGCTTTATAGTTTGATGACTGAAGTCCCATCATGCCAAGCTGCCACAAATCACAAATCTAAGTTGCATTGGATAACCTGCTAAATGTGATAATTGTCAATATTGAATGGCCATTCCAGTGAGTGGGTAAATTCAATCTGCACTATGAGGACATCATATGCTGCAAAGTCAGTGGCGTTATTTAGAGCTGCGACAGCCAAGTGCGCGTGCATGCCATGCATCTGTAGGTTAAATTCAATTACTACACAAATTATATACATTATACAACAGTTCGTTCAGACCAAGTAATCTGATTTGACTAGAGGCATTTGAGGAGTGCTGATGTACAGCTGAGTGATATGTATAGCAAAAGTCCCAGTGCTGTTATACTGTATAAATGTAATAGATGTTAATACACCAATCAGCCATAACATTAAAACCACCTCCTTGTTTCTACATTCACTGTCCATTTTATCAGCTCCACTTACCATATAGAAGCACTTTGTAGTTCTACAATTACTGACTGTAGTCCATATGTTTCTCTACATACTTTTTTAGCCTGCTTTCATGCTGTTCTTCAATGGTCAGGACCCCCACAAGACCACTACAAAGTAGGCATTATTTAGGTGGTGGATCATTCTCAGCACTGCAGTGACACTGACATGGTGGTGGTGTGTTAGTGCGTGTTGTGCTGGTATGAGTGGATCAGACAAAGCAGTGCTGATGGAGTTTTTAAACACCTCACTGTCACTGCTGGACTGAGAATAGTCCACCAACCAAAAATATATCGGCCAACAGCGCCCCATGGGCAGCGTACTGTGACCACCGATGAAGGTCTAGAAGATGACCAACTCAAACAGCAGCAATAGATGAGCGATCATCTCTGACTTTAAATCTACAAGGTGGACCAACTAGATAAGAGTGTCTAATAGAGTGGACAGTGAGTGGACACAGTATTTAAAAACTCCAGCAGCACCACTGTGTCTGATTCACTCATACCAGCACAACACACACTAACACACCACCACCATGTCATTGTCACTGCAGTGCTGAGAATCATCCACCACCTAAATAATACCTGCTCTGTGGGGGTCCTGACCATTGAAGAACAGAAAGAAAGAGGGTTAACAAAGCATGCAGAGAAACAGATGGACTACAGTCAGTAATTGTAGAACTACAAAGTGCTTCTATATGGGAAGTGAAGCTGATAAAATAGACAGTGAGCGAAGAAACAAGGAGGTGGTTTTAATGTTATGGCTGATCGGTGTGCATTAACAACAGATTAACATTAAAATACATTATTAATAGTTGCCGCTTAGATTGCATTGCAACAACTTTTTCCTTATGCTATAACTTCATAATCTGCGGTCACTTATTACTGTTAGCTAATTAAAAACTAATTATTAACAATTATAACATTAGAGGTTGTGCTGTTATACTGAAGAACAGGCAATCAGCCTTGTGCCTACAACCTAATCACACAGCAGCAGACCTCTAATGTGTTATTGCTTAATTTAAATGCATAATTTTTTATAGTCTATATATTGATAATTCATTAATTATTAATAAATAATTTACAGCCCTAAAACAAACTGTGAAAATTAAACCCGCAAACCTAAGAACTGTGTTATACAGCAGGTACTGCTGCAGACAGATAGTGCACCTAAAACTAGGAGTTACTGGTGTGTTATCTTACCTCTGTGGTTGAAGTACTCTCGTGAGTATCTTCCTGAGAGAGCGAAATGAGAAGGAATGGAGCCCAAAAGCTCAATGACATGAGCTAAGTGATCTATGAAAAGAAAACAATTGACACATGAGCACTTAGTGAATATCAAAACACATGTCCATTAGAGACAGTGTGATGAAAAAGGGAGCACTGACCTTCATCTCGAGTGTAGTCTTCGCCTGAATGGGGCTCAAACAGATAGTCTCCTGTAGCGAGCTCGAACGCCTGCAAAAAACAGCCATTCCATCACCATTCATCATCATGTCACTGACTCCTCTGTACTTTTCAATAAACCAGACTTCTACACCATCAACTCAATCATTTATAAACTAAAAAGTAGTGTGAGGAAAAAGATGGGTGAACTGCTTAAACATATTCCAACATATCTCCAGAAAAAGATATGACATTTTGACATTGATTCGTTCTTTATTCAACTTTAACCTTTTCAATGCGGGTGTTTTGACAGAAGACCTGTTTCTAAAGCAGCGATCACCCTCAACAGCTCAAATCTGGACATTATCTGCAATTTTTAACTGTAACAATCTATTATTTATTTATTAGGATTTTAACGTCATATTTTGTACTTTGGTTACATTCATGACAGGAACAGTAGTTACTGGTTACAACTACAAGATTCATCAGTTCAGGTCTTTAATGTCAAACACTGGCATGGACAACTTTGTATCTCCAATTTACTTTACTTGCATGTCTTTGGACTGTGGGAGGAAACCGGAGCTCCCGGAGGAAAACATGGAAACATGCAAACTCCACCCAGGAATCTAACCCAGGACTTTCTTGCTGTGAGGCGACAGTGCTACATTTGTACACTCAATAATTGGTTGTGGCTGCTTGACCACAAACTACTGCATCACTGCAGCATGGCATAGAGACACTAAGCTTGTGGCACTACTAAGATGTTATTGAAGCTCAGGTTGCTTTGATAGTGGCCTTCAGCTTGTCTATACTGCTGGGTCATGTGTTTCTCATCTTTCGCTTAACAATACCCTATACATTCTCCATGGGATTCAGTTCCACACAGTTGGCTGGCCAGTTAAGCACAGTACTATAATGGTCAGCGAAGCATTCGGTAGTAGTTTTGGCACTGCGCACAGGTGCTAAATCCTGCTGGAAAAAGAACACAGAATCTCCATAAACCTTGTCAGCAGATAGAGGCTAAAATCTCCTGGTAGATGGTGTCATTGACTTTGGACTTGATAGAATACAGTGGACCAACACTAGCAAATTACATAGCACCCCAAACCATCACCGATTGTAAAAACACTAGACTTTAGACACCTTGGATTTGTGCCTCTCCAGGTCTTTTTATCATTAGCCAGTGAACAGTAACTCAAAATTTTCTAACCATTTGAGATACTGGATTTCTGATTTTCTTGCTACACACCTTACTGAACTACATTAAAACAAATGCTCAGGTGTGTTACAAATAAAATTCATCATACCATACATGCTGTACTCCAGATGTCTGCGGGAGTGCCGTACTCTGCCCCAATCAGCACCTCCACTGCTCGGTACTGGCGTGTCTGTATGTCCTCTGTAAAGTGCTTGTACTGCAGGAAAGAGAAAAGTAGCAGAGTTGTGTCTAAGGTGGTGGAGCATTACGCCATAGGAAAGTGTGACTATTCACATCACGCAAGTACAGTTAAACTAATGTAAAGAAAAGCAGTTAATTAATAATGCAAAAAAGCAATATTGGCACTATGGTAATTTAATCTTAGAAATATTATTAGAAATTACCAAATTAAAAAATACTTTAATATTAATGAAATAATGGATACATTTCTTGGTAAGTTTTTTTATCACATGATGCAGTGTGAATGCTCATTAGGGCAGTGGTAGTTCAGTGGTTAGGGCTCTGGGCTATCAATGGGAGGGCTGTGGGTTTGAAAATAAAAGCCCTTAATGATGCCAACTATCTGTGATCATGTGTATAAATGACATTGACTGTTAGCACCTACCACCCAGCAGGCGTTGCCTAAATCTGCAATCTTGATGTGGATTTTATCTGCATTCTGTGGTTCAAGAGGATTCACAAGGAAATCTGCTGCACTAAATGCTACAATCACAAAAAAGCAAAGATTAAAGCAAAGATTTATTTGACCATAAATGAAGACAGTTCAGTAAGACAGCAACCATAAACTTTTATTTTTTTTTTCAAATTAAAAATAATACAATTTAGACAAATAATACAAATAAGACATGTTTTGTTAAAGAAGGTAAATGTACTTGCATGGCCTAGACAATCTCCCAACCCTAAACATATAAGGATTTTAAATCTTACTTTTGACACCTCAGAGCTGTAATTGCCAACATTGGCTATCAGTTTGTTGTTACTTTTGTGGTAGAATCAGTGCATTTACTATGTTTGTTGATGGCTTAGTTATTGACCATTTTACATCTATGCATAATAATTAGTATAAATAGCTTTTTTTTCCTAGATTTCCCCTTTTTACCCCCCTATCTAGTCATTTCCAATTTCCGATTGTGAATCCCCTCCTGATGCAATCAAGGAGATCCAGATCCAGGGCCGCTTTTATGGCAGAGATCCTGTCCAACCTTCCCTCCTTCAAACGCAGCTAACTGTGTTTGTGTGGATGCCTGGTCAGGTCAGAGGCTCTGCTGCGATTTACACTTATGAATATAAACACTACGCAGTCACGCGCGTGCTAGTGCGTTAGACCGCTACGCCACCTGAGCACCGCTATAAGAATAAATAATAGCAAGCAAAGAGTTAAATAATCAATGACACCCCCGTGGAAAACTATGACCTAAAGAGTCCTCAGATTATTCAGAAAGGAGGGTAAACCAGTCTATTATTAACCATTGTGGTAATACTTTAAAAATAGTTTGGACGAGCCTGAATGAGCTGGATGAGCCTGAATTTTAAAACTAAAATAATAAAAATGGTCCCTTATAATAGAACTTAAAACAGACACAGAACAGATAATGCATAAACAGCTTATAAGTTTATAAGAAATAAGACAGCCAAACAGAGCAGAAAAAAATGTGATTGAAATACTGACAGTTGGGGGAGAGGGCAGATTTCCGGCTGTCTCTCTCTGTGGAGTATCCAGACAGTGTGGAGAGTGCAGACTCAGAGGTAGTAGATAAAATGGATCCAGACGTGCCGGAAAGGGCAGACCCAGGACTGGAGAAACGCAAAGGCCCGTAACTATTAAAGCTGTCCTCGCACCAGGACGAGCCGGACTCTGGACTTCCCTTAGTGCCGGAAGCATGGTACCCATTACTGTTCACTATAACAGTAAATGAAAGAGAGAAAAGCAGTGAAAGCACATTCAAAACATCATCATGTAAGAACAAAAACATTTCACTTTAGTTTTGTGGGCAACACTTTCCTAGAAAGCTGTAAAGTTTATTCTGCTTTAAACAAAACTGCTACAATTAAATTACCATTATTTTATATCCTCTTTCTGGTTGTTTTAAGACAAGACTTGGGTTTGAGGAAAAGACCAGGTGTGCTTAATTAAAATAAATTTAGCAGAGGAGGGGGGGGGGGGGGGGGGTTTAACACAATAAACAATAAGTTTTTCCAAAAATAATTTCATGAATTGGCGAAAAAATCATCCAATTAATCAAATGTAACAAAAATTGAGTTTAATTAGACACTCCCAGGCTTGATTATTGCCAGGCAGTAAACATTAATTAAACATAACTTTCTAATCTTAATAAGCAGCACACTCAATTATTTCTTTCAGCAGCTCTGGCACAGCTTTTACGCCAGATACCCTATCTGATGCAACCCTATTATTTATCAGAGCTTGGCACTGGCTTTAATGTCAGTGAACTCTGTATTTGTGAGACCAGCACGTGATTCGAGCCCCAAGCACTCAAGCACTACTGTTAACAGCAGCGTGGTTCTTACCATTAAACCACATAAGCTCATAATAAGCAGCATACTAGGTCATGATAAGATTCTGTAATAGATGAGGATGAACTACTAAAATATTTAAATCTAAAAAGCATTACAAAGTCATTCCTGATGCTCTGAAGTCATTTCCACACACTACAGTAAGACTTGGAAAAGTGCTAAATTCAGATCTTTAAATGTGCATAAATGACTCATCCACAAGATAAACCCAAACGAACATCTAAGGATCTGCAGACCTTAATTGCTTCAGATCAGCTCAGCTGTGATGATTTCACTATTTGAAAAGCACTGGCAGAAGGCAAAATCAATTTGAGAGTAGCCAGGCAAAAATTCCTGCTGATTCCTGAACTGATAAGTTAAAAGTGAAGCTTTTTAAAAGACATGGGTCCAGGCACATCTGGGGTCTGTCCGAAAACCTAGTGAGCTATCTACATAGATGGTGAAGACAATTTCAGTATTCAGCTAACTGTGTTGGCTCAGTAAGCGAAACTGTGGTGACGTAATCACTAAAATTGTTGTTTAAGTAGTGTGTCCAAATTATATGCTTTATAAGGCAATTACTTATTAGAATCCTCTCTACTTAGGCAGCTGCTTAGGTAGGCAGTAGGCAAAAAGGCAGCTCACTAGGTTTTCGAATAGACCCCTGGTGTAAATAAATGTAACATAGTCTATGTGGGGATGCTGTGCTGCCCAAGGGCCTGGGAGACTATGGAGTCATAACTGACAAAACCATACATATTGCGCTTCAAGAAAATGCTTAAAATGCTATTTTTGAGCCACCCTGTGGTAGGAGCTAAAATGACTGGTCATTCTCAGAAGCCATTCATTACGGCTGACTCAGCCAAGGTTATATTTCCTGTTATCAAAAGCATTTTGTAGCGGTTGCGTTCAAAATTGGCTCAACTAGTTATTTGTGGGGGAGGACTTTTCTCCACATACGTGATATAGCTATTTATTTCAATCATTTAAAACCTGTGTTTTCTGTTTTTTAATTTTTTTTTATGTTACATTTTGTTAGATGATCTGAAACTATTCAGTCTGACAAATATGTACATAGAGAAAGAAATCAGGAAGAAATAATGTAGCTGCTTTTAAAAAGCACTGTAGAATATTTATATATTGCAGTATTCCTTACCTTGTGCTTCCTCGTCCTCTTCACTGAGCTTCCAGAGTGGCCGTGTGTTTCCACAACTGTCTGATGGGGCTACTCCGTCTAGCTCCTCCAGCCTCTGCAGATCCTGGAGCCTCTCATCCAGTAGCCGCTGCTGCCGCTTTGCCTTGCGCTTCATCTTCTTCTTTTTGTTCTTTGACAACTTGCCCAACTGAACATGCACACAGAAAAACAGAATGCGGAGAAGACGGTGCAGGTCAGGAAGAGGTTTTAATAATAAGACATATCAGACAGTGTTTAGTCAGATCTAACAGCAACAATTTTAAAAGCTCTACAGAACTTAAACTGTCATGTGTTACCTTAAGCCTTAAATACACTACATACATCCTAACTGGTTATTAAAAAGAGTGAGAATCATCCACTTATTATTTGATTATTAATGGAAACTTCTTTTCTTAATATATACATTTTTAAATGTTTTTAATGTTTCTTATCTTCATAATAATTCGTCATTTATTCCAGTCCACTAGCTGAGCCTACTTATCTGAACAACCAGAAAGACAGCTACCAATCACCACCTTTTCCATAATGCTAATTATGTGGCATAGTAGAGAAGCTAAACTGCCGTAGGGTACAGGGAATATCTATTTTTTTGGCAGCTGACATGGACCTCAAATTGGTTTTATTTTGATCTATAGGGGATATAGAAATGCCATCCCTTCCACACATATAAAATGGCTATAAAACTATGTTCTCTTGCCCACACACTACTACACCACTGTCAGGTTTGTGCACACATACTCTCCCCGCAAAAGGCGAGTACTTTACTGCTTCACCACTGTAAAGCCCCAAATTTAAGATGCTTTTTTTGCATACGCTACTCACTGTGAGATGTCCAGTATTTTCACTGATCAACTAATATGAATGAATTTGATGTCTGCGACTCTAGCTGGGACAGAGGCATATTCCCCACTGTTACATCTCCTTTCCTATTCATTATTTTTTTTTAATCATTTGGGATTTGAGATTACAAAATATTGCAGCTTTACATTACACTAGTCAAACAGAATTGACCTGGCATTACCTTGCTGAAACAATGATGGACTTTCCTGGAAAAAACGTCACCTTTATGGCACCATAGTCTCTCAAATCCCAATATGTGCATTTGCTTTAATTAATAATAATAATAATAATAATAATACATTTTATTTATAACGCACTTTACATTTGAAAACAAATCTCAAAGTGCTACAGAAAAACAGTAATATAAAACATGAAATATAAAACAAATATAAACATAGCATTATGAGACATACATCATAAAATCAGCGTTAATTTAACAGTCATAACATCTGTTAAAAAGAAAAGTTTTTAGACCCTTTTTAAAACTCTCAATCGTCTGTGGTGCCCTCAGATGGTCAGGAAGGGCATTCCATAGACGAGGAGCAGCAGAACAGAAAGCCCGATCACCCATGGTACTTAGTTTAGTTCTGGGAATGTGGAGAAGATTTGATTTTGCAGAACGGAGGGATCGCAATGAAATTTTAGGGGTAAGAAGTTCTTTCATGTAGGGCGGTGCATTTCCATAGATGCACTGATATGTAAGGAGAGAAATTTTATATTCTATCCTTGCAGAGACAGGGAGCCAGTGGAGTGAAAGAAGGATAGGTGTGATGTGCTCGTGTTTCCGTACTCTCAGCAGGATCCGTGCAGCACTATTCTGGATATACTGTAATCTCTGGAGACTCTTGGTAGAAATCCCGATGAGAAGTGCATTGCAGTAATCCAGCCTGGAGGAAACAAATGCGTGAACCAGCTTTTCAGCATCTGAGACGGTGATGGTAGGACGAAGTTTGGCAATGTTTCTGAGATGATAAAAGGAGGTCTTGCATAGATGTTTAATATTGGCTTCAAAAGTGAGTTGAGGGTCGAATTTTATGCCAAGATTGATAACCGTTGAAGAGGGAGAAATAGTATGACCAGCCAGTGTAATACTGGTTATAGGGGATGACTGGGTCTGGAGTGAGGTGCCAACCAACATCACTTCAGTTTTTGCACTATTTAGCTGAAGAAAGTTGTGTTTCATCCACAAACTTATCTCCTCCAGGCAGGCAGAGAGTATTGAAAGAGATGCTGATGAAGATGATGATGAGGGAGCAGCAGAATGGAGGGAATTTGTGTCAATTTTCATGTAAAGTTGTATATCATCAGCGTAGCAGTGAAATGAAACTCCATAGCGTTTTATAATTTGGCCAAGGGGAAGCATGTATAGGGTGAAAAGGACGGGGCCCAGGACTGACCCCTGGGGGACTCCGCATGTCACAGCATATGACTGGGACCTTGCATTTCCAATAGAGATGTACTCTGTTCTGTCGGTAAGATAGGACTGAAACCAAGCCAGGGCAGCATCAGTGAGTCCAATGGTGTGGTATAACCGGCGTAAGAGCATACCATGGTCAATGGTGTCAAATGCTGCCGATAAATCCAGGAGGACAAGCAGAGAAGGTGAGCCAGCGTCAGCCATCATCAGAAGGTCATTGGTAACTTTAACCAAGGCCGTTTCTGTGCTATGAGCAGAGCGGAAACCAGACTGAAATTTTTCAAAAAGGTTGTTGTGTTTAAGGTGATCCTGGAGATAAGTGTCAATTACACTGTATTTTCACACATATGCATGTCACCCATGCTGTGGGTTGTTTTTGCACCTTTGATGTTAAGTGTGGGCCATCGTTTTCATCTTTTTTTCTAAAAACACTTTTAACCACAGCACACGTTTCCACTGTGTCTTTCAGTCCATTAGAAAGGAGCTTGGGCTCAAAGAAAAAGGCAGCATTTCTACATAGCATTGATGGATGGCTTTCTCTCTGCTCAATTGAAATTCAGGTTCCACTGTTTTGATTTGATGGTGGACTATGTCCAGGGACAACGGTTTTTCAAAGTACTTCCCAGCCCATGTGGTTATATTTATTATAGTAGCATGACTGCTTCTAATGCAATCTTTCTGCATTAGCCCTATACAGATTGAGATTATGTACTGTAAATGGTCTCCAATTGACAAATATTCTTTTTTAATCTTACAGAGCATTTGGTGGATTTTACTTTTATAAACAATTGTAATTCCCTCACCTGTTACCAGTTAACCTGCTTTATGTGCAATGTTTCAAAGCAGTGAGCTTTGGGCCATCAACCAAAAGGTGGAGAGTTCGAATCCTAGCTCTGCCATTCAGCTACTGTTGGACCCTTGAGCAAGGCCCTTAACCCTGTCTGCTCCAGGGGAATCATACAATGGCTGACCCTGTGACTGACCCTGTATATATGACAAATAAAGGCACCCTGTTCTATTCTATGACTTAAAATTTCTATGCACTTTTTAATTTGACCATGTTCCAACTTGTTTTGTGTTTTGCCAGCATCAAATTCAAAATTTGTTAATATCTACAAAATATAATCAAGTTGGTCAGCCAAAATATTAAAAGTCCTTTTGTGCTTTTTTATTTACATAAAGGTTGATGAGTTTTGTAATTTTTAAGTCAATTTGCTCATAAGCTTAGATTGACCAAACACAAAAGACTAAACTCAGCAGTGACTTGGTTATTTATCTACTACTCATGTTTAACAAGGTTTATTAAACAGGAATACCATTACTTCACTTCTCGATCAGCTGTTATCTTGTCAACACAAATTAATTCAAACACACAGCTCTGCTAACAACTGGCTAAATTCTCAAGTGATTTTGAGGGAGCTCTTGGGTTACACTGACACAGCAAGACCAAAACATTACAGTGGAGCACACCCGACACCAATATGCCATTTCCTGCTAAAGGACAGGTTTGGAATGGAAGCACCCTGATCCAAATGCGACACTGTGGTCATGCTGACGCGCACTGCAAAACTGACTCTCCGACAGACACAAACCTATGCTGCATAGCCTGATTTAGCTTGGCATCCTGGGAATGCCCTTCAGGGGTCACCAGGACAGCTAGACTCATTTCCACTGTTGAGCTTAAAAAAGTGATTTAAATAGAAATGGGTCACTGCACAATATCTTCAGATAAAGTTCTACTAAATGGAAAGTTAACCGGTACTAACTGCTTTAAATATTTCAAAATGCTGCTGTTTGACCCTGATTCTACATAAACTAACCACCATCTAAGCAGGTGAGATAAAAAAAAAAAAGCCTAGTCAAAGAACCTAAAACAGAAAGAATATTAAAAATACTTTTACTTTAATACTCTTACAAAAGACACCTCGTTATGCATTATGTATTAAAAAGTTAACCCAGAAATATAGCAACTGTGGCAATGGTTTGAGAAACACAGAGCAATATGGTGTAATAAAGTTAGATTAGACTTACAAACATAACATTAAAGCCAATAAACAATTATTTTTTTATACTGACAACACACTAAACCCATGCCATCAAACACCAAACCAAACAATTAACATGATGGACACTTTAGAAGTGACTTTACAGTAATGTAGACACTTTGAGTCGCTACCAAAAAACCACTTAAATCATTTTACATCAATCTGATGCTTGTTCAAACTGACCTGAAATAGCAATTTGTGATATTACTCAGTTTACAGGGTTCATGTACAGTAGATTCTTTGAAGTTACATTCTATATCTCTCCAAGCACAAATTTTTTTTTTTTATCCCCCCCCCCAATTTTCTTCCCTAATCTAGTCGTATCCAATTACCCTGATTGCGTTATGTTTCACCTCTACCAATACAACCTTCCACTGCTGACTGAGGAGCTTCGCAACTAACACACGCCCCCTCCGACACGTGTGCAGTACCGACTGCCTCTTTTCACCTGTGAGTTCATATGCGGGTCAGCCTTGTGCACGAAGAGCCACACCCTGATCAGCATTATTCCCCAACTCTGCGCAGGCGGCATGAGTCGGCCAGCAGAGGTCGTAATTGCACCAGTTATGAGGGACCCTGATCCGGCTTGTCCCACCCTGTGAACAACAGCCAGTCGTTGTTCTTTCAGCCACCCAGCCGGATGGCAGAGACGAGATTTGATACAATGTATTAGAAATCCCAGCTCTGGTGTGCTAGCCTATTTTACCGCTGCGCCACCTGAGAGGCTTACAATTGTTATTTTTTAAAAGGGTTGTTTTTTTTTTAAGATAGAGGCTGCACACCAATCTATGATTTTTAATAAATATTGGAATTTATTTATTGCACTTTTAGGCAACTTGTCAGCAAAAAGGGCAAATTATCAGAATCAGAATCCTTATTACTTAAATGTCCAAAAATCAAAGGCCAAGTACTATTCACATTTGGTCACTAAATGTTTTTATAGATATGGATCGTGTAGGCTTTGTATCTCCACAACTGTGATAACACAGCATGTAGGAAATTCTAGTTGATCAGCGTACCTTCCTGCACTCACACACTTGCTATTTTTTGCCATTATTTTATTTATTCCCACCATGCACTGGTTGTCTTATTTCCCCCAACTCTACAATTTGGTCCTGTGGTAACGTCATGCTCTAAACTTAGTCTTGTTGGAATAGGGTATTTCTAAAGCAGTTTATTTGTTAAGATGTGTTGAGGGTTGTAACTGTATTAAAGCAGGTTAGAAGATGTGAAACGGGTTTAAACATGCAATGTGACACTTTAAACAGCCTGCAAATTGACACTACAGATTAGTAAAGGGAAAGCATACCTAGAACCAAATAAATGCTTTAAACATATCAATTAGTGAACATCTCTAATTTACATTTATCTTTATAAATATAACCTGAATCAAAATGTGAACGTGTATAAACCTGATAAAAGTAAGTATACCATATTTATTGGAAGGTCAACATTTTCTTTAAGAGTTTACAAGATGCAAAACTAAAAACATCCCATGTCCATTTCATCAAATGAGTGGATATAGCCATGTAAAATTGCAAGTGTTCCAGTGCACTAGTGCCTACAGTAAGTGAGAAGCAGTAAAGCAAAACAAACTCGTGTGACTGCACCAGGGAGAAACAGAACACCTACTGAATCACCTCAGAAAAGCAGTCACTGCTATTAACGTACCTGTTTGTCCCTCGGAGCCGTGCTAACTGCCATCAGAAAAATAGAAGACAGAAAACCACAATGAGTAAGAAAGGGGAAGAAAACAGAAAAAGAACAATAGGATAAAGTTAGAAAGCACACAGAAAGAGATAGAAAATTAAAATGACTGGAATATTTACCAAGGAAACAGAAGCACCAAAGAGAAAAAGATACAGTATGCGCATCGATCGCTTGTTTAAAGCATCAGTACAAGTCAAGAAATAAGAAATAAATAATTCAATTGAATTGCTTGATTCCAATTAAAGCAGGTGGGTCCAGTGCCACCCGCAACGACACTCGGAGCAAGGCAGGAACACAGAGTACCAGTTCAACAAAAGACAACACACACATTCACCCACTCACACCTAGGAGTAAATTATAGTAGCCCTTTACTTATTAAAGTTACAACAAAAAGAACGTGAAAAGAGACAGTGACCAGAGGACACTTATTATCCTGCAATCATAAGTTACAATGTATACGCAGAGGGAGGCAAATAATGTATACACACTTACACAAAACCTGAATAAAAGTTCATTTCTTCCAAGAGCACCACCAGTACAGCTGGTCATGTACAATACAACACATCCTTTTCGCGTCCACCATGTTAAATGAGAACAATGTCGGGGAATCATCTTTTGAAGTGTGTATGCATTTTTGTCCCCTCAATATTTTATACGTTTATTTTCATTAAATTGTATACACATTAACATAGAGATCGGCGATATTTCCCAAATGTAACCGATCCGATCGCGTGATATATAAAGATCACCTCCATGTTAAGCTTAACAGCTCAGTGGATTGATCCAGACTTTGAGCTACAAAGCACCAACCATCACATCAACCATCGTACAGAAACCATCGTGAAAGCTCTTCACGACCTAAAATAACATAATTAACGTTGTGCATCATACATACTTCAGGATCATCTGCTCTGACTGACAGAAAACTTTTAGCTCCACAGACGGAATGAGTCTGACTCATTCACTGGTTACAGATCTGTGGTAACAGCAGTTTAATTAAGCTTTTTAATGTAAGAGAGTCACACAAAATGTTCTGTAGTAGCTGGTGTTTATTTAAAACCACGACATTATTTAATAACAGTAAACACGGATAACTGAGAAAAGAAACTTACGCTTTGCATAAAATGAATCGACTCATGAATCACTTATATCGATACTGTGAACAGAGCGTCTCTCTTAAAGGCACACACGTGAATGATTCTGACACCGGTTTATCTTCACTGTTCGTCCTGTTTTTAAGGTTTTTTCAGACTGAACTGTATAACATCTAACCTGCGTGTGGTCAGTTAGACTAATGAGATATGACTCCCGTTGGTGAAAAATGAATTGCTTTAGTTTTAGAAGTAAAATGCCGCCACACCCCCTGGTCAGGCACTCGCACCCCACAGGTTGGAAACCCCCCCCATCGGAATCGGCTATCGGTCGCTCTGAAAAGAAATCGGAGATCGAAATCGGCGTCAAAAACCCCGATCGGTACATCTCTACATTAACATAATACCCAAAGATAAGGGGAATTCAATATTGCTGATAGCATATCAGATTGCACATGTGTTTTCATTGACAAACCGAACACGTATTTTGTAAATATAAAAAAAAAAAAAAAAAAAAAAAGAATGTGACACCTGCAACACACTCATCAAAGACAGAGGCAAAATAGGACAAAGGTTATAAAAGTAACGCTGTTTCGGAAGGTTCCACTATTAGCAGTTTAACTGGTAACAGGTAAGGTAATCGAGATTGAGTATAAAAGAAGCATCCAGCAATGGCTTAGTCTTTGCAAGAAAGGATGGGTAGTAGTAGCTCACCACTTTGTGCCAAACTTTATGATAAAATTATTAGTTAGTTCAGAGACAATGTTTCTCAGTGCAATATTGTAAAGAATTTAGGTCTTTCACCATCTACAGTTCATAATATTATAAAAAGATTGAGGGAGTCTGGGAAAATCTGCGTAAAAGCAAATAGTGAAAAACTGCAGTATGTGTGTGCCCATCAAGCCCTCAGGCAATACTGTCTGAGAAAATGTTATGTTACAGGGCTCGGGAGTACTTTAGAAAATCATTGCCACTTAACACAGTCAAGAAATGCACCCTGAAACAACCTGAAATGCAACAGCAAAGAGGAAGCCATATAATAAATCTGTGCTAAAAACAAATTGGACAAGTCCATGTTTCAGCATGTTTTTGGAGAAAACCAAAAGTTGGGTTCTACATGTCAAAGATAAAAAAGACCAACCCTAGACATTTGCTGTTGTGTAGACAACATATTTTCCCAGGAACTCCATGCCTTTTTCTGCAAGACAATGCCACAAGGCCTCATTTTGTACAAGTTACAACAGTGTGGCTTTGTAAACATGTATGCTGATCTATCTTCTATTAAAAATGTATAGCGCATCATGAAATTTTGTGCAGGTGGAGACTTGGATACAGCAAGAATGGGCAAAAATTCACTT
Source organism: Trichomycterus rosablanca (assembly GCF_030014385.1). Classification (NCBI taxonomy): domain Eukaryota; kingdom Metazoa; phylum Chordata; class Actinopteri; order Siluriformes; family Trichomycteridae; genus Trichomycterus; species Trichomycterus rosablanca. Next base: position 30,924,191 of record NC_085994.1, on the reverse strand, counting down.
TCATAACTGCATGATTTCTAAACAATTCCCAAATGATTAAAAAGTGTAATTAAATAACGTGATGTGAACCAGTGGTAAACAAGCCTCTGTCCCTGCCTTTTTGAGTGTGTTGCAGACATCCGTTTCTAAATTTGTTTAGATTTAACAAATTAAGTTAATTCTTGAAAACGCTGAAAATCTTTTTGTCCTTTTTTCTTATATATAAGCTTGTCCCTATTGATAAGGATGTGTTTTTCTAACTTTTAATAACCCATAGCATCTGTAAAAATATAACACACAAACTTTTTGCATACGCTCCAATTTGTGATTGGAAAAACTGAAACTATATGCAATATCTAGGTAACAATATCTAATTGTATTTAAAGTTTTGTTACAACTGGTATGGAGATTTAATAGAAGCATGATTATATAAAATACTCAATTTGCCGGGATATGTTTCTCATACTGGTACACAACTGATGCAGTTTCTGACTCTAACCATGAGTTAGTAACATTTCCAGAGAAAAGCATTGTGCTTTACCAGAAGATCCTGAGGGAGGAGGAGCTCCAGCTTTCTGCCACAGTGTAGCCTCGGCTGCCAGTCGCCTTACATACACATCTGTTACATCCAGCAGGATGTTTTCTGGCTTTATATCTGTATGAATGATCTTACATTTAGTGTGCAGGTAATCCAGACCCTGCAAAACCTAAGCAACAAGAGAACAACAGGTTATTTATTTCATATCCATTTTGTAGCTTACAAAAACATTTCAACAAAAAGGTGAGCTGTATTAATGTACAGGGCAATAGGGAAAATATGCAGGCTGCACAAAGCTGCAAATGTTCCACAGGTCTCAGGCTCAGAACTCCTGATATATGCCAATAAATCTTTAAACCCAAATAAGAATGACTGTCACTAGTACTTTCTTTATACCATTATAATACTAAATGCTTAAATGCCTATTAATGAAGGGTTCAATGCCATGTGCCGTGACATTTCCCTCATCACCAGGAATAAAATGATCTGCAATATAAGCCGCTGTAGCTTTTCTCTGGGTCTGTACCAGACACCATAGCCTTGGTGACCTCTGGCATCAGTCTTGGTTTATGGCTTGTACCTCCTCAGACACTGTTGATAGGTACTTTCCATGACTGCCTGTGAGCACCCCTTGCTGTTTAGAAGATACTGCAACCTAGTTTTCTGACTACAATGATTTCAAATTATATCAAAGTTATGATAAACTATGCTGATCATATCTGCTGCATTTAACAAGTGAACTATGAGTAACTACCATCAGCCCAACATTTAATATATATCCCTGATCGTCACATGCACAATTGTTGTAGAATAGACATTGCAATTCACATTTTGGGATACTAAATACTAAAGAACACGTTAATAATGTTTTAACTTTGGAAGAGTTCAGAAATTAATATTTGCTGGAATAATTTACACATACTTTTAATGCAGAAGCTTTTTTTCAAAGCAACTTACAATTGTGACAGTACAGTAGACCCTTGACTTATGAATTTAATTGGTTCCGAAGGGCTGTTCTTAAGTCAAAAGGTTCGTTAGTTAAACCTATTTTTCCCATAGGAAATAATGTAAATAGAGTTAATTCGTGCCAGACCTCCAACCCCCCCCCCCCCCCCCAGCTAACCTTTCTAATGTCTTAAAAGGTTTTTTTTTTTGTTATAAATACAAGTATATTTTCCCTTAAATCTTAAATTATAGAATAGATAATACTGTAATAAACAATAATAAACAACAATAGTACCGTACATAAAACAACACACATCACATTTCAGTACAGTACTTGTGCTGTACCATACACCATAATACATTTCCTTCTTTTTTTATATAAAATGTATCTACCAGAAACAACAATAACTCTCATATTTCTCTATTATTTCCTTCTTTATTTCAATAGCGTTGCATTCTGTAGGTGTAATCGCACGAAAGAAAAACTTCCTTTTTCTCTCTTACTCACTGTCCCCTCTGTCTGATACACAGTGACAGCTACTGGCAGGAGTAATTATACAACAACAAATAGCATTAGATTGTTTTATTTTCTCACCACTGCGCTTTCTCTGCATTCTTTGAGGTCATTTTAATATAGAATTTTACAAAATATAAAGGAAACACCGAAAAAACACCATCCGCTCTCCGCTCACTGTATATCTATATATATAGAGAGAGAGACGGTTGTAGTTCACGTGTTTCGCAAATTTCGGTTCGTAATTCGAAATTTTTTCGTACGTTAAGTTGAAAAAGATCGTTTGTAACCCAAAATGTTCGTATTGTAAACCGTTCGTAACTCAAGGGTCTACTGTATACATTCTATGTAATTGAGGGTTAACAGCCTTACTCAAGCGCCCAACAGTTTCCAATTACTAATCCTGTACTCTGACTGCTAGACTACTACAACTTTCAATCGCAGCTTTCATTACTCTTGACATGCTCTATACCAGTCTTTTACATTACTGTCGGTGACTTTATGCCACTCCTGGTGCAAAAATTCATTGTTTGATGGCTTGTGGCCATTTTCCTCTTTAACACGTTTCAGAGGTTTGTAATAAGGTTTAGGACTGGAGATTTAGCTGGGATTTAGCCCATGACAGGGTCTTGATCTGGTGGTCCTCCAATAACACCTTGATTCAGCTGGCACACAATCCCGAGTTAACGCTGATCCATGTGCCCTTTACAAAGACAAATGCCTGATTCCTGCCTTGCTGAATCACCTACAGATCATCACTGATGCTCCACCTAATTTCACAGTAGGTGGAAGACATCACTCTCCAGTTCTCTGTAAGCTCCATTAAGTCTCTGTTAGCTGTTAGGTGTTGGGCCAAGCTGAAAATTAGACCTTTATGGTACAATCCGTATGGTCCTGTGAAAACGTCAGCATGGCTCTTCTTTTGTTCTTACTGATGAAGAGCTTTTTTTTTTTTTTTTTTTTTACTTTAAATTCAGCCTATTAGAGAGCTGTTCTGAAATGTCCCCGCCATGCATGTTACCCCAGCTGCCGTTTTCTTTTCTTTTTGTAAAGGTTTGAGATTTGTTTAGGCATTAAACACCTAATTTAGCTTTCTTTAGCTTAGCTAATCATGATCACATAAACTCATGAAGCAAAACATAGACTGTGCATCTTTCGCAGTTGGCTGTCCTACCTGACGGAGAATGCTCTTCACACAGACCAGAGGCAGGCCCATATAGTTAGATTTAATAATCCATTTAAGCAGCTGATGTCCAAGAACCTCCAGCACCATACACACATCTTAGCATGAAAGTCAAGGTTTGTTAAATAAAGATTACTTCTAGATATGGCTATATATGGTTATTAGGCTTAAACTTAAACTGTGCAGCTAAAGAACCCCTGTGATTCTGAAAGGATACGGACGCCATGGACTCCTGAAATCTTAAAATCATCGATGAGTTGAACTATCGTTTCACGTTTGGGGTCTTTAGGATCACTGTCTCGAACCTGTTAACATGCAAAAATTGCAAAAACACACGTTAACTTGTTAAACTTGTCAACATTTCAATATCTGATATAAACACACATAATCCACACTATTATTTAATTAAGTATATGTAGTTTTGGGTTATTAAGTTAATTTAAATAAATGTAAAAAATTAAAAACAATCTGAATCTAAAACCTCAAAAATAGGAAGGAAATGTAAGCCGTACAAGCAGCAACTAAAATGTATAAATTATTTTAAAAAGGTTTCATACTTACACATTTAAGTAGTTTAATCTCATCTAGTGCAGTCTCTGTGTAATGTGGGGCACTCTTAACCACCTTTAGGGCCACAAATCTCTTCCTCCTTTAAACAAAAATACAATCATTTTTTGCAAGAATCACAATTCAAGACGCTGACATATTATTTTAGTTTTTTCTTTCTTTAAAACTTTTGTTTATCATTGTATGACTGATGCAAGCCTTGGTCTGACCAGTAGCCACATATAGATGTAAAGTAGGGATGTAACGATGCACCACAAGACAGATTCAAATCAGTTTACATGTATAATGAATCGATATTCACTTTAAACAACAGAGGGCACTGGTGCTATTCACCTCACCTGGTTGACGTCACTACACGGTTGCCAGGTTCGAAATTTTCCAGCCAAATTTAATTGTGAGGATACTTTCTTTATTTGTATTATTCATTTATTTATTTAATGTGGGATTTGTTTTCAAATTTCATTTCAGTTTCTTTTTTACACGAAAGGGAAATGTGCAGCATTGTTTTGCATAGTTTGTACCTACTTCAGAAATAAATGGGCATTCATAATTTAAATAAATAAAAGATAAGCACAAATACAGTGTTTTATTTTATTTTTTTAAAGACTAAAAGGATAAAGTACTAAAAGGAAACTTTGTCATAATTTGTATACAATTTCGGGGAAAAAACGTATCTTGAACCACATCGCATCGTAGGTAGAGTGTATCGTTACATCCCTAATGTAAAGCCTGGACATTAAGAAAGTGGAAAAAAGAGGCATTCAGGCTTTTGAGAAGAAGTGCATCAGGAAACTAAAGAAAATCTAATGGAGGAAGATCATGACCACTGAGCAAGTTTACAGGATGGCCAGAACAAAAAAGAAGCTACTGAACCACATTAAGTCCAGCAAGTGGCACCCACATGTCAACACTGAAAGAAGTTATGACTTGTGGAAGGGCTCGGAAGACAAGAGAAACCAATAATAAGCTGTAGTCATGTGATGTAAAACTTACTTCACATACACATCTGTTTTTGTAGCATTTGCAACACAAATACTTTTATTTTCTATTAAAATTGTTCTAAAATGGACAATGCACCTATTTTACAAGATAATTTTTTGTATTGTAAACTTTTGTCACATCATAGTATTTTCTCTTGTATTTTTAATGTCATCAAATCAGTGTTTTTTTTTTTCTCCAAAAGGCATTTTAAAAACAGGGTTTTGAAATTAAATTTTTTTTGCTTAAGGTAAGTCGGTGTTGTCAGACTGTTCTGTTCATGTTCACCAGAGTGTAACCATATTAAAGCCCATCATGAATCAGATCAGAAGCGGTTCATACTGAGCTGCCTTTATAAAAGTTCATTATTATAGCCTTATTATAGTTCACAGTAGCAGGTATGACAGCGTCTGATTAGAGTGAAGGCCAAATGATACAGACAAAACAAAAGAACAGGGGTCACAGGGCCGTGTATGGCACCATGCATCCAAGCCATAGAGAAAGGGTGTTTTACATAACATTTTGTTGTTCTGTTGTATTTCCTCTGCAAGTTTTACTTTATTTGCTGATGAGCTCTTACTGAAAAGTAAAGACAGCCTTCATGCTCACATAGATTTAAAAAGCTCTTTTCTAATCCTTTAGTCTGCTTCCTGTGTAGACATTTTTAAGCTTGCATGTGTAAGTTGGACATGTGGATCAGATGTGTAGCTGTATTACAATATACCATGAACACTGACTATGCAGGACAAATAAAATACCTGATACAAAGAAAATAACTTTCATGTATAAACATACTATCTGCTAGACTAGAACATACTATAGACAACAAACACAAACATATGAGTAAATAATACTAACTGAAGATCCCAGCACAGCCACACAGTGGAGAAGTGACCCCATCCAAGCTTTCTGACCACATGATATCTCCCATTAAACAGGTCTCCGATCTTCACTGGATAATAACCTCCTAAAACACAGACAATTATAGAGGTTAAACTGGTATCAAATCAAATCTGATTCACATAATTGCAAAACACTGAATTAAAAAAATGATTGAGTGACCTTGTCTTTTCCTGAGTGATGCTATTTACTGGTATAGGTTATTTTTAAGGCCCTACCTAATTCATGTCATATGATCTAGGAAATGAGCCGTTTCCTGTGTAAAATGCAATTTGCTGTGAAGTTCAAAATTGAAGATTTGTGTTTAGCGATTTAACATTTTTCATTCGCATAGTTTATGAAATATGAAGCGCAATATGCAATATGCAACAGACTTTTCTGGGCTGTAGTATGCTGACAATGTTTGATGTATGTGTTTAAGTTTTTAGTGCATTTTGTCCATTTGGGAATTCCATAGTCAAAGGAGAAGTGTGCTTCTCTACACATGTGATCATCTCTGTGTTGCACCGGAACAGAACAAGCCAGTAAAGTATTATGCTCCCGGTGGTTTGTCTATTTACAGTTTATTTCTTTATTTATAAACTCAGCAAAGTCTAAAGGCGCTTGGGTACATTAGCAAAAGCGGTAGTCTGCAAGGAGCTAACAAAGCATCAAATGGATCTCACTGCTGAAAGGTATCAGTCAGGAGAAGAGTACAAAAGTTCCAAGGCATTACATATACAAGGGAACACAGTGAATGCAGTCATCAATAAGTGGGTTATTTATTTATTTATTTATTTGGGATTTTTACACCATGTTAAACACATGTGTCATTTAATGGCAGGAACTGGGTATTATATATCTGTCTTTGTCCTTTAGTCCATTTTATATTTTCATTTTTATTTTTATGGCTGTGAGGTAGTTTAATACTGTTCTTGTGTTGTCTTGTGTAAGAATTTCTTTTATGGTTTCAGGCATGTACACTTGTTGTCTTTCCTTTGTGTATTTAGGGCATTCTATTAAAATGTGTTTCTTAGTTGTAAGTGTCTGGCAGGTTTCACATGTTGGTGGGTTTTCTCCTTTTACCAGGTTCAATAAGTGGATAGCCCAAGTGACAACAGTGACAGTATCAAGAACTGGGCAAACCATTGTAAAAATTGTGCCAAATTAGTTATGCGGACCACATACAGACATAACTGGCTATGTCCGAAAGTGTGGTGGCCAAAGGCTTGTGATAAAGATAAGGATAATCTACGGTAGATGGAATGCCTTTTTTGTCAGTTATACATATACATGTGTACAGTACAATGAAATTCTTTACTCGGGTCAGAGCACAGAGCCTGTCTGAGGTTTATTACTGCACTGCGCCCAGTGATTCTGGGGAAGCCAGACCTGTCACAACCCCAACCAGAATAAAACATGAAAGATCAGCTCACAGCTTTAGTTAGTTGCCCTCATGCATTTACCTCCAGTTCAGCAGTCTTTGGTATGTATAAAACAGGTGTCAAACTCATTTTCACTGAGGGCCACATCAGCATTATTGTGGCCCTCAAAGGGCCGATTGTAACGTATTCTGCTGTGATTGCAGTCTGTTGTTTTTCTTGGAGGCTAAATTCTGCATTTATATTGTCCTCCTTTACCACAGACACGGCCTCATAACACAAGAGACGCACCGTTTTCTCTTCCTGAAGCACAAACTTGTTTTCATTTTCATTAAATTTCCTCCTTCTGCTTAATTTTCTTACTTATCTTCTTGTACATTTTGGGATTATGTGTAAATATTTCTTAACATCATCTACTGGTGGGATGTGTCACTTTGCAGGTCACAAAATCAGCATGCATTTTGAAAGATGCAGTTAATGTAGGATTTTACAGTGTATTTTAAGACAATTGTTCTGCCCTCACTAATAGTTTATCCCCCTTGCTCAGCTAGACACACAGACGGACAGACAGCTCCCTTCAGAATACAGTCGGTTTTATTTGCTTCCCAGCTGTGTGATACACTGTGTGCACCAGAATGAAGTAAAAATACAAACAATAAAAACAATAAAGAACTTAATACAGTACAAGCACACAGCTGTAGTCAAGTGTTCCATCTGGTACAATATGAGATTTAACCAAACGTAAAATAGCGCTAAGGAGTTAGCATAGATAAAAAGTAAATTAGTAAAGATACTAATTGCTATAGTAACGGTAACAATTGTATTTAATTACGGTAAATTTGTAACTAAAACACTGTGATATACTCACTAAACATTTACTAACAACTGAGAATATAAACGCCACCACTTACAGACAATGCTTTGGTATTATACTGCAAAATAATTATTTATATTTATTATAATTGTTTACATTACTACCCGCGTTCTTTTGCAGTAAAAGTCACATGGCTTCTCAGCGAAGGTCAAAGTTAGTTGCCATGACTACGATGTCACCGGTTGCCGCTTTAAAGGCGCAGGTGTCCCATTAAATTATAAGTGCGTCTCTGTAACGACTCGAACCATCACAACAATCGTACAGTCGTTTAAGCTCTCGCGGGCCACATAAAATGACGTGGGGGCCGGATCTGGCCCGCGGGCCGTGAGTTTGACACCCCTGGTATAAAACATACCCAATATTAAAATATTGTATTATGTTGTTATATGTTTTCCCAGGTTTTATTTAAATATTTAAACAAAATTTAAACAAAAGTATTATAGTCGTGTGTAATAAGTGTTCAGCAGACTTCAACAAGCAACAGAAGCAGGTCCAGCTCCCAGGAGCAACTTGACAACTGCTAGTGTGACCGCTAGTTAGATTTAATTTATCGAAAGTGGAAGGTGTCATACCTTTGCAGTAATCTGCAGGATTCTCCTGTTCTTCATCATCTGACCCAAGTAGTTCTGCTGGGGGTGGAGTATAGTCTGGCGGGGGCGGACTGAGAGCCTGCGGTGGAGTTGTCTGATCGGAAAGGACTGTCTGAGTAGGAGGAGTTGTAGACAAAACTGAAGGTAGGCCCGGCGAAGGTGGTATGGAAGCTGAAGGTGTGTCTGGTGAAGGTAGTATACAGAAAGATGGAAGTACGTTAACTGGGAGTGAGACAGAAGCCGAGCTGGAAACTGGCACCACCGGCTGAAGGTCTGGAGGACTTTGGGACAGATTCAGAGGAGGGGAAGGTGGTGTCTGTGCAGGAGTTGTCGATCTGTGAATGGTGAGGATGTGGCACACCTCATCTGAACCTGTGACCTGGGGCCTGTGAATGAGATAAATAAACAAGTCTTTTTCAGAGTTTTAATATGCTTCATGCATTTAGAATTTTATGCAGCTGATGGTTTGGCCTGATTTAATAGAAATAACCTTTTGAGTGGCACTGATTCAGAAAAGTAATATATGCACGGCCTTTTTTCCGTTCGGTTGCGGGGTCAGCTCCGCATTGATTTGGCACAGTTTTTACACCGGATGCCCTTCCTGACACAACCCTCCCTATTTTTATCCGGGCTTGGGACCGGCACTACAATGCACTGGTTTGTGCATCTAGCGGCTAGGTATCTATAGGACAATTCAGTGTTTCCAATTAGACTGGTGGCATGTTTTTAGACTGTGGGAGGAAACCGGACACGGGGAGAACATGCAAACTCCGCACAGAAAGTACCCGGACCGTCTTGCTGTGAGGCGACAGTGCTACCCCCCAACCTTAAAAAATCTTTATAAATAATAAAAAAAAATAAAAAAAAACATCTGCATTGGTAATGCTAAGTTATACTGGCACTAATGCAATGGAAATGGCCATTATAAAACTACTGCTTTACATAATGTTACAAGTTCTTTTAATTGCAATAATATGGACAATTAAGCCGTAGCCTAGTGGTTAAGGTACAGGACTAGTAATCAGAAGGTTGCTGGTTCAAGCCTCACCACTGCCAGGTTGTTGCTGTTGGGTCCTTGAGCAAGGCCCTTAACCCTCAATTGCTCAGACTTTAACTGTAATGTAAGTCGCTTTGGATAAAGGCATCTGCTAAATGCCAAAAATGTAAATGTAATTACATATTGACCATAACTGTTTTACTAGCCTGCATCATCCCCGGAAATAAACACTGGTCAACCCCTAATCAAGGGTCAAAAAATTTATTAATAAACACAGATGCATGCCAAAACAATGCTGTTTTTGATAATGTACCCACGAAGGTGGTAGTGTATGAAAAGAAAACAGATTATGCAACAGTATCTGGGCAGTGATAGCTCAGTGGTTAAGGTACTGGATTAGTAATCAGAAGGTTGTCGGTTCAAGACCCACCACCACCATGTTGCCACTGTTTGGCCCCTGAGCAAGGCCCTTAACCCTCAATTGCTTAAAATCATGTTCAGTCATAACTGTAAGTCGCTTTGGATAAAAGCGTCTGCTAAATGCTTAAAATGTAAAATGTATCTGAGTCATGGATGCTCTGGCACACAGTGTTATGACACAGTCATGAATGGCACTGATCCCTCTAGCACAGGAGTGTCAAACTCACGGCCCGCGGGCCAGATCCGGCCCACCACGTCATTTTATGTGGCCCGCGAGAGCTTAAACGACTGTACGATTGTTGTGATGGTTCGAGTCGTTACAGAGACGCACTTATAATTTAATGGGACACCTGCGCCTTTAAAGCGGCAACCGGTGACATCGTAGTCATGGCAACTAACTTTGACCTTCGCTGAGAAGCCATGTGACTTTTACGGCAAAAGAACGAGGGTAGTAATGTAAACAATAATAATAAATATAAATAATTATCTTGCAGTATAATACCAAAGCATCGTCTGTAAGTAGTGGCGTTTATATTCTCAGTTGTTAGTAAATGTTTAGTGAGTATATCACAGTGTTTTAGTTACAAATTTACCGTAATTAAATACAATTGTTAACGTTACTATAGCAATTAGTATCTTTACACAAAATGCTAACTCCTTAGCGCTATTTTACGTTTGGTTAAATCTCATATTGTACCAGATGTAACACTTGACTACAGCTGTGTGCTTGTACTGTATTAAGTTCTTTATTGTTTTTATTGTTTGTATTTTTACTTCATTCTGGTGCACACAGTGTATCACACAGCTGGGAAGCAAATAAACCGACTGTATTCTGAAGGGAGCTGTCTGTCTGTCTGTCTAGCTGAGCAAGGGGGATAAACTATTAGTGAGGGCAGAACAATTGTCTTAAAATACACTGTAAAATCCTACATTAACTGCATCTCTCAAAATGCATGCTGATTTTGTGACCTGCAAAGTGACACATCCCGCCAGTAGATGATGTTAAGAAATATTTACACATAATCCCAAAATGTACAAGAAGAGAAGTAAGAAAATTAAGCAGAAGGAGGAAATTTAATGAAAATGAAAACAAGTTTGTGCTTCAGGAAGATAAAACGGTGCGTCTCTTGTGTTATGAGGCCGTGTCTGTGGTAAAGGAGGACAATATAAATGCAGAATTTAGCCTCCAAGAAAAACAACAGACTGCAATCACAGCAGAATACGTTACAATCGGCCCTTTGAGGGCCACAATAATGCTGATGTGGCCCTCGGTGAAAATGAGTTTGACACCCCTGGTCTAGCGTGTATTGTTGAGGTAACATCAAAATAGGCACAGATGGAAAGAGGAGGGGGAGGGCATGAGTCAGTGTGCATATGTGGAGAAGTGAGACCCATCAGGTATTTTTAGCACACATTCATACATAGCATATCCAGTCGAAGAAATCTGGGCCATGTCCTGTCTGTTCTGTATGCATACAGCAGTGTACGTGCACAATCGTTCATACTTACCCGAGTTCAACGCTAGAAATCTCCTCTGTAGCTGATCTGCGCTGCTTCTTGTTTTTCTTTTTAGGCTTTTTAGCTCGGTTGCTCTGCGGGATTGTGTTACCGCCGGGCACTGCCATCAATCACAGAGAGAGCAGTGTTAATGCACTGCCGGATAGAGAATACGCTCACTTACTGGCCTTGTCCCAAATCTCATACTAACGAACTAAACAGTGTGTACAATGTACACGGAGAAATTAAGGATTAACAATGTCATTTATCATCTAGAAGGATGTTTGAAATACAGACACTATTGCAAGAACGGTACAAACTAGGCTGCGTCCCAAATTGACTCAAATAATGCACCGACTACAGCGTTGAAAGACGGCACTTTACAGCCAGCGTAGTGCAATTGTGTAGGAAGCATGGAGTAATTTGGGATACAGCCTGTACCAGCGCATGAACACAAACTGACAGTACAATACGGTCTATACGGTTATTTAACCCACTTAATGAATGTGTTAGCATACAAGCAAGCATGTTATACCATAACTATAAAGTGTCAATGTCTGTAATGTTATTTTAGCAACAAATACATTGCGCACTGATTGCTGGACGGACATGCTAAATGGCTAGCGCCGTCCCAATGCCCAGCTAGCGTCTCTATCCGAACTGCAGACTGAGATTTAATATCAAACTTAATACATAAAACCCTCAATAAAAGACTAGAAAAAGAACGTCACTTATTTCTGAATAAAACTACATAATGTTAGAAATTTGTAAAGAAAACAATGTTAAAAGAGTTTTAAAAACTCACCATTCGTCGATATCATCAGTGCAGCTGTCAAACGCGCGCACGCGTTTCTCTTCTTGGCTTGCGCATGCGCAGTGGGTAATCAACTAGTACAAAATGTTACATAACTATATTTACTCACTTTTATTTCGATTTTAATATTTCATGTCTGTCCTTCTTTCTGCTTGTCCGTCTGTCTGTCCGTCTCAACCTACATCTATCTGTCTGACTGTACCTACCCAAGTCGCCTTAAAAGGTATTATGGTGATGGGTATAGTACTGAATGAAATTGAATGGTATTTGAATGTTTCAGGGAATTCATGATGCCAGTCACACGGTCAATATTGCCATTTCCTTCAGCAGAAAACATCCCCACATCATGGTCAAATTCAAAAATCTTTGTTTCTCTTGCCCCAGACAAACCACTAATCTATGAGGCCAAAAAGTTCCCGTTTTAATTTGTCATTCTATAGTTCTGTGTCCCAGAACTCAACAGGCCTATCCAAATTCTCTTTAGTGTATTCCAGTCGACCCTTCCTGTGCTTTATGTCAAGAGTCATCTATGTGATCTTCTTGCCACTGACTCCTTTGCCTTAATTATTCATTCATTCATTTATTCATCATTCACTGTTTTATCACTGCTTTGTCCTGGCCAGGGTCACTGTGGGTCTGATTCATTGGGCAAAAAGCATGAACACCCCACACAGGTTGCCAGTCCATTACAGGGCAGACACATACACACTCAAAAAAACACTTTTAGTAGCTCCAATTGGCCTGATTGCATGTCTTTAAACTTGTGGTAGGAAACCAAAGCACTCAAAAAAAAAAACCTCAAAGGGAGAACATGCCAACTCTACACAGAAAGGACCCTGGTCACTCAGCCAGAAATCAAACTCAAACCGTGCTGGCTGTGAGGCAACAGCTCTACCCACTGTGCCACCCCTTGTCATCCCTTATGTCTTTTGCAGCAACACAGGGTTTATCATTGTTCTGATGAAATTGCTAGGGCCACTGGAACAAAATTTGGGCTTAATCCCACAGCCAAGCATTTTTGCTGTTGCATCATCAATTAGAAACTTCCAGACAAGCTCCGAAAGTTGTCTTTAAAAATGTTCAAGGTCTTGAAAATGTCCTTGTACCCATTGCCCCTTTGGTGTGACAAAATGATCTCCTTTCTACAACCCCGAATCAGAAAGAGTTGTGGCAGTATGGAAAATGCACTAAAAATTTAAATAAAAATGCAGTGTAGTTTTTTTTTTTTTTTACATTTACTGTTTAATTAAATTGCAGACAGTATGGACTCAGGATATTCATGTTTTGTCTGGTCAACTTTATTTAATTTATTAATAAACATCCATTCCTGCATTGCAGGCCTGCAACACATCTGAGAAACAGTTGGGATGGTAAAGAATTTACCACTTTCTAATGTTGCCATTTCGTCTCAACTCTTAAAAGATGTTTTAGACACCATTTCATGCATTTCATGACGAACTGGAGATCCTCTGCTTATCTTTGCTCCTCAAAGACTCAGCCCTACATGGATACTACTTCTTTACCTCTTTACTAACCTTAAATTGCCCCATCCCAAGTTTGTTTTGGAATGGGTTAAAGGCCTGAAATGCAGGCCTGTATAAAGTTGACCAGAGAAAAGTATGTGGACATCCTTCCTAATATCTGAGTTCCTAGCTCACCACCGCTGAGATAATGTATGGGCATGGGGGTGGGAGTGTGTGCTCTCAGCACTGGTTTGGAACCCGGATATAAATAGGAGGTTGGCATTATGAAGGACATCCGGTGTAAAAACTGCTTCAAGTCAGGAATGCGTACCAGCATGATGGTGATACCTAAATAAGGGAGCAGCCAAAAATCTATTTTATTTGAAAGCAACTTTGTGTTAACATTTTGGAGTATGTCCACATACTTTATTGTGATATTTTGTATTTTTGAATGTGTGACACATATGTGAAAGATAAAGAAAGAGGTGTGTTGTACTGTAGATTGACTGCACTGAGCAAACTCTTTCCTTCTAAATAAGTAAATAAAAGTAAAATAACATCATTAAAGAATCACACAATGAATAACAGTCAGTAGCTCTGGTAGAATTATAACTTTATTTTTTATTTTCTCATACAAATTCTAATTTCTTTTTTTTTTTCAGTATTTTGGCTCATGATTTTACATCAGAAGAGAAATCTATCTTGAGTCAAAACAAAAAAGGTTTTCATCATATTTACAGGCACATATACACAAATGTTAGCAAACTATATCCAGTACAAATACAAAAGTGATTTACATTGTCGAATAGGCTTTTGCTCTTTTCAGCCCAATTGTATTAGAAAATTATCATATATTTTTTCCCTTGTATAAAAATGTGTAAAATATGGCGATTGGCAAAGGCTTCACAAACTCCATTCTGTCCCTCTAGTGGAATCTGATGAATAGACATACAGTACGAGTACTGCACATTTGGCAAAACAGTGTTACAGACTGTACAAAAGGAAAAGTCTCTCTTTCCGTCGCCATACAAGGGCTTGCCAACACAGACACACACTGTGAGATCAGGCCAGTTTAACGCACTAGTGCTAGACTTCACCAGCTCATGCCACACATCTTAATAAGAGTTTGATGACTGTTACCACTGTTGCCACTTCAGGTGACAAACCACCACAGTTTATGAAACAGATGTGATTTGTGCATGTCTGGAGGACCTCCAGATACCAGCATCAAGAATTATATGATTTCTGTTAACCCTTGTCTGTATGCACTGACCCCGAAATTTGCTGAAATATGACTATTTATTTGTTATGCAGGATGGTTATATATTCATTGGCTTTGAATCTGATACCTTTATGGTCAAATAACATTAATTTGATAAACTGTAGTGGTATGTTGCCACTGTGTGCCATCTAGCTGCCACACACCATATAGCAAAGCAATGGTGTCACTGAATGCAACTCATCAAGTAACATAGAAATCTAGATGCTGGCTTGTATTTATCACTAGAATCACTAGGCCTCGGCCATCAACTATACCCAGAAATGCCAAGAAACAATTCAACTACATTCACATTAGTGAACTGAAATATAGTTGCATACAGTTGCATTATTTTTTAAGACTCCTTGCCAATGAAGGAGAACTAAAAAGTGTTGCATGAGTGAAATCTGGCCTCAGTGCGTAAGATTAGACCGGTATGAATCATGAACATAGCATCATGCGTTAAGTAAAACCGGATAAAAGTAAAAAGAGCAGTAAAATCGTATGCATGCACAAGTCTCCAATAATTAGGATTACACTGAGAAACCAAACATTCAGATTCAGGCTAACACATGTACTCATTAACCTTATGTTTGTAGATTACTTGGTTGTGTTCCCAGCCCACCTACAAACCGCATTTTCAGAAAAGTTGGGACATTTTGTAAAATGTAATAAAAAAGAATCTATGATTTGTGAATTCTCTTGAATCTTTATATAACTGACACAAGCAAAAGACTTTCAATAATTTTACTAATCAACCTTATTGTATTTTGTAAATAGGAACACATTTAGAATAATGTGTGCAAAATTTATATTCTTTAGACGCTACAACAGCTTGGCTTCATAGACAGAGTACGTGTACTTGACTGGCCTGTCTGGAGTCTCCTATAGGAAATGTACATTCATCAGCCATAACATTAAAACCACCACCTTGTTTCTACACTCTGTCCATTTACCATATAGAAGCACTTTGTAGTTCTACAATTACTGACTGTAGTCCATCTGTTTGTCTGCATGCTTTGTTAGCCCCCTTTTATGCTGTTCTTCAATGATCAGGACTCTCCCAGGACCACCACAGAGCAGGTATTATTTGGGTAGTGTGTCATTCTTAGCACTGCAGTGACACTGACATGGTGGTGGTGTGTTAGTGTGTGTTGTGCTGGTATTAGTGGATCAGACACAGCAGCGCTGCTGGAGTTTTTAAACACCTCACTGTTCCTGCTGGACTGAGAATAGTCCACCAACCAAAAATATCCAGCCAACAGTGCTCCATGGGCAGCGTTCTGTGACCACTGATGAAGGTCTAGAAGATGACCAACTCAAACAGCAGCAATAGATCGTTTCCGACTTTACATCTACAAGGTGGGCAAGCGCTACTGTGTCTGATCCACTCATACCAGCATAACACACACTAACACACCACCACCATGTCAGTGTCACTGCAGTGCTGAGAATGATCCACCACCCAAATAATACCTGCTCTGTGGTGGTCCTGACCATTGAAGAACAGCATGAAAGGGGGCTAAAAAAGCATGCCAAGAAACAGAAGGACTACAGTCAGTAATTGTAAAACTACAAAGTGCTCCTATATGGTAAGTGGAGCTGATAAAATGGACAGTGAGTGTAGAAACAAGGAGCTGGTTTTAATGTTATGGTTGATCGTGTATGGTGCATAAGCCTAGTATCGCAAAACAAACAATTAGTGTCCCGAGTTCCTAAACCATTAAAAAGTCTCATTAATAGGAAATGTGATGGAACACAGCACTTAACATGCCTCTGTCCCAAATATTTTTAAGTGTGTTGAATGTGTTTCTATGTACAAAGTACAATAAGGTTGTACAGTAAGATATAGGTTCAAGAAAAATCACAAATAATAGATACTTCAATTAATTACTGAATTTTACGAATTGTCCCAACTGTTCTAGAAATGTCATTTGTAGATGTTTGTTTAAACAAACCTAACATTTCTAAATTCCATAGGATAAAAAATACATTGACTTACAGATTCTTTTCTCTCTTTTGTTTTACCAAATACAATTCTTTGTATTTCGGTCGTTGCCCTACACTTCTTCACTCTGTACAAAAGCAGCTTAGGGCACATACCACAGACCCCCTTCAAGCAACCAGGAAACACACTAGCAAAGATTTATAAAGCAAGGGAAATGCAATAAAAACACAAAAGTGCTACGGGCAGAAACAACTGCAACAGCAATTCAACAGCAACAACAACAACAACAAAAAATCACACTATTACAATCCAATAGCATTATTAAAATAAGTTCTATTTACATAAGCATCACATAAGCAAGAGAACCAAAAACATCAGACTGAAGCTTGGACACTTCAGAACAGTGTACACTGAAGTCCGCTGGAAAGCCCTGTTAGACAGAAGGCCGTACGAACTATCTAGCAATACTGAAATCACCAAGAAGGGCAACTGGGATCCTGAGACGTGCTCACTTCTCATTACAAAGTTCACTATTGTCCAGTAAGAAGAAAGGATCTATAAAGTGTTGTAAATGGAAGAATCTGTTCAGATCAACTCTTGATCCACGTCCTATCATCCAGCTTCAGCTTTTTCTCTTCTTTCTATTTGGCAAACAACGTCAAGCTTGGATACTGTAGTTGGTAGTCGTCACTGAAAAAGGCACATTTGGTGTAAGTGCTATGTACATTAAAAATAAGTTAGTTTCTTTTCAGTGTCTCATCCACACCTGTCAGCCATCTCCTGCTTACTTCTGGGTAATCTAGAACCTGGCTTATGCTTCATCAAAAGTGCTTTCATGAGACACTGTAAATTAATTTTAAAAAAGTGTTTATGGTTTATTAATTGTTCTTAACTGGTTATCAAATAAGGGGACGAAACAAATCAATCAAGCAATTGTTGTTGTCCTTTGTTCAAAAAAATGCTGATATTTTTCAGAAGTAGCAGAATAGCTTACAAAAAAAGTCCCTAAACCCTGAAAAGTCACAGAACCTAACACTATTATCCAGAAGTTCTACTCATGTTCTGGATATTAAATATACCATCACTGTTACTATCCCTGTTCTTGGGAGGAAAAGTATAGGCACCAACCTAAATCTTCAACCTTTGTGGTTCATAATGCATTGGGCAGTTAGTGCTCATCACCAGGTATATTCAGCTTCACTTAAATGTTTTACATTGGTTTAGCCTGGATTCAGCCACTACACTAGGAGAAGAAAATGGGAGGAGTGGACTTTACATGATACAGCCCCTTTTAGTTTACCTCCAACTACCAATAAATAATGCAACTTCAAATAAAACATCTGATGTTTTTTTTTTTTAAACCACTGTACTGTCTATTGATGTAACTCTCTTATTCAGTCATTAAAATAATAGTTTCCTAACATCCTAAAAAGAGCTACTGGAAAATGTTTTATGACTACTTGAATCACAAGCCCATAATAATACTATGTTAACATAGTAACAACACTAAAGATACTAATTAGGCATATGTAGGATGGTAGCACTTGATTTGAGATACAGCCATGAAACTCAAAAAGTTGAAGTCTATGATGTCCAGCTCAGTTTGGTAAGATCTCTACTCAAACACAACATCTAAACCCGGTTAATGATGATAATGCATGGATCCTTGGACATTTTTAAATATGGAGATTATTCATTGATCGTTAGTAAGTGGAACAGTCACCCGGTCGTCCAGGACTAGAGTTGAGTGTGAGCTTATTCATCACAGTAGAACATCATGTCGCAACAAGTCAAATGATTTTCCATTAAATTAGAGTGGATGTTGGCAGTGAGTCCAGACTGTGTTTATGAGAGCAACCTTTTAAAAACTGGCTTACTCGTTTAATCTAAAAAGCCTATCCATGCAAAAACGTCAGAAGCTTTTCATAAGGAAGCATAAACCAGGCTCAACAGAGCAGTGGCTCCATCAATCACCCTGATCAACCAATCACACCTGATCCCACCTTCTGCTCACCTTGCTTACACCCATACCTGATTTTTTTTTTATTTCTTTCAATTTACCAGTACCACCATTTGCTTCAGTTGGTCTTCTTTTTCTTGCTACATTTGAGCAAAACTATTATATCAAAGCTGTAAACTCTGGTACTTCTCAGATATGTGATACAATCTATCTCCTCATTTAAGTCAAATATATTATATATTATTTCTAGACCACATTCTGAATGAATCATCTACTGGACTTACTGACATGTTCCGTTTCACTAATTTGATTGGGTAAAGTGAAAAGACACCAAAATTATAAAGTCATCGGCAACGACAAAAGCTTTTTAAAAACACTCAGATGCTTAGTTGCTGCTGTTACCGGTATAGTGATAATAAATAAATAAAAACAGAAATAAGTAATTAATAAAAAAAGAAATCAGCAGTCTTTCAGTGCATTTAGATCTAGATGAAGCCACATGTTGAAAAAAGATGAAATTCCATGTGGTGACTAAAAAAGATACACAAACACAACCTACTTACAGATTTCTCCACACATGCACACCTTGTGCTGTAATAATTGTGCTCTTTTGCACCTGTTATGGCACCGTTACGGTACTTGTGCTTTATCATTTGATTTGAGTTCATTTGTCATACATTTTAAAAATTCTAAATATAAAAACCTGATTAATATTCCAGATTGTTCATATGAACTTATAAATTACTCAACTGCTATTTTACAACCATCAAGAGACAATGGTCTAAACTGTAACCAAAGATTAAACCTACCATTCATGCACACTAGCACACACACACAAGCATATCAGATGAGCACTGAATGTCATAAAACATTAGTAAAAGCAGTTCAGTGTGCAGATAAAAAAACCCTCATGTGCTATTTGATCTCACATCATGTGTGATTCCCCCCTTGTAGCTTAAACCTGGCATGTCAGCCTTACTCAGTCACCGTTTTTAAAAGAAATCCACAAAGCTGATGCCCAAGTCCGTTTAAGAAAGCAGGCAGGGAAGGAAGAGAGCTGGATATCCCCTCTTGGTCAGTTGTCAATTCGCTTGTTGAAGACCCTGCAATTCGCTTGTTGAAGACCCTGCACTGGAGCAAGGGCCAAAAGTTCAAAGGTCGGTGACTTTGTTCTCCACTAGAGCGGCGACCTGCTGTAGCCTGTAACCTAACTGAATTTTCTGCCCTGCAGGATCATCCTCCAGAGCCATGATAATCTGCATTCACGACACACACACACACAAAAGCAGTGATTAGCAGTCTGCATTAATAACATGAATATGTATTTGGCAGCTAAAGTTCATTATGCTAAAACCCATTTCTCTGCCAGATCACTGACCTGATTGTAATACTTGTTAATGTACTTATACAACTCGTGCAAAGCCACCAGGCTGTTCATCTCTGAAGCAAAGCTCTGAAATACACATTCACACACAAAAGATGAACAACAGATTCGCTTCAGATGAGCATTGAAATATTATAAAAATGTATCATACACTATTCATCTTAATCCAGCTTTTAATTGGCATAAATGTTTTATCAATGAGGTGCTGCTTTACTGATGAGAGACTCCAGCACATTACAGCTGGATCTGTCTACTGCATTTATAAACTAAACACTGAAGTTCTGAATCTTCTAATCTGCTATACAGATTTACATTTTTTTGCTATTTTATTTATGCATTTATGTAGCCAATTTGTCTTGGGGACCCCAATTGCATCCAAGAAGAGTATATTTGCCTCACGTACGCGCCCTCCGACACGTGCGCGGTCCACCGACACCTTCTTATTCGCCCAACACTTCTGTGGATTTGCACACGAGGCTAGTTTCACACACAGAGAGATACTTGCTGATCTCCACATTCATCCACTTTTGTACAGGCGCCTCGGGCTACTAACCAGGGTCCTTACACAGCGTCGAAGCACATTTCCAGTCCAGTCTTTTCCCACCCGGCAGACTTTAGTGGCCAATTTTGTTTGCTGCAAACACCGGCAATTGTGCCCGCTAGGGGGGTGAGGAATACCCCACTGCGCCACCTGGGCGCCCAGAAGTAACTTACTGTAACTTACTGACCATCCAAAAGAGAAACTCAACAGTTACTTGCTTGCTAATTAGACAGGCTAACATACTATCTAAAGGACACCAATGACAATGTTTGAAAAAACATACTCGACGCTTTACCAAAAGTATATGTACACCTGACCATAAACTTGTTGGACATTCCATTACAAAACTATGGGCATCACCACAATCACCTACTCATCTAGTATAAGACAAGTTTTTGCTAGTCTAAGCTCATTTACTTCAGAATGTAACACTTAATGGTTTGTTGATACCGACCAGTACACAAACCAATATGAAAATAAGGGGAGTAACAGCGCTTTTTTCCCCACTTCAAGCGCTAAGACACTACAATTTATTATATTTTAAACCAGTACCACAACATTTTAAGCCACTTCACAATGTGTTTTATGCAACTGGGTGAGGTTAAGCCAAAAGGAAAAGCCAAGATTTGTGTCAGCTCTTGTTTAAGTGAAGGGTGAAATTGATTTGTCTGATTTTAACAGAAGATTCTTTTATTTTTGGATTATTTTCTGGTTTTAAATCTTTTTAATACAAAAACATGGTAAAAATAATTGTCCACAGTAATCACAAAAACACTATACATGTGGTGGTGAAACATGCTGAAGTATTTCTATGAGGTTTTATTAAGAAGGTTAATTTAGTGAACTCACCCCTGATAGCTCAGTGAGCATGGAGTTCATCTCCTGATAGCATCCTGATGCAGCACTGTGAATATCACTGTAGTACCTGCAGCAGAAACACATTATATCACATTACTGTCTGTTTATACTGCAGCTGCATAAAACACACTTACATGATCATAAACATGATTTTGTTCAACAAGGAAAATGTAACAAGGTGGATTGTGCCTCGCCACTAAGGCACCAGGTATAGCCCCGCACCTGCAAGGATTGAAAATGAACCCAATTTGCAGAATGGCTAACCAATGTAGAACAACACTGTAGCTAAAAAGCCACAAACAAAAAGAGTAAAAGAAGAAAAGACAGTGGTGGCCAAATGGCAAAGCCTGCACCCAGCTTGGGTCAAAAAATGAGGGCAGCTTACTGCCTCCAAGGCAGTTCCCTCGTGACGCTTGAAAAGTACAGCGACACCAGCTGGCAGAAAGAGATAAAAATGTGCTAATATAATGTGCCAGCAGAACACTGGATCCAAACCATCAGGGTTTCAAATAAAAAGCAGGTTTCCCAAAAGAAGAGCTGGCAAATCTGTGAGGAAGAAACCATGATAAATACAATCACTTCTACCTGGTGTGACTTAACACTCAATGGGGTGCAGATGTCATCTGTGTCTCCATGTTCCCTCTGCCAATGTATTACTGGCTACTACAGACTACTGACTAGCTTTATCCCCTACAATATGGTGCAGACAGACCAATCCAGCAGTTCACACAGCATATTAAGGAAAGTGAAATCATCTGCGCCTCCATGCTCCCTCTGCCAGCCATATCTGGCAGGTGGGGTCATATCACAATCATTTAGCAAAGTTATGAACAGTTGTTTACGTGTG
This sequence comes from Trichomycterus rosablanca, assembly GCF_030014385.1. Lineage (NCBI taxonomy): Eukaryota > Metazoa > Chordata > Actinopteri > Siluriformes > Trichomycteridae > Trichomycterus > Trichomycterus rosablanca. The sequence continues at coordinate 30,901,775 of NC_085994.1, read as the reverse complement.
AATTTTTATTTAAACACATGACATTTGGGTCATGAGGTCTGTTTATGTAGTGCCAAAAGGTCTATTAATGTTTAATGTCAAAATGATTGAGCGTTTTGCTCGTATGTGTTGTAAAAAGCTCACCTTTCCACCAGCTGCTTGTAACGAGGAATTTCTCGAGCATACAGCAGCTTGTTAACAGGAGAATCCTGAAAAAAAAATCACAACTTTAGTCATGGTTAAACACAAAACCCTGGATCATATTTACTTTCATAAGCAGGAGAAATTGATCATAAGTGAGTTTTCTAATATACTTAATTAATAAGAAGCAATATGACAGTTAATATAGCACCACTAGATTTTCTCCTCATGTTCTATTCCCTGCCTTTTCACTTAGCCAATCATCTTCTAACGAAGCTCACTGAACCATCCTATTCCAATAACTGGTCACTAAGCAGAGGTCACACGGTTAATTTAAATTGACCGGGCACTGAAGAGGTTAATTAGCTCACTGACCCGGCCCACTTTGTGCTCGGAGGTGGTGCAGGAGTCGATGAAGGTCTGAGCAATGACGGAAAGGACAGCGTCCACACTGTCTGTGACCTGCACGTCAAACACAAACTGAGGGTTCTTCAGGATGTTCACCCAAAAACGTAGAGGTAAACTGAGAGGGGGACATGAAAAGAGAGAACAAAAAAAGTAAGACAGATAAGATACTTTTTTAATCAAATCACAATCAACAGTGACAAATATAAGATACACTGTCTGTATTTCAGATGTTTGACAACATACACTTTATGGTCAAAAGTATGTGTACAGCAGGGGGCGCCCAGGTGGACAGCGGTGATAACTCACTAGCACACCAGTGTCGAGGTTCTGAGCTCCCGGGTTTGAATCTAGGCTCTGCTACCGGACAGCTGGGCGCCCTCTAGCAGGCACAATTGCCTAATGCCTGCAGCAGACAAAATTAGCTTCCAGTCTGCTGGGTGGAAAAGACTAAGGACTAAGGGGTGGGGTTATCAACTGTGTAAGGGCGCCTGTCCAGAAAGTGGAGGTCGGGGCATCGCTCTCCGTATGTGAAGCCGACCTCACACACTGATCCACTGAAGTATAGGTGAATAAGAAGGGATTTGTGGACTGCGCACACATCGAACAGAGTGTGAGTCAGGCGAATATACACCCTCCTTGGACGTCATCGGGGTCCCCAGCAGAGGATTGGCCATGTTTTATTGGGAGAAAAAGGGGGTAAAATGCACAAATGAAAGTATGTGGACACCCATCCTATTTATTGAGCTCAGGTGTTTTAGCCAGAGCCATTGCTAACAAGCAGTGGTTTAAATCAATAATATAAAATAAACGATATGGTGGTGTTCGAGTGGCACAGTGATAAATAGCTGTAGTGCACTACTGCTAGGATCCTGGTTCGAATCACCAGCTGTGCTATCGACCGTTAAGGCATCTAGATACAGACATGACTGAGTATGTCTGGGGGGGGATTTGGCCAAAACCCCACGATGGATTGGTGTCCTGTCCGGGATGTGCTGCATTGCGCCCATTGATTTCCCGGGAATTCGCCAAATTGTGTTTAATTGTGCAAAATCTATAACCCTCCAATGGTCTTACCAAGAAGATAATGTTTCAAGGATGATGTTTCAGCTGCTAGTTTCAAGTTGACATATAGGTTAGAAAGGCTGTTTACTTAAAACCACAGTGTCATCTACCAATATTTTTGGGTTTAACACGTCAACCAAGTCGCAGATACGACCCAAACACTCAAAGTAAGCTCAACCCATCAAAGGGTTAATACACATACAGTGGGGCCAAAAAGTATTTAGTCAGCCACTGATTGTGCAAGTTCTCCTACTTAGAAAGATGAGAGAGGTCTGTAATTTTCATCATAGGTACACTTCACCTATGAGAGACAAAATGGGGGAAAAAAATCCAGGAAATCACATTGTAGGATTTTTAAAGAATTTATTTGTAAATTATGGTGGAAAATAAGTATTTGGTCAATAACAAAAGTTCAACTCAATACTTTGTAACATAACCTTTGTTGGCAATGACAGAGGTCAAACGTTTCCTGTAAGTCTTCACCAGGTTTGCACACACTGTAGCTGGTATTTTGGCCCATTCCTCCATGCAGATCTCCTCTAGAGCAGTGATGTTTTGGGGCTGTCGCTGGGCAACACGGACGCCACAAATTTTCTATGGGGTTGAGATCTGGAGACTGGCTAGGCCACTCCAGGACCTTGAAATGCTTTTTACGGAGCCACTCCTTCATTGCCCGAGCGGTGTGTTTGGGATCATTGTCATGCTGGAAGACCCAGCCACGTTCTTCAATCTTCAATGCTCTCACCGATGGAAGGAGGTTTTGGCTTATAATCTCACGATACATGGCCCCGTTCATTCTTCCCTTAACACGGATCAGTCGTCCTGTCCTCTTTGCAGAAAAACAGCCCCAAAGCATGATGTTTCCACCCCCATGCTTCACAGTAGGTATGGTGTTTACTCAGCATTCTTCTTCCTCCAAACACGACGAGTTGAGTTTTTACCAAAAAGTTCCATTTTGGTTTCATCTGACCACATGATATTCTCCCAGTCCTCTTCTGGATCATCCATAAGCGAACTTCAGACGGGCCTGGACATGTACTGGCTTAAGCAGGGGGACACGCCTGGCACTGCAGGATTTGAGTACCTCTCGGCGTAGTGTGTTACTGATGGTAGCCTTTGTTACTTTGGTCCCAGCTCTCTGCAGGTCATTCACCAGGTCCCTCCATGTAGTTCTGGGATTTTTTGCTCACCGTTCTCATGATCATTTTGACCCCATGGGATCGAGGGAGATTATCAATGGTCTTGTATGTCTTCCATTTTCTTACAATTGCTCCCACAGTTGATTTATTCACACCAACCTGCTTGCCTATTGTAGATTCACTCTTCTCAGCCTGGTGCAGGTCTACAATTTTCTTCCTGGTGTCCTCTTTGGTCTTGGCCATGGTTGACTGTTTGAGGCTGTGGACAGGTGTCTTTTATACAGATAACGATGTCAAACCGGTGCCATTAATACAGGTAACGAGTGGAGGACAGAAGAGCTTCTTAAAGAAAAAGTTACAGGTCTGTGAGAGCCAGAAATCTTGCTTGTTTGTTATTGACCAAATACTTATTTTCCACCATAATTTACAAATAAATTCTTTAAAAATCCTACAATGTGATTTCCTGGATTTTTTTTTCTCATTTTGTCTCTCATAGTTGAAGTGTATCTATGATGAAAATTACAGACCTCTCTCATCTTTCTAAGTAGGAGAACCTGCACAATCAGTGGCTGACTAAATACTTTTTGGCCCCACTGTATCTTCAGTGGATAAAACAGCCATGAACACTACTGTGTAGCTTACCTGTTAGTTTTCCATATATGTACAGTCTCTGGGTCATCAATGCCATGCTTCTCTGCCATGTCATCCAGAAAATCAAAGAAGAACCTGACAGCGATGGGAGGTGGCCGTTTGGTGTTCAGGATAGCCACAAACACGTCATCCACAAACTTTTGCAGAGTTCCCTAAATAAATCCAAAACACACTGTAAGAGCTGGTAAACACACTATGTGATCTGAACGGCTAAAACAAACGTGCACCTTTTTCCCCCCTAAAGCATCTGTAAGAATGTAAGGTACCTTCATTGAGAGCAACCTTGTAAGATAAATCTCCGGAATGGCTTTGGCACGTTCTCGCTCTCTCATACTGCTTTTCCTGTGCTTGGGGATTTCAGGATCCTCGCTTGACTTCACCAAGTGCCAGAGACGGAGACCCTCCTCCTCTTCACTCTCTAACATGGGTGTTTCTACAACAAGGGGACAACAAAGCACAAAAAATGCAGGTCAGGGAGGCACTGCAGATGAAATGTAGAAATGTGTTTTCAATTTAATACTTTACTGCTTGTAGACATAAAATGGTGTATATTTTGTAATACAGAACAGTAATGCTCAAAGTGGCATGTTTTTAAAACTAATACCATGAAATATGTTAAACGTTAAATTAAGCAAATAAATAGAAATTTTATACTAAAATTAGCACATTAAAACACATTTATTCAAATAAAAAAAAAATCCCATATTTTCAACGAAATCTTTTATTTTCTGATCTAAACCCAACTGAAAACCAGTGGGTGAGCTAAAGTGGAAAATAGGAACTAGGACCCTGGATGATATTTTTGTGAACAATTGTTTTTAAACTTATATGTTGTAATACATGTTATCATGAACACATACAAACATAGAACACCCCCCGGGGTGTGTTGACCAAAAAAACAAAAATAATAAAGATATAAACAGTACATAGCAGAGCGAGCGTATACATAAGAACACTAGCTTCATAAAATTACAAGAGAGACACAAAATACACATAGCGAGAGCCTAATAAAGACTCCACTGATTGGAGGGCCTTCTTCCAAGCATCAATAGTTGTTGACTGAGCCCCATGTATACGAGCAACTGAAAGTCCCAAAGAAATAAGGACCCTGGATGATCTGAATAGATTCTGTAAAGTGGAAAGGTCTCAAATCCCCTGCTCTGTTTCCTTTGACCTCATTAGATGTTATTTATTTATAAGGATTTTAACGTCATGTTTTACACTCTTTGGCTACATTAATGACAGAAACAGTAGTTACTCATTACACAAGATTCATCAGTTCACAAGTTTATAACGTAATACACAGTCATGGACAATTTAGTATCTCCAATTCACCTCACTTGCATGTCTTTGGACTGTGGGAGGAAACTGGAGCTCCCGGAAAAAACCCACACAGACACGGGGAGAACATGTAAACTCCACACAGAAAGGACCTGGACCGGCCCACCTGCTGTGAGGCAACAGTGCTACCCACTGAGCCACCGTGCTGCCCTTATAAGATGTCATAGGAGAAGACTAAGTGCTGTTTTTTTGGCCATGGGAGGTTTTACAAAGTATTAAATGCAGATGCACCAATAATTGTGGCTCCAATTAACCTGACTGATATGTTTTTGGACTGTGGGAGGAAACCGGAGCTCCCGGACAAAACCCAAGCAGACATGGGGAGAACATGCAAATTCCGCACAGAAAGGACCCGGACCGCCCCGCCTGGGGATCGAACCCAGGACCTTCTTGCTGTGAGGCCACAGTGCTACCCACCGAGCCACCGTACCGCCCTGACATGTATTTGTGAAAAATCTTTGTTTTTTAACTCATTTATCTCTAAATAAATGAACTTTAATTAAATGTTAGATTTTTCTAAAAAAAATTTCAGTCTGAGATTAAGCTAATTGACCAAAAAGTAATTTTTTTATAACTCTTTTTACTCATTAGCCCAAGGGGTGCTAATATTTGTGGAGAAGACATTAAGTACATAGAGTGGTACATGGTCTTCTAGTTGTGCCATCTAAACTGCCCATTAGTCAGAATAATAGTCCTTGAATAATGACCATTTGTAAGCCTTTTGTAATTGTTTGTCATCACTTTAGTTTAAAATTACCTCACAAATGACTGCTGTGAGAGTTCTATGTCATTACTTTGGCCAACATCATTACTTTAGCATGAGCATTAATAATACAAACAGCATTTGATTCCCAGTAGCAACTTTAGTACTTAGTTTAAATAAAGGGCAAGCTAAACTGCAGATTTTAGATTCCTCTCTATCCTGTAAATCATCCTGCGCCTAGTTTAAACCAACAGCGACTCATTTGTATTCGAGTACAGACACATTCAAATAGGCAACACATCACATACAATTATGCAGTGTTGCAGCCCTGCAAGACTAATACATGTCTCCTCTAGGTCTATGAGGTAAACTTACTTTCTCCAGTCTGGAAGATCTGATTAATGCCGGTGACACCAGAACTTGAACGAGGAATGAGAGCTACTGTGGCTCCGTCTGGAACCTGGGGTGATGAGAGAGACGGAGTAGGGACACATCAGGCACAGCTGAATCAAATAACATCATGAAATTACTGGCTAAATGACTTTTATTGCCTTTGGCAAGTCTACAATGTACTACAGGTTAATATCTTTAGCAACCCTTAAAGTTCTAATTAAAAATGAAGGAAAAGCAATCATAACTTCTCAAAAAGAATGGCAAATGTGGTAATGTGCATAGCAAATGTAGTTTCAAACAGGCTCCTGAAGGCAGTGCTGAAGTCATGCAAAGCTAGAAAAAGCCCTTCGTTAATATTAAGCATAAAAGAGCCAGGCTGAGGTTTAAATCACAGAGGATCAGATGAAGGTCTTCCTCTTTGATGAGTCAAATTTTTGGCCCAACACCAGATCATTTAATAGGTACATGGAGATCTAGAGACGCTGACAAGCCACAGTGTTTAGCACCCCATGTGGAATCAGGCAGATCTGTCTTTGCGAAACTCTCATGTAGAAGCTTGTCCTGAAAGAAAATGTGCTTCCTTCTACTCTGAACATGTTCCTCAACTCCGTTTTCCCCCGAGTAGGACAGTGCTTTATATCACACAGTCAGCTCAATCAAGGTGTTAGTGGAGCACCAGATCAAAACCATGGGGTCTGTCTAAAAACCTAGTGAGCTGCCTTGCTGCTTACTGCCTACCTAAGCAGCTGCCTAGGTAGAGAGGATTTTAATAAGACATAAAATGACTAAAATGCAAAACTACAAACATTAGAGGCATGACTTACTTTGTAGTGCTGTAAAGTGTTGATCCGCTTCCAGTTACCCTGTGCAACTGCTGTGACATCATCATCAGACAGGGTCAGGTGACCTGCTTGTCCTGATCGCCACTCTATAAAAAATTTAAATACAAAATGACTAAACTGAATGAAATAATATTATACATTACAGTTACTAAAAAAGTATTTTATCTACACAGACCAGAGATGTTTACAAGTCACAAAATACGAGTCCGAGTCAAGTCACGAGTCTTTAGGCTAGAGTCCGAGTCAAGTCACGAGTCAATATAATATACACAAAACATATATTCGAAATGTAGCGTAGAAACAAATATGCAAGTTCAGATAAAAAACAACAACAGATTAGCAACTGTATTTTGCTGTTTTACTTTCCTAGGTACCAATTAAAAGCTTAAACTGATACATTTTGTTTTCATTGCAAAACAAAAGTGTGTGATAAATCAGGCACAGCGGCCAAAATCCAAAACACAGTAAAAAAAAAAATCCATAACCACTGCTTACCTTAACTTCTGTACTTCCAGATGTTACTAAATTTATAACTGTGTGTTGTCCCATTAGAAATATAATACGTTAATTTGTAAATGTGCATATAATTAAAACCCTCCAAACTTTTCCCGGTTGTGAAGTAAAACACGAACTCGTTAGAAAGCCAATCAAGTGTTTCATAGACAATCATCTGTTTGATGCAAACTGAATAAATGCAAATAACAGCATTTCTTACTACAAATTAAAATCAGGAGGTCTGATTGGTTCAGAAAGCGGTTCTTCCAACCATTAGCGCCAATTTTGTAGGAGAATTTCATTCACACCAGCTGTTCCAGTGAAGTGCACTACGTAGGGTATTCCACCATTTTAAGTGAGATTTCAATCCAACAACCTAATTTCAAGATAACAAACCTAATACACTGTTTACTAATATTAATTGACATTTATCATTTGATGTGTGTATGCCTGTACTGTACCAAGATCTAGTGAGTCAGCAGAGGGTCTTTGAGAAAATGGAGCTCCTTTGTAGATCTGGTCCAGGATCTTGTCTTTTACTTGAGTGATGGTGTCGATGTCCAGAACCTTAACTGGAAATGGCTGCACCTCCACCCCACTTTTAACCAGCACTGTCAAAGTCTAAACAAATGGCAGAGATCCAAACTTAGTACAACAACTGAATCTTTGATGCGTTTTAAATTGGCACAATTTCCTCTTACCCCAGGCTTTGTTTATACTGTTACTGAACCCACACAGACAATTTGTATTTTTTTACTGCTGTTATATTCACACACCTACTGAGTGTTATTGGAAAGTGGAAAGAAATAAAAACAGGTGAAAACAAGTAGAACATTCTTAATTCCTCACTGAGAGAGACTGTAGGACCCAGGACCCCAATTTTCCATTATAGTGTGTGTTCAAAAGCAATGATGACTAGCCAAAATCTCAGTTCTGCTCTTTAATCTTAGTTTTGCTCTTCAAAATGGTCCAAATTTTGCTGTGTTTGAAACAAACCCCAGCTTTGATGGCTCCCAAGTGGCACATGGAATAAAACAAAAGAAAAAATATGCAAAAAAAAAATCTGTTCTGTGATCATCATCCAATCGACTGTGCCCCAAACCTCATTCTACCACACTTAAATGCATGTAAAACCACAACCATGGAAAGAAATTGTGTTTTGAAAACCATACCATACTAAGCCTGGCATCCCAACCTCAAACAGCCCTGTCAGTCATTTGCGCCTCCATGCCGCCCCCACATTAGTGGCAGAGCAGGTAGGTATGATACTGTAATCCAAATTTTTTCAAACCGAAAAACGTAGCAGAGCAAAATAATAAATAAATAAACGTGTGGAGGCTTTGTGTTACTTCTTGTAAACCACAGTGGGAACAGATTGTACAGAGATGCATTTTTTGTGCTGCCTGAGTATAAAAAATCACCCCGCTATAATCTGTGTCCACCTGTGGCTGAGCTGTATGATATTAAATGTAGTTGAGCAAAAACATGTTTGGGGTATAGTGTTTACTTTTGCACTAGAGCTTCAAGGCTAATGGAGAGGTCACCAAAAATGTCCTTCAGAATAATTTTTATATAACTGATTTGGGAAAGATGGGATTAAAAACTAGTTCTAGCAGTAAAAACACACGCTGGAACCAGAGCTGGGATCTCGAATACATCGTATCGAATCTCAGCTCTGCTCTGCTCTGCCTACCGGCTAAGGCTGAGCGGCCACATTAACAAGGATTGGCCTGTTGTTCAGATATGGGTGGGACTAAGCCGGATGGGGTCTCTCTCTCTCTCTCCCATGACTGGTGCAATTACGACCTCTGCTGGCTGATTAATGGCGCCTGCACAGAGATAAGAAAAGAGTGCTCTCAGGGTGTGTCCTCTCTGTACACAACGCTGAGCTGCACTGCACTCGTCAAAGTGCAGGTGATAAAATGCATACGGCATGCTGTCCACGTGTCGGAGGGGGCATGGGTTAGCTTTGTTCTCCTCAATCAGAGTGGGGATCGGCATTGGTGGAGAGGAAGGATGATGCAATCGGGCAATTGGACGCGCTACAAAGGGGGAAAAAAAAGTGGAGAAAATGCATAAAGAAAAAAATGTGTGCATTTCCTAAAAACAATAGAATTACTTGCAGCACAAGTGCTGAACATTTACCATGAAATGTTAAGTTATTAATTTAAAGAGTTAAAACAAAACAGAAGCAGAAGAGAAGGAAAAACTAAGGAGAAAGTCGACTGTTCCTCAGTATCTCTACAGCCAAGATTTTTCTAAGAAGAGTGAATCTTTATGGAAACCTTAAATAGCTGTTTACAATAGGCTGTTATCTGCCTTCTTCCTGACACAACATATACTTAACATCTAGACATTGCCATTGTACCCAGTAGCCCGAGAAAATCCTGAGTTATTAACAGCACCCTGCAAGACAATTGTATCAGCAGCAGAAGCACAGAACCCGGAAATGTGCAATAACATGTTAAGACTGAGATTAAAATAAAATGGGAATGAGAGCCAGAGGAGAGATAGAAGAATCGAGCCAGAGATGCTGGCAGTCAGCTGTCACTCATGCTTCTCCTATTGTGATTTTGTGAGAGAAAGATTAAGAGCGCAAGAGAAAGAGACAGAGTGAAAGGAGAGAGGGAGACATGGGGGAGCAGAGACACTTACTACTGAGCTGTAGTCTATGTCCTCTCTGAGTAGGTGGCTGTCATTAAGGGTGCGCTTGGTTTTACCCGTCACAACATCCACTGGTCCTTTGTCCACCTGATACTTTATAGCCCTATACAGCATGTACAGAGGCTCACCTGCTACCTCCTACAATACACACAGATAAGAACGTATCAATATAGTGCCATGACAAAATACTAAACCACAAAAAATTATTTTCTTATTTCTAGGTTGCACATTTCAAACATAGTAAAGAAAGATTTGGCTTCAGCTGATCTATAAAACAGTGTTTTCATACCCCAAGTAATACTGAGACTAGTTCTAATGTGATTACAGTAAACAGTGTAAGAAATTTGTAGATCAGCTGTTTTAGTTACTTCACAAGAATGAATAACCTCATTGCACGGTCTATCAGCATAGTAGAGACTGTCCACATCAAAGAGCATTCAAAACAAGTGAGAGATCTAATCATAGAGAGGCATGGGAACAGGAGTAGAATACCAGATCATTTTAGCTTATTTTAATACATCATAAAGAAGTGCAGAAAATATATGAACTACAGACTCAATGCCCAGGTAGGCTGCCTATCTAAACCTGGTCAATAAACTAGAAGAGAACATCAACTGTCACTTTGACTGAGATGTAAAAATGAAAATAAATGAAGGTATGAATCAACTATATATAACGTTACATAAGGGCTTTTAAAATAAAAAAATAAAAGCATTTGCTAACAAAGAATTTACAAAACATAACTTGAAGGACTCCAACAAAGATGTATCCCTGACAAAGAATATACACAAATATGCACAAATGTAAATACAGTGGAACCTCGATTTAACAAACCTCCATTTAATGATTTTCTGATTTGACTAAATGGACAAAATCCGGAAACCCAAATGTACGGTCCGATTGTTTAAAATTCCAGCGAGAAGCGTACCAAGGCCAGTAGTTCGGTAATTGTCCATTAGCAGGCGACATCTCTCTGTTTACATGATAGTGATAGGCTTTATTCTGTTAGGAGGCTTGCTTTGTTCTCGCCTTTTTTCTCTCGCCGTGTTTTATGCTTAATTTTTGCAAGTTATAGTGCTTAGTTATGCACCAGCAGTGCTTCAGACTCTACATAATAGACTAATAATAGAGTTGAGTCCCCACTATATGATCACGGCAAAAAAAACACATCTCCTTCACCACACAAATAAAATTTCTCCCCAGTAGTACAGTACACCAACTGTAATATTTATTTACAGGTAGGTTTTACATTACATAGTTACATATCTATTTAAGTTGTTCATTTTAATATTGATCATATGTGCATGTTCAGCACTTTTGTGGACCTTAGTGCTGTGTTTTCGTGTAATTTCGCACCCCCCGGAAAAAAAACCTCGCTGTTTCGGACAATCGCATTTTAGGAACCAGTGCTCCCCCCTTTTAGTCTGTTAAATCGAGGTTCTACTGTACTTGCTGTTTTACGGATTCTTAATTTTTTTAATTATTATTTGTTTTACATTTTTAAATGAATGATTTCATTTTCATTTCATTTCTTTTCATTTCATAGTCCCTTACAGTTTTAACACACACTAAATACAAAACACACATTTGCTTACAAAAATCTTACATAAAACTAGAACCATCTGTTCAATATATACATGTAAAGCTATGAATGTACAGATATACAGCATTAAAGAATAATTTACTGTGAGTCCGTTAATGTGAATGTTTCAAGTATTATTACAGCATATAATGTTTAAATTTAGAATTATAATAATTTAAATTTAATTGTCCAGATGTGCAGGAATTGTACAGAATGAGTTATGTGTATCAAGTCAAGTCAAATTTATTTATGTAGTGCTTTTACCACAAACATTGTTTCAAATCATCTTTACAGAATCCAGGACCAACAGACCAAAAACCCTTATGACACATAAGGTACTTTACCTTAAGGAAAGAATAGAGACAGATCGACATCCAGTTTGTGAGCATCTTCTCCACCACAGTCTCAGTCCTGTAGAAACCCACAAGACATAATTAAGATAACTCACTATTCTGAGTGACAGAATCAAAGATTAATCCATCTAGCAAGTATTAAATACATTAATTAATCAACAGATGCATATAGATGTATAAAGTATAGTATACTTGGATTGGATCTAAACATGTGAATCCCACTTATAGACAAACCTACTGTATGTGCATAGTTGCAATATTGTGTATCATATGCATAACATTTAAGACATGTGAAAACACAAGCTAAAGGACAGAGGAAAAATAGTCACTGTATTAAAACCTTTAAATATTAAATCATGTTCTTGATATGTTTGTTTAAGAGGTCACCACAGCAGAATTCTTATAGAACAGTTTTTATGCCGGATGCCCTTCCTGATACAATAATAGAAACCCGAATCCACAAATCTCAGCAGAGGTGGGCTACAGAACACCATATTCACAGTAAAATAAAGAAATGGGAGCATCGCCACTCAGGTGGCGCAGCGGTAAAGTACGCTAGCGCACCAGAGTTGGGTTTCTAGATACATCATATCGAAACTCAGCTCTACCTTTCCAACTGGGTTGGGCGGCAGTATGAACAACGTTTGGCTGTTGTTCAGGGGCTTAGAGGTAGAGTCGGAGCATAGGTCCTCATAACTGGTACAACTGCGGCCCCTGCTGGTTGACTGACGGCGCCTGCACGGGGCTAAGGAATAACATTGAGGGGGGTGTGACCCTCCGTGCGCAGTGTCTCTCGGTGTACGAGCTCGGCTTGTGCAGGTGTAAAGTGCAGGCTGTACTGATTGCGTGCCGGAGGGGGCGCAAGTCAGTTGAGTGGCGTCCTCAGTCAGCGGCAAAGGGTCGAATCAGTATAGAGGACACAATCAGGGTAATTGGACATGACTAGAATAGGGATACAAATTGGGGGAAAAAAGTGGGAAAAAATAGATAATAAAAAAAAAAAGAAAGAAAAAAAAAAGAAATGGGAGCATCATGATATGGGGCTGCTTTTATGAAAAAAAAACTCATTCTGGGGAGAAAATGAATGATTTAACAAAACAAACCCTTCAAACATGGACACAAAATAACTTGATTGTTTTTGTACATAGACAGATATATGAGCTTGTATGGTTTACTCAATTTCCTAACATGGATTATATTAAACATATCTAGAGGAATTTCACTGTGTGTCCCTACCAACCCTGGGGAATTTCTAACTGTGAGTTCCTGCTAACCCTGGAGAATTTTAAACTGTGAGGCTGCTAACACTGGAGAATTTCAAACTGTGAGTCTCTGCTAACCCTGGAGAATTTCAAACTGTGAGTTCCTGCTAACCCTGGAGAATTTCAAACTGTGAGTCTCTGCTAACCCTGGAGAATTTCAAACTGTGAGTTCCTGCTAACCCTGGAGAATTTCAAACTGTGAGTTCCTGCTAACCCTGGAGAATTTCAAACTGTGAGTCTCTGCTAACCCTGGAGAATTTCAAACTGTGAGTTCCTGCTAACCCTGGAGAATTTCAAACTGTGAGTTCCTGCTAACCCTGGGGAATTTCAAACTGTGAGTTCCTGCTAACCCTGGAGAATTTCAAACTGTGAGTTCCTGCTAACCCTGGAGAATTTCAAACTGTGAGTTCCTGCTAACCCTGGGGAATTTCAAACTGTGAGTTCCTGCTAACCCTGGAGAATTTCAAACTGTGAGTTCCTGCTAACCCTGGAGAATTTCAAACTGTGAGTTCCTGCTAACCCTGGAGAATTTCAAACTGTGAGTCTCTGCTAACCCTGGAGAATTTCAAACTGTGAGTTCCTGCTAACCCTGGGGAATTTCAAACTGTGAGTTCCTGCTAACCCTGGGGAATTTCAAACTGAGTTCCTGCTAACCCTGGAGAATTTCAAACTGTGAGTTCCTGCTAACCCTGGAGAATTTCAAACTGTGAGTCTCTGCTAACCCTGGGGAATTTCAAACTGTGAGTCTCTGCTAACCCTGGAGAATTTCTAACTGTGAGTTCCTGCTAACCCTGGGGAATTTCAAACTGTGAGTTCCTGCTAACCCTGGAGAATTTCAAACTGTGAGTCTCTGCTAACCCTGGAGAATTTCAAACTGTGAGTTCCTGCTAACCCTGGAGAATTTCAAACTGTGAGTCTCTGCTAACCCTGGAGAATTTTAAACTGTGAGTCTCTGCTAACCCTGGAGAATTTCAAACTGTGAGTTCCTGCTAACCCTGGAGAATTTCAAACTGTGAGTCTCTGCTAACCCTGAAGAATTTTAAACTGTGAGTCTCTGCTAACCCTGGAGAATTTCAAACTGTGAGTTCCTGCTAACCCTGGAGAAGTTCAAACTGTGAGTTCCTGCTAACCCTGGAGAATTTCAAACTGTGAGTTCCTGCTAACCCTGGAGAATTTCAAACTGTGAGTTCCTGCTAACCCTGGGGAATTTCAAACTGTGAGTTCCTGCTAACCCTGGGGAATTTTAAACTGAGTTCCTGCTAACCCTGGAGAATTTCAAACTGTGAGTTCCTGCTAACCCTGGAGAATTTCAAACTGTGAGTCTCTGCTAACCCTGGGGAATTTCAAACTGTGAGTCTCTGCTAACCCTGGAGAATTTCTAACTGTGAGTTCCTGCTAACCCTGGGGAATTTCAAACTGTGAGTTCCTGCTAACCCTGGAGAATTTCAAACTGTGAGTCTCTGCTAACCCTGGAGAATTTCAAACTGTGAGTTCCTGCTAACCCTGGAGAATTTCAAACTGTGAGTCTCTGCTAACCCTGGAGAATTTTAAACTGTGAGTCTCTGCTAACCCTGGAGAATTTCAAACTGTGAGTTCCTGCTAACCCTGGAGAATTTCAAACTGTGAGTCTCTGCTAACCCTGAAGAATTTTAAACTGTGAGTCTCTGCTAACCCTGGAGAATTTCAAACTGTGAGTTCCTGCTAACCCTGGAGAAGTTCAAACTGTGAGTTCCTGCTAACCCTGGAGAATTTCAAACTGTGAGTTCCTGCTAACCCTGGAGAATTTCAAACTGTGAGTTCCTGCTAACCCTGGGGAATTTCAAACTGTGAGTTCCTGCTAACCCTGGGGAATTTTAAACTGAGTTCCTGCTAACCCTGGGGAATTTCAAACTGTGAGTTCCTGCTAACCCTGGAGAATTTCAAACTGTGAGTCTCTGCTAACCCTGGAGAATTTCAAACTGTGAGTTCCTGCTAACCCTGGAGAATTTCAAACTGTGAGTCTCTGCTAACCCTGGAGAATTTCAAACTGTGAGTCTCTGCTAACCCTGGAGAATTTCAAACTGTGAGTCTCTGCTAACCCTGGAGAATTTCAAACTGTGAGTTCCTGCTAACCCTGGAGAATTTCAAACTGTGAGTTCCTGCTAACCCTGGAGAATTTCAAACTGTGAGTCTCTGCTAACCCTGGAGAATTTCAAACTGTGAGTTCCTGCTAACCCTGGAGAATTTCAAACTGTGAGTCTCTGCTAACCCTGGAGAATTTCAAACTGTGAGTTCCTGCTAACCCTGGAGAATTTCAAACTGTGAGTTCCTGCTAACCCTGGAGAATTTCAAACTGTGAGTCTCTGCTAACCCTGGAGAATTTCAAACTGTGAGTTCCTGCTAACCCTGGAGAATTTCAAACTGTGAGTCCCTGCTAACCCTGGAACACTTTATTTTCTTTTAACCTTCATCACTTTATCTTGGTCAGGGTCGTGGTGGGTATGGTTACACCAAGAAACACTGGACACAAGGCATTACTACCCTGGACAGGTTGCCAATCCAGTGCAGGGTTTTGGCCACCCCCTTTCTCAGACATAGCCAATCATGTCTGCGTAGACCTTATCAATTCGTTTTGAGGTGGATATTTGCAATGGAAGTGTTTGAAATAACAAAAACAACAGTGGTTCAATACGTGTTCCCCTGTATACAGTGAGAGATTTGATGAGCTTGGATCCACGCTTGCAGAACGTCTAACACATGCTGAAGATTTAAATACGTTTGGTTTGACTGAGTGCATTGTGTACCTGCGCAGCATCAGCTTGGGATTTTTGGCCACGTACTGCTGTACCAGATCCCCCAGCAGAGTCTTCATGACGTCAGTAAAGTACTCAAGCTGATCATGGAGAGCCATGGTGAGAAGTGATGCAACGTAGCCACGGTCTCGCTGGGAAAAGTTCTGCTGCTCCTCCAGGGTGTGAATGAACTGAAGCAGCAACAAAAAAACAACATTTTTCTTTAAAACTAAAATGCAGTCATTTTGCATTACTGAATCCAAAGCAGTGATTCTTGGTTGGGGTCGTCTGAGACGCAGATCGAGTTTCAGGTGATTTTTTCAAACCCCTTATAGGTAGATAAATCAAACTTATTAGAGTGTTTTAAAGACTGTTTATTCAGTTTTAAAGCTTCTTTTTATTTTAATTATATAATTTTTTTTATTTCTTTTTCTCCAAATTTCCCCCCCAATTTTCTCCCCTAATCCTATTACCCTGATTGCGTTACGCTTCACCTCTACACCTCAGGCGCCACCTGAGCGCCTTAATAATATTTTTAATAATATACATTGTACTATATTAATACTAAATTAAATTCATTGTTAATATTATTGTTGGCCTGCATGTGCTATGTCAGTAATGTGATGGTCTGTGTGATGTGTGAAGAATTAAATTAATTTGTTAAATTGATCAGTTTTTAAATTTAAAATAATAAAATTATAAAGCTAACATTCAGAGAAATTTGCATTTCTTTAAGCACTGGAATAATTAACTGAGGAGGTGAAAGAGAGGTGATGGGGTGTGAAAATTTTAGATGTATATGTTAATGTTAGAATTGGGTATGCCGCTCAGGTGGCGCAGCGGTAAAATATGCCAGCGCACCAGAGTTGGGGTTTCGAATACATCGTATTGGCAGCATGAATACGAGCATGAACAACGATTGGCTGTTGTTCAGAGTTAAAGTGTAAAAAAGTCGGATCATAGGTCCTCATAACTGGTGCAACTGCGGCCCCTGCTGGCTGACTGATGGCACCTGCACCGGGCTGAGGAATAATGCTGATGGGGGTGTGGCCCTCCATACACAGTGCCCGTCAGTGTATGAACTCGACTCATGCAGGCATATACAGTGTATCACAAAAGTGAGTACACCCCTCACATTTCTGCAAATATTTCATTATATCTTTTCATGGGACAACACTATAGAAATAAAACTTGGATATAACTTAGAGTAGTCAGTGTACAGCTTGTATAGCAGTGTAGATTTACTGTCTTCTGAAAATAACTCAACACACAGCCATTAATGTCTAAATAGCTGGCAACATAAGTGAGTACACCCCACAGTGAACATGTCCAAATTGTGCCCAAATGTGTCGTTGTCCCTCCCTGGTGTCATGTGTCAAGGTCCCAGGTGTAAATGGGGAGCAGGGCTGTTAAATTTGGTGTTTTGGGTACAATTCTCTCATACTGGCCACTGGATATTCAACATGGCACCTCATGGCAAAGAACTCTCTGAGGATGTTAGAAATAGAATTGTTGCTCTCCACAAAGATGGCCTGGGCTATAAGAAGATTGCTAACACCCTGAAACTGAGCTACAGCATGGTGGCCAAGGTCATACAGCGGTTTTCCAGGACAGGTTCCACTCGGAACAGGCTTCGCCAGGGTCGACCAAAGAAGTTGAGTCCACGTGTTCGGCGTCATATCCAGAGGTTGGCTTTAAAAAATAGACACATGAGTGCTGCCAGCATTGCTGCAGAGGTTGAAGACGTGGGAGGTCAGCCTGTCAGTGCTCAGACCATACGCCGCATACTGCATCAACTCGGTCTGCATGGCCGTCATCCCAGAAGGAAGCTGACGCACAAGAAAGCCCGCAAACAGTTTGCTGAAGACAAGCAGTCCAAGAACATGGATTACTGGAATGCCCTGTGGTCTGACAAGACCAAGATAAACTTGTTTGGCTCAGATGGTGTCCAGCATGTGTGGCGGCGCCCTGGTGAGAAGTACCAAGACAACTGTATCTTGCCTACAGTCAAGCATGGTGGTGGTAGCATCATGGTCTTGGGCTGCATGAGTGTTGCTGGCATTGGGGAGCTGCAGTTCATTGAGGGAAACATGAATTCCAACATGTACTGTGACATTCTGAAACAGAGCATGATCCCCTCCCTTCGAAAACCCTTCGAAAACCTCCAAGATGACAACTGCCTTGCTGAGGAAGCTGAAGGTAAAGGTGATGGACTAAACCCAATTGAGCACCTGTGGCACATCCTCAAGTGGAAGGTGGAGGAGTTCAAGGTGTCTAACATCCACCAGCTCCGTGATGTCATCATGGAGGAGTGGAAGAGGATTCCAGTAGCAACCTGTGCAGCTCTGGTGAATTCCATGCCCAGGAGGGTTAAGGCAGTGCTGGATAATAATGGTGGTCACACAAAATATTGACACTTTGGGCACAATTTGGACATGTTCACTGTGGGGTGTACTCACTTATGTTGCCAGCCATTTAGACATTAATGGCTGTGTGTTGAGTTATTTTCAGAAGACAGTAAATCTACACTGCTATACAAGTTGTACACTGACTACTCTAAGTTATATCCAAGTTTTATTTCTATAGTGTTGTCCCATGAAAAGATATAATAAAATATTTGCAGAAATGTGAGGGGTGTACTCACTTTTGTGATACACTGTATATGCATATACAGTGTATCACAAAAGTGAGTACACCCCTCACATTTCTGCAGATATTTAAGTATATCTTTTCTTGGGACAACACTGACAAAATGACACTTTGACACAATGAAAAGTAGTCTGTGTGCAGCTTATATAACAGTGTAAATTTATTCTTCCCTCAAAATAACTCAATATACAGCCATTAATGTCTAAACCACTGGCAACAAAAGTGAGTACACCCCTTAGTGAAAGTTCCTGAAGTGTCAATATTTTGTGTGGCCACCATTATTTCCCAGAACTGCCTTAACTCTCCTGGGCATGGAGTTTACCAGAGCTTCACAGGTTGCCACTGGAATGCTTTTCCACTCCTCCATGACGACATCACGGAGCTGGCGGATATTCGAGACTTTGCGCTCCTCCACCTTCCGCTTGAGGATGCCCCAAAGATGTTCTATTGGGTTTAGGTCTGGAGACATGCTTGGCCAGTCCATCACCTTTACCCTCAGCCTCTTCAATAAAGCAGTGGTCGTCTTAGAGGTGTGTTTGGGGTCATTATCATGCTGGAACACTGCCCTGCGACCCAGTTTCCGGAGGGAGGGGATCATGCTCTGCTTCAGTATTTCACAGTACATATTGGAGTTCATGTGTCCCTCAATGAAATGTAACTCCCCAACACCTGCTGCACTCATGCAGCCCCAGACCATGGCATTCCCACCACCATGCTTGACTGTAGGCATGACACACTTATCTTTGTACTCCTCACCTGATTGCTGCCACACATGCTTGAGACCATCTGAACCAAACAAATTAATCTTGGTCTCATCAGACCATAGGACATGGTTCCAGTAATCCATGTCCTTTGTTGACATGTCTTCAGCAAACTGTTTGCGGGCTTTCTTGTGTAGAGACTTCAGAAGAGGCTTCCTTCTGGGGTGACAGCCATGCAGACCAATTTGATGTAGTGTGCGGCGTATGGTCTGAGCACTGACAGGCTGACCCCCCACCTTTTCAATCTCTGCAGCAATGCTGACAGCACTCCTGCGCCTATCTTTCAAAGACAGCAGTTGGATGTGACGCTGAGCATGTGCACTCAGCTTCTTTGGACAACCAACGCGAGGTCTGTTCTGAGTGGATCCTGCTCTTTTAAAACGCTGGATGATCTTGGCCACTGTGCTGCAGCTCAGTTTCAGGGTGTTGGCAATCTTCTTGTAGCCTTGGCCATCTTCATGTAGCGCAACAATTCGTCTTTTAAGATCCTCAGAGAGTTATTTGCAATGAGGTGCCATGTTGGAACTTTCAGTGACCAGTATGAGAGAGTGTGAGAGCTGTACTACTAAATTGAACACACCTGCTCCCTATGCACACCTGAGACCTAGTAACACTAACAAATCACATGACATTTTGGAGGGAAAATGACAAGCAGTGCTCAATTTGGACATTTAGGGGTGTAGTCTCTTAGGGGTGTACTCACTTTTGTTGCCGGTGGTTTAGACATTAATGGCTGTATATTGAGTAATTTTGAGGGAAGAATAAATTTACACTGTTATATAAGCTGCACACAGACTACTTTTCATTGTGTCAAAGTGTCATTTTGTCAGTGTTGTCCCATGAAAAGATATACTTAAATATCTGCAGAAATGTGAGGGGTGTACTCACTTTTGTGATACACTGTATATAAAATGTTAGAATTGGGTCACTGACCCTAGTTTTTATATTCACTATTTTTTTGTTTGCATCATTAGGGGATGTATCTTAAACAACAAAGCTATGTTCTTTCTGTACCAAAAACATTCATTTGCCAGTTTTAATAGTGGAATAATCTAGTGGTCAAAACTAAGCAACATACTGTAATACTGGACCTAATACATGGACAACAAAACATTTCAGTGATGTTTACTGTAAACCTTATTTTTAAAATCAGATCATTGTAGCACAACACAACACAGAGTAAAACACTGCATAGTCCTGTACTCCTTAATAATCAGTTTCTATAAACACTGTAATTGAGTGCAGAAATGCACAGAGAAAATGTTTGCATGGACGCTAAACCGAGTGTAATTAAAAACGAGTGTAATTTTACCACCTAGTTAAAGACTATAAATGAACAGACCCTGGCTGTTTGTTATTCCAATAGCTTGAATAATTAATTAAACTTTTCTATTAAAATCTATTAATTTAGTAATGATATGCATTTTACGATACTGATTGTATTGTGTAAATAAAAAAATGGAATTTGATTCCTGAAACACACTCAAAAAAGTAAGCACAGGGGAAAAAAAAGAATAAAAAGCTTATAGAACATTCAAGTTACACTTTTTTTTTAAAAACATTTACTGTAAGGTAAGAGGGGTTCATGATGGGTATAAAAGGAGGATCCACCAAAGGATCAGAGGTGGGTTGTAGCTCACCACTTTGTGCTAACTTTATTTTCTTCCTTTTTCTCTCGATTTTAGCGCGTCCAATTTTTACCCAATTGCATCATGCTTCCTCTCCACTGGAGCCGAACCCCGCCTCGATTGAGGAGAGCGAGACTGTCACACACACCCTCCGACACGTGCGCAGTCGACTGCATCTTTTCACCTGCAAGAGGCGAGTTCATATGCCGATCAGCTTTGTGCACGGAGAGCCACAACCTGATCAGCATTATTCCTCGAGGTCGTAATTCACTCAGCTATGAGGTCCCTATCTGGTTCATCCTACCCTGTGAACAACAGTCAATCGTTGTTCATGCAGCCGCCCAGCCCGATGGCAGAGCTGACATTCGATACGATGTATTTGAAATCCCAGTTCTGGGGTGCTAGCGTGTTTTACCGCTGCGCCACCTGAGCAGCTAGAGCATTGGTAATCAGTTCAAAAAGAACATTTCTCAGTAGGGATGTAATGATACACTCAACCCACGACGCGATACGATTCACGATACTGGGTTCACGATACGATTTTTTTCCGATTTTTTAGACAAAATGAAATTGAAGACAAATTATGACAAAGTTTCCTTTTATTACTTCTACTTAAAATAAAATACTGTATTTGTGCTTATATTTAATTTATCTAAATAATGAATGCCCTTCTATTTCTGAGATAGGTGCAAACTATGCAAAAAAGGATGCACATTTCCCGTATTGTGTAAAAAAAATATATATTGCCAGTGCCCTCTGCTGTTTAAAGTGAATATCAATTCATCTTAAATGATTAACCAATTCAAATCGTGGCATAAGCACACAGATTTTTAACTGTTTTCCGGTGCATCGTTATATCCCTATTTCTTAGTGCAAGATTGCGAATAATTGCCATTTACAAAATGTCCCAACTTTTCTAAAAATGTGGTTTGTCTGATGACAGATGTGTATAATAACGATGTATAATGCTTTTACTGGACCCATGTTTTTACTAAACCCATTTTCCTGTCCTTATTTGTTCGTACATTTAACTAAAGAGTTTATCTACAAATCAGAGATAAAAAAAAACATTTTCATACTAAAGTGTGTCTGACCATGTCAAGACATTTTGGGACATGTGAGATAAGCCTTTATTTTCCTCTTTCGTTAGCAGTGTTTTTTCCCACTAACGCCAGTTTTCCCAGCTTTTTCTAAACAGTAGGATCATAAAAGCTGACCATTTTTAGGCAACACAATTCTGCAGCTGCTTTGATTGTTGTCTAGTAGATTATTTAATGACTTCCTGTATAAGTAAACAAAGCACTCATAAAGAAATTTAGGTAGGCTGGCAACTTCTGGTAAGATTTAATTTTGTTACAAGTCAATTCGGAGACAGCAGCTCCGAGCTGTTAAGGTAAGCTGGAGTCCCAGAGCCTTAAAATGACTTTAAAAAACTCATTCCAACATTCTTTTTAATCTCTTCCTTCAGATTGATTCCACATTGAACTGTTTTAAAACCTGTAACAGCATACGACCTCTGCTGGCTGATTGATGGTGTCTGCACAGAGTAGAGGAATAATGCGATCCGTACACAAGGCTGATTCGCATATGAACTCGCCCCATGCAGGTGAAAAGATGCAGTTGGCTACTGCTCACATGTCGGAGGGTGCGTGTGTCTCCACAATCGGGAGGAAGCATAATGCAATTGGGTAAAAATTGGATGAGCTAAAAAAATCAGGAGAAAAAGGGAGAATATTCATAAAAAAGGGAAGTAGAACTGCATAACCTCTAGCAGCAAGCCTCTATCATTTCTGTATTTTTCCCCTTCATCTTACAATCTAGTAATTTCTAAACCCAGTTGTTAATCCACTGCCACTTCCACGACCACTGATCTGATCAAGAGGAGCCAGATCACCACCCCCTGACATGTGTCCAATCTGCGCAGTTGCTTCATATCACCTGCCAGTGTTGGATTCACACAGCGACGTATAACGTATGGCGGGCCATGCTACGCTCCATGTGACCCATGTGACCCACCACACACACTCACACAGGCACCTGGACCACACCAGAGTTTGCATGTCACAGTGGCGGTGGAAGGAGACCCAGTCCGACCTTTTGTCCCTGAAACATAGCCAATTGTGTTTGTGTGGGCGCTCGGCCAGGTTGGTGGCTCTGCTAAAATACACCGCAGAATTATGAGGATGTTAGAACGATGTGCCACCTGAGCGGTACAAACTAAATAAGCAGCATTTTGGTATATCGATTGCTCTATATACAGACAACTCCTCCCCAATGGTCTGGAATTTTTGTTCTCTAAAGAGGACCGTATGTTAGCTGTTTTTATTAAGTGTGTACACAGTATAACATTACTATCAAGTTTATGTTAAATAAGTAGCATTAAGTCAAATCATAAATCAATAAAAATGTTAAGGCGTATTGAAAACTGCTGAAAACATAACTGAAAAAAGCTGCTGTCACTGATAATCTTACTACAAGTAAATTGATGCTGAAAGAAATGCTATCAGACTATCATATAGACTACATAAATCATCCGATCTGTCTAGGCATTATTAATGCTTACAGTGTGAACTACATCAGATTGCATTTTTCCTTTACAGCCACCATATCTTCAGATACCAGCTGTGTAACAAAAGAGTTTGTGCAACCGGCCATGTACCTGCACTGTTTTCTTCAAATATTTTTACCTAAATTGTAATAATCAATAATAAGCAAATCAATATAAATCAGTGCACATTGATTATTAAATTAATTATATGAGATAGATAAATACTTAATTGATCCCGAAGGAAATAAAGCCCCAGTAGCATTATACAGCAATGAATATATACATTAAAACCCCTTGGTTGTTTCTACACTCACTGTCCATTTTATCAGCTCCACCTACCATATAGAAGCACTTTGTAGTTCTACAATTACTGACTGTAGTCCATCTGTTTCTCTGCATGCTTTGTTAGCCCCCTTTCACCCTGTTCTTCAATGATCAGGACTCTTCCAGGACCCCCCAGAGCAGGTATTATTTGGGTGGTGGATCATTCTCAGCACTGCAGTGACACTGACATGGTGGTGGTGTGTTAGTGTGTGTTGTGCTGGTAAGAGTGAATCAGACACAGCAGCACTGATGGAGTTTTTAAACACCTCACTGTCACTGCTGGACTGAGGATAGTCCACCAGCAGCATCATATGACCACTGATGAAGGTCTAGAAGATGACCAACTCAAACAGCAGCAATAGATGAGCGATCGTCTCTGACTTTACATCTACAAGGTGAACCAACTAGGTAGGAGTGTCTAATAGAGTAGACAGTGAGTGGACACCGTATTTAAAAACTCCATCAGCGCTGCTGTGTCTGATCCACTCATACCAGCACAACACACACTAACACACCACCACCATGTCAGTGTCACTGCAGTGCTGAGAATGATCCACCACCTAAATAATACCTGCTCTGTAGTGGTCCTGTGGGGGTCCTGGCCATTGAAGAACAGGGTGAAAGGAGGCTAAAATAGGTATGTAGAGAAATAGATGGACACCAGTCAGTAATTGTAATTGTAGAACTACAAAGTGTTCCTATATGGTAAGTAACAACAAGGTGGTTTTAATGTTATTGCTGATCGGTGTGTGTATATATACATATCTGACCATTTAATTTTTGACATTTTAGGGAGCTTCCCTTGCAGTCTTAGAGAAATCGCCACTGATATATATATATATACATACATATTAGTAGATTTTAATATCTATTTATTATATAAAATCGAATCAGCTTTAAAGGCTTGGTAGTATCGAGAGTGTGTGTTGGACTCACCCTTGTAAGGAAGAGTCTGTTGTTAAGTAGGTTGTTAAGCTGCCTCAGGCCCTGCTCCACAGTCTGTCTGCGAGATTCAGGCAGGTCCAAGTTCTGACTCAGTGGTGCCCCTCTCTGGCCGGGGAAGAAAATGCGCTCGGCATACGTTCGGTAGTCTAGGAACGGTATACCCGGACCCCCAACGTCACTGCTCAAGTCCATCATCTCGGTCATTAGGTCTGAGATAACAGATAAACACAAAGGAGTCTTTAAGGAGTTCATTTTAATAAAAATATTCAGAATAAAGTGTGTAAACAATTTAAAGGTGCATACCTGTAAACTCCTTCCTGCACTGGTCTCCAACATTGATCTCCAGAGTTTCCAGTTGAACCAAAACCTTTTTATAGTCTCTCATTGCTTGTTTGCTTTTCCTCCTACACACAATATTCATCATCATCATCACCAGCATTTTAGTATCAGATAAATCAGCTAACTATTCAAGTTGCCTTGAATAGAGAACATACTAAATAATACAGTTCGGGCAGGGTTTTGCCTTTTTAGTATATGGCTGTAAGAAGGAAATCCAGGACTGGGTACAAGAGCCTGCAATAAGAGTTATATCAAATTCTCACTCACTCTCTTTCTTAACCGCTTATCTAATCAGGGTCGGGGCAGGGGGGCTGCTGGAGCCTATCCCAGCTTTTCAATGGGCACAGGGCACACAGTAACACCCTGGACAGGGCACCAGTCCATCGCAGGGCAGACACATAAACACACATAAACACACCCATTTACCTATAGGGCAATTCAGTGTCTCCAATTAATCTGACTGCATGTTTTTGGACTGTGGGAGGAAACCAGAGCACCCGGAAGAAACCCACGCAGACACAGGGAGAACATGCATACTCCACACAGAAAGGACCCGGACCACCCCGCCTGGGCATCCAACCCAGGACCTTTTTGCTGTGAGGCAACAGTGCCACCCACCGAGCCACCGTGCCGCCCTATCAAATTCTTATCTTTTTTCAATAAATATGCAAAAATGAAATCTTTAAAAATACTCTTTTTGCATTTCATTTCTATGTTTTACCACTGCTTTATCCTGGTCAGGGCTGCAGTGGGTCAGTTTTTCCTGGAACCACTGGGCACAATGCAGTAACACACACTGGATATGACACCGATCCATAGCAAGGCCTCGGCCACCACTACTTTCAGTCATGTAGACACCTGAGCATCCAATAGCACTGCTGGGGATTTGAACTCTGGATCCAAGCGATAGTGCGCTAGCATAATCTACAGCTGTTCCACCCGAATGTCCAATATTTACCCTATTAAACATCTGTGGTGGGAGCTTAAAATTGCTGTACACCACTCCTGACAGAACTTTGAAAAAAAAAGACAATAATATATGCAAAAGTGGTTCTTTATACTGGTTAGGGTCGCATCTTGTTTTAGTCTTTATTACTGAATGAATGACTAAATGGCTTTATTTGTCATATAAACATATACACATGTTCACTTCCAGGAAAGCTGGGGTCAGAGAGCAGAAGCAGCAGTTATATGGCACCCCTAGAGCTAATGGGGTTAAGGGCCTTGCTTAAGCACCCAAAAGTAGTTCCATGGCAGAGCCAGAATTCAAACCCAAGCTCCACCCACTAGGCTACCCATGTCCATACACATAAATAAGAATATGAATAGTTTTTTACTGCCACAACCCAATAAATTAATATGTAAATATACAAATGTCTAATTGTGCACAGGTCTGAGAGGTGTACCTGTACATGAGGATGATGATGAGGACGATGAGTACAACCACGGCTGCTCCTGCAGCCAGTCCAACCTGTGCCTCCAAAGGTACAGGTGAGTGAGTACCGCTGTCATACTCCACTGTGCCCAAATTAAACTCCAGCTGGCCCATCATCACCTTACAGTGAGACATGTGCATTAGTACATAAGCATAAATATACACACAAGTTTAAATCCATCAGCAAACCTACTGTTCTCAGTATTTTAAATGATGAACATCATGCATAACAGAAGAAAACAAGTGTGGAAAGCACTTACCCTCAGGCTGGGCAGTTCTTCATGGTCCACACTGAGTGGCTGCTCCTCTGGTGGTTCACAGTACAGATGAGTATCATCCAGAGTTTTCACATCACACACTTTATCGCCAAGCCAAGCTGCCACCTCATCCTTACTCATAGCCAGAGTCAGACCCTTCCCCTGCAGGGAGAATTTAACACTGAGTACACAAGTTTGCCATGTTACATGCACAACAACAAACACAAATATGCATAAGACTGTTAAATAAAAAAGAAAAATGGTTTGCATTATTTTAAAATGCTAACATCTTTAAATGTATACTTGTAAGACTGTAAGATTTTTCTCCATATGCAGATTAAAATCATAACCTTTAATATATTGTAAACACAGAGTATGCCATTCACTCTACTCATTAACCTTTCTTTAAATAAAAACGATTCTAGAGCTCCTGAGTACTCCACCTGAAAGAAGTTCAGCCCATCATCAAGAGATTGTGAGTTTAAACCCTGACAATGTCATAACCAGTTCAAGAAAGCATACTTTATTTTATGTCTGAAATGGAAAAATGGAATTTTTCTTCCACCCACTGATCAAAAGTGATAACTGTAATTTTCAGATATCTGTGAAAGGAGCCTTTATCTGCTTCTTCTAAGGCGTTTGTTTTTAAAGTGGTGCTTTCAGGTGTCTCAGAACAAACAGGAGTTATTGCTCACACTCCCAGATGACAACAAACCAATTATAAAAAATTCAATAATGCGTTTGGGGGGAAAAAAATGACACCTTACAATAAGCTTTGTATTTACACTGTATAAACAGGAGTAGTGTGTAGCCGTCTGAGTGGTGTGACAGTAAAACACGCTACCCCACTACTGCTGAAATCTAGTGATTGAATCTCAGCAGTGCTATTGGAATCAAGTGGTGTGGGTGCTGCTTTAATTTCTGACTAAGCTAAGTATTGTAATTAGCAAAGGGCATTATGAGGGCGGCATGGTGGCTTGCTGGGTAGCACAGAGCCTAACAGCAAGAAGGTCCTGGGTTTGATTCCAAGGTGGAACAATCCAGGCCCTTTCTGTTTAAAGTTTGCATGTTCTCCCCGTGTCTGTGTGGGTTTTACTCCGGGAGCTCCGGTTGCCTCCCACAGTCCAAAACATGCAAGTGAGGTGAATTGAAGACTGTGTTTGATATTAAAAGACTTGTTAACTGATGAATCTTGTGTAACCAGTAATTACCTTTCCTGTCATGAATGTAACCAAAGTGTGTAAAACATGATGTTAAAATTCTAATATCCTAATTAAATAAACAAAGGGCATTATAGTTAAAAATCCTCTTTTTCTGTATTAACTAAGCAGTTGAGAATGTCAATGTTTTGCTAAATTTTCTCGAGTAGGGTCTGACTCCAGATCTAATCTGTAAGGTTCACGGCAGTCTGGGACTGGGGATGGAAAAGATGCACACGAAAGTTGACTTGTGCACTTCTCCTTGTGAGTGATGCCTATGTCAAATAATTTGTATTGGTTTGAGTTTGTTTTTTTGGGCTTATTTTTATTTGTGTCAGGGCGGCACGGTGGCTTAGTGGGTAGCACTGTCGCCTCACAGCAAAAAGGTCCTGGGTTCGATCCCCAGGCGGGGCGGTCCGGGTCCTTACTGTGCGGAGTTTGCATGTTCTCCCTGTGTTTGCGTGGGTTTCCCCAGGGAGCTCTGGTTTCCTCCCACAGTCCAAAAACATGCAGTCAGGTTAATTGGAGACACTGAATTGCCCTATAAGTGAATGGGTGTGTATGTGTGTCTGTGCCCTGCAGTGGACTGGTGTCCCGTCCATGGTGGTACTGTGTGCCTTGCGCCCATTGAAAAGCTAGGATAGGCTCCAACCAGTGGCGGCTGCTGGTCTTTTAAAGAGGCTAGAGCTAGAGCTCATTGTCGGCTTACATTAAAAAAATTTGTCAATTTATTTATACATAAGTTCTGTCCTTTTCAAGAAAATGGCCTGAAATGGGTTACAGTTTGTCTTTCGACTTCACTCGCAAAATCTGCGATGGGACTGAAGCTCCCAGTGATAGCTGTCAATCAAAACGGGATCCAGCCTTTCGACTGATCCTCCAATCATCTTGCAGAAGCTCAGCGTCCAGACCCGCCCACAGCTCCATTCACCCCCAGAGACGCTCAGCGTCCGGGGGCGGGACAAAATCGTGGCATTTATCCAATGGCCGGCGAGTTTCGAAACAATGAAAAAAAAACCTCCATGCAGTCCCATAGAAGTGAAGAGACGCTCAGCTTCTGCGGGCAAATGCATTGACTCTAAGTGAATGTATGAGAAGTTCGAGTCAGTGATTTGTGATAAGTAGCTGATTCTGAACGAACTCGTCTTCGAGATGAACGTGTTCTAACGCATTTGTAGTCAATGAAATGTTAACACAACTGTACATATCTGACCATTTAATTTTTGACATTTTAGGGGAAGCTGAGCTTCCCTTGCAGTCTTAGAGAAATCACCACTGGCTCCAACACCCCCCACCCCCCACCCCCGCGACCTTAAATGGATAAGCAGATAAGAAAATGAATGAATGTTAACATGTCTCCTGTCTTGCTAATTATTATAAATGCACTCACAGACATCTCACACATCTCATTTTAAATCAGGGAAAGTGTAATTCAAATTGTGCTCTTACTCTGTGATGCACTACTCATCCGTACTACAGAAATACAAGACCTGATATCAAATCCTTTACTAACTGAAATAAAGGTGCAGAGAAAATCTAAATTCTAGTTCTGTAGAGAAATGTGGTTCAAACTAAACACAAGGCTGCTAATCACGCTAATGCTGAATGCTTGTTACACATTTTACTAACAAAACAATGTTATTCACATTCTGCATAGTGGATTCATACAGTCATTAGCAAACCTTTTTTTGTTAAAGCGTACAGTTAAAAAATCAATAACTTATTTGCATGACACCATTCCAATGTTGTTTCCGTCCCCACATGTAAGGTGAGTCACAAATTGCTGTGAGCCTCACAGATCCAGAGTATTGATTTTTCAGTTTATGTGCATTCAATTAATGGGTGTTATTTTCACCTGAAAGTGTTTTTTTAGCTCAAAGCGGCTTTTGTTATGCAAAGCATTCTTGTGGGTGGAAAAAACAGCATGCAAAATGTATACTGTTGAATGATTCATTCATCAGCACAGAAACCCATCAGTAAGTCATTTGGATAAAATTGTATTGAAATAATTGACAAATTTTATAAAGACAAAAATAAAGGTGATTGTTGAAGATTAAATGGCAAGGGTCAGTGGATCTTTTTGTTTGACTGTTTGTTTATTAGGATTTTATTGTCATGTTTTACACTTTGGTTACATTCATGACAGGAACGGTAGCCACTCATTACACAAGGTTCATCAGTTCACACAAGATTATATCGAACACAGTCATGGACAATTTAGTATCTCCAATTCACCTCACTTGCATGTCCTTGGACAGTGGGAGCAAACCGGAGCTCCCGGAGGAAACCCACACAGACACGGGAAGAACATGCAAACTCAACACAGAAAGGACCTGGACCGCCTGGGGATCGAACCCAGGACCTTCTTGCTGTAAGGCGACAGTGCTACCCACTTAGCCACCGTGCTGCCCCAGTGGATCTTTTTAACTGGTGCTGGAACTGGACGTAGTTGTTACAGAATAGTCCACATGAATTTTAATGCAAGCTGAAAAAAGTCTACAGACTATTTATATTCAGAATATTGATAAATGCAGATCTAAAGCTTAAGTCTTCTTCTTCTTCTTCCTCAGGCTTTGTCCCGTTCGGTTGCGGGGTCGGCTCTCGGCGGATCATGATTCGCATTGATTTGGCACAGTTTTTACGCCGGATGCCCTTCCTGACACAACCCTCCCTATTTTATCCGGGCTTGGTACCGGCTTTACAATGCACTGGTTTGTGCATCTAGCGGCTAGGTATCTATAGGACAATTCAGTGGTGGCATGTTTTTGGACTGTGGGAGGAAACCGGAGCACCCGGAGGAAACCCATGCGGACACGCAAAGAAAGGACCCGGACCGCCCCACCTGGGGATCGAACCCAGGACCTTCTTGCTATGAGGAGACAGTGCTACCCACTAAGCCACCGTACCGTCCAGATCTAAAGCTTAAGTCACACAAAATAAATACGTTGACACCAGTGGGGGTTACAGTGTGTGCTACCCCCAACACCAGTGTTATGACGATTTTGTCTATGCAGTTCTACACTGTGGTTGCAGCTGGTAGTGTAGGTGCTACACTGTTCCAGGGTACTGGGTTGAAACCTCAGCTCCGGTTTTTACCTTCCAAAAACATACGGGAGGTGGACTGGCTACTCTAACCTGTTCCTAGTCATGAGTGAGTAAGTGAAGGGACTAAGATTGAAGTGCCATGCAAAGGACTGGCACCCCTGTCTTGTGGCCATTGTTGAATAAATGAATGACTGAATGAATGAATAAAAGAAACTTTCAACCCAAATGTATATTGTGAGCTGAAGTGAGAGTAAATGAGTGGTCATGGTGAACACACTATTGTTTATTTATTAGGATTTTAACGTCCTGTTTAACACACATTCATGACAGAAACAGTAGTTACTGGTTACACAAGATTCATCAGTTCAGGTCTTTAATGTCAAACACAATGTCATGGACAATTTTGTATCTCCAATTCACCTTACTGCATGTCTTTGGACTGTGGGAGGAAACCGGAGCTCCTAGAGGAAACCCATGCAGACACAGGGAGAAGGACCTGGAGGAATCGAACCCAGGACCTTCTTGCTGTGAGGCGACAGTGCTACCCACTGAGCCACTGAGGCGCCCCAAACACACTACTGAGGTTAGTCTCCAGTCAAGGGAGGATCATGTACAGTACCTCCACCAAATCCTGTGAGTATTTAAATTCACATAGTATGCCCTACACAAAGTATTAATGTATTAATGCATATACATAAATTCTGGTCTGGTTTAAATAAAAAAATAAAAAAACTTGTTTTACCTCCACAGCGAGGACTCCTCCAGGTTTGAAGCGAATGGGAGCGGCTGGGTCCTCACGGTTCAGTCTGAGCAACATTGGGTTAGGATGGTATGTAAACACTGTGCCCTTGATACTCTCAAAGTCCAAATGCACGTTGTCCATCTCGAACCAAACTCTCACAACACGGGAGTCCTGCGGCACTGGGGGACTCAAACAGCTCATCTTCTCTGAGCTAACTTTAACACAGAGCTCTTTTCTCTGTGAGGCAGAAATAAAGAAAAAGATTTAAACAGAGGCAGATCAAACAAGAGAGAGAATATGAAATGGTATAGAAGGAAGAAAAAACTAAGAAAAAGTGAAAAAGGAGAAATAGAGGGTGCTATTCTCTAGTTTTGATCAGTCAAAAACAGTTAGTCATGGTTTTGCTTTTACAATGCAGCTTATAACTACATAGCTGATTAATGCTGTCAGTTTAAAATTGCATTTTAATGTAAATCCAACAACTGAGGCTTGATTTGAACTGAAAGTGAAGTAACATTGAGATTAATTCTCTCAGTGTGCAGCACCAGCTAAATATTTAAACACATTCAGGAAAAGTGCTGCTTTTCTACTCCAAACAGAACAAACGTCTTTAATGCACTTATTTTAATTAATAAATTATTAAACTATTACACATTCAAATCATAACCAGAAGCTGTTTAGTGTCCGTACAGAGTCTGACTGATTGTTAACCACTGCACATGTGGATGCGTATATAATATACACTAAATTGCCAAAAGTATTCGCTCGTCTACCTTCACACGCATATGAACTTGGGTGACATCCCATCCTTAATCCATAGGGTTTAATATGATGTTGACCCACCACACTGACGTTGGACGAAAAGGCCTGGCTCGCAGTCTCCGCTCTAATTCATCCCAAAGGTATTCTATCAGGTTGAGGTCAGGACTCTGTTCAGGCCAGTCAAGTTCTTCCACACCAAACTCGCTCATCCATGTCTTTATGGACCTTGCTTTGTGCACTGGTGCGCAGTCATGTTGGAACAGGAAGGGGCCATCCCCAAACTGTTCCCACAAAGTTTGGAGCATGAAATTGCCCAAAACCAATTGCCTTGGTATGCTGAAGCATTAAGAGTTCCTTTCACTGGAACTAAGGGGCCGAGCCCAAACTTTACACTCGGCACAATGCAGCCAGACAAGTACCGTTCTCCTGGCAACCGCCAAACCCAGACTCATCCATCAGATTGTCAGACGGAGAAGCGTGATTCGTCACTCCAGAGAACACGTCTCCACTGCTCTAGAGTCCAGTGGCGGCGTGCTTTACACCACTGCATCCAACGCTTTGCATCGCGCTTGGTGATGTAAGGCTTGGATGCAGCTGCTCGGCCATGGAAACCCATTCCATGAAGCTCTCTACACACTGTTCTTGAGCTAATCTGAAGGCCACATGAAGTTTGGAAGTCTGTAGTGATTGACTCTACAGAAAGTTGGCGACATCTGCGCACTATGCGCCTCAGCATCCGCTGACCCCGCTCTGTCATTTTACGTGGTCTACCACTTGGTGGCTGAGTTGCTGTCGTTCCCAATCGCTTCCACTTTGTTATAATACCACTGACAGTCGACTGTGGAATATTTTGTAGTGAGGAAATTTCATGACTGAACTTGTTGCACAGGTGGCATCCTATCACGGTACCACACTGGAATTCATTGAGCTCCTGAGAGCGACCCATTCTTTCACTAATGTTTGTAGAAGCAGTCTGCATGCCTAGGTGCTTGGTTTTATACACGTGGCCATGGAAGTGACTGGAACACCTGAATTCAATGATTAGGATGGGTGAGTGAATACTTTTGGCAATATAGTGTATATATTTTTTAGTGATGTGGATATTTTGCACCGTGCTTCGGTATAAAGCTGAAACTCTGCTAGTCGTCTTATAATAATGACACTAATAATAGCAGAATGAGCTTTAAAATACTGAGTGCATCTATATTGATTATGATTAGCATGTTTAGCTGCTTAGTAGTAGCATGTTTAGTGCTTGTACTGTACCATTCGAAATCTACATTTATGATGCTGAACTGGATCTGCTGATGGTGTTCACTATGTTTCACTGTTTTTCATCAAATAAAGTATGAAGATGTGTTGACATGCAGTATTTTAATGGAATGTTATAAGCTTGTTTGTTGAAAGGTTTGTTGAAGGAAAAAGGCAAAATTTGCATCCCAAATTCAGGCCCCTTGACTTTTTGTGCACTGTGTGTTGTGGATTTGATTCTAAATCGATATAGTTGCCATTTTACCCATTAATCTACATTAAATCACCCATAATGTCAAAGTGAAAATATTCAGACCATTTTCTGTAGCACTTTAAATTGTGGTCAGAGGCATCCTGTTTGTTTTCACGATTGTTAAGTGTTATATAAGATGCAATATAAAACAATATATAAGGCTTCGGCTGTTCCCTAGACCACAGTGTCCTCGATAATTTTATAACAGAAGAAAAACCCTAAGCCATAAAGTTTGCAGTCCGGCAAAATTGGGCTTGCTTGCAAGAAAAGTCTTGGTCAGTGAGATAAGAAATGTATTGGGTGGACTATCTCTGTAGTAATTTATGAATTAAGCCTCTATGGCAGTGGCAAGACTGAAACCATTGTTGAGTAAAGGGCATGTGATAGTCTGTTTGGAGTTTGCATGTTAAACGACATGTCTGGCAACATGAGGGAAAAGATTCTCTGGTCTGATGAGATGAAAACAGAACTCTGGACTGAACAGTGAGTACTATGTCTGGTGAAAAACTGCACTTCTCATGACCAGGCTACAAACAGCCCTATGGTGAAACACAGTGGTGGCCAAATATGCTTTGGAAGTTCTTTTCAGCAGGAGTGCCAGGAAGACCGGAAAGACGAGAACATCCTTGAATAAAACCTGCTCCTGTATATATGTAAACTTAGACCAGGGTGACCATTTATTTACCTTTCAACAGCCAAAACAACACTGCAGTGACGGCCAAACTTAAACCTTATCAAACATCTGTATAAACACCTAAAGATGGCTGTTCACATATAACCCATTTGGGATAAACTGCCCGAATCCAGATGGGCAAAGCTTGTAGAGACATATCCAGGAAGACTTGTTTTGGATTTTTCAGTTTTTTCAGTTAATCATTATGGGTGATTAAACTTTTCCTATCTTATGGCCAGCCCCGCTGACCCAGACCAAAATGTTGTTGCAATCTTTCACCTGGCACGGCGGGCCCGTGGGAACTCCCTACATATTTAGTTACATTTTACATTTACATTACATTTTTGACATTCAGCAGACACCTTTATCCCAACCGACTTACATTACAGTTACAGTACACAGTCTGAGCAACTGAGGGTTAAGGGCCTTGCTAAAGGGCCCAACAGCAGCAACCTGGCAGTGGTGGGGCTTGAACCAGCAACATTCTGATTACTAGTCCAGAACCTTTTTTTTTTATTTTATTTTTTATATTTTTCCCCTCTTTTTTCCCCCCAATTTTTATCCCCCAGTCTAGTCGTGTCCAATCACTCTGAATGTGTCCTCTATACTGATTTGACCCTTCACCACTGACTGAGGACGCCTGACATACGCCCCCTCCAGTACGCACAGTCAGTACAGACTGCATTTTTTACCTGCACGAGTCGAGTTCATATACTTGACAGGCACTGTGCACGGAGGGCCACACCCCCATCAGCATTATTCCTCAGCCCTGTGCAGGCACCATCAGTCAGTCAGCAGGGGCCGCAGTCGCACCAGTTATGAGGACCTATGATCCGACTTTCTTACCCCTAAGAACAACAGCCAATCGTTGTTCATACAGCCGCCCAGCCTAGTCGGAAAGGCAGAGCTGAGGTTCGATATGATGTATTCAAAACCCCAACTCTGGTGAGCTAGCGTACTTTACCGCTGCGCCACCTGAGCGGCTCTAGTCCAGGACCTTAACCACTAGGCTACAGCCTGCCCTGTCATTGTCAAATGTATATGCTAATGCTGCTGGCCCATACCGATAATGTCTATGAAAGTGTGTCATCCCTACTGCTATTTATAACTATGCATAGACAGGCTATTTATTGGGATAACTGTGAATAGGCGGGTATAAATGGCAATCATATCCATTCATTGTCAAATCAACAACACAATAAAGAGTGCAAGAAGTCCAGGGGTCTGAATACTTTCTGAATTCATTGTAAATATTTGTATAGACATGTATCAAACAATAAGCTGTCCAATATAATTCATAAATAATTAATCAAGTCAGACTGTCACTGCAAAAGAACTGTATTATGAACAACCTTGCATTTTGCCATCTTGATATTATATGAAGTCACGCTGTGAACTAAACAACATTGGCATGTCTATGTTGTATAGTAAAACAGCTCAGGTTTTGAGACAAGTATATGAGTGATTTGGCTATATTTAAGGTGAATGTTTAATGTGAATTGTTTAAAGCTTGAACTAATTAACAGACCAGTGGTTTATTTCCAACTATGAGAATTCCACTTATTAATGATGAGTGCTATACCGTGTCCACAGTGCTGTTGGGAACATTCCGGGCTGAGGTGCGGCTGTATCGGCGTCTCCTGACCGGTGTCTCATAGAAGATGGACATCAGCGGCTGCTGGACCACATCCAGGTTCTGTCCAATTACTGTTATGTTTCGCCCACCCCTACAAAAACACCAAAGTTGATGAATCATTTTGCAATTTAAATTTGTTATGTAACTACACTTGATATTGTTGTGCTGAATTTATTCAACATACAGGGTTAAAGCTAATAAAGATGATGCTCTAACTAGAGCCCAGGATCATCAACCTGAGAGTGCTGACTCTTTCTTTATGTCAATCTGCTTTTATTTTTTGCAGTGGTTCTATAGCATTCTCTGAACAAAAGCTCACCCATAGAAGCTCTCAGCAGGATTCGCGTCAGTGATAACCGGATCCTCCAGATAATGAAAGAAGTCGTTACCCACAGTCCTTACTGCTTTTCCAAACTGCACTCTGACAGGCATTTTTGCAGTTTCGTTTGAATGGCTGGTGCGGCACACCAACTGTGTGTCACTCACTCCTTCCACACTGCAAAATACAAAGAAACTGTGTTTGCATCTCAGCAGTATGTAAACATTCAATCTTGTAGTTAGTTCTGTGTATTTGGACCAGGAGCAGAAAATTGTCATTCACACATAGTGCTTTTTCACACAGTTTACCAGGTGCACGCTTTCACATGTATAGCAATGAATAGCAAATAGCCTCACACAACAGATTTGGAATTTACATTGCAGTCAGTGTACTTTGTTTGTCAGTTGGATCTTCTTTCTACTAATAGTGTTCCGTTTCTTCATTT
Source organism: Trichomycterus rosablanca (assembly GCF_030014385.1). NCBI lineage: Eukaryota > Metazoa > Chordata > Actinopteri > Siluriformes > Trichomycteridae > Trichomycterus > Trichomycterus rosablanca. The sequence goes on along the minus strand of NC_085994.1, from coordinate 30,864,778 downwards.
GTAGTAACATTTACAGTTTATTCCACAAAACATAGTAACTACAGGTGGCCAACCGCTCTTTAATTTCTGTTGATATTTTTTTTTGTTTGGGATTGGTTTTATAAAGGGTGGGGTAGGTGGTTATTACCAGAGTATTTCTCTGTATGTTTTTTTTTTGCATCCCCCCCAATTGTCCTCCCAATCCAGTTGTATCCACTTACCTTATTGCATTACGCGTCCTCTCTACTGATGTTGATCTCCACCCTGATTGAGGACAGCCATGACTAGCTAACAGTAGCCGACCTTGTGGATCAGCTTTGTGTATGAAGAGCCACACCCTGATCTTCATTATCCCTCGACTCTGTGCAGGTGTCATCAATCAGCCAGAAGAGGTCGTAACTGCATCAGTTATGAGGTCCTCTCTGGCACTCTCCCTTGAACAACAGCCAATCGTTGTTCATGTAGGCGTCCAGCCTGCTGGATGGCAGAGCTGAGATTCGAACCGTTGAGTTCGAAATGTCAGCTCTGGTGTGCTAGCGTGTTTTACTGCTGCACCACCTGAGTGCCTTCTGTGTTTTTAATCCAGACATCAGAACTGGACATTGTAGCAATGGAAGAAGGTCAAAAAAATCCTGTTTTTTCCAAGATCATGTGGCTGGTCAGGCATCCTTGCATTGTTTAAGAGTTGGCAACCTGATTCGTTGTAGGACGATCCATCTTGCAACATACAGAAGTTGAAGGACCTGCTGACAATGTCCTGGTACCAGTCACTATAGATTGGTTCTAATAATTTAGTTCATCAGTGTTTTAGTGAAGATTTCCTTAGATAAGTGCATTTGTTCATCCACTAATACATCTCAAGGTGTAAAAACTGCTGTAGCATAATTGTACACACATGACACCTTTATTAGGTACACTTATCTGGTAGTACAATCCCAACAACACTGCTGCACCTTATACATTCATACCAGAACACTCACACACTACCATGCTATTACCATGTTAGTTTCACTGCACTAGTGACAATGTTCAAGCACCCAAACATCATCTGATCAGTGGGGCTCCCATAGGGGTCTTTTTTGAGTTACAAATGGGGTACCCATTATACCCACAAAATTCAGCTGTATGTTAGGTGTAGCATCTAAAATAATAAATGAATTTGTACCTAATAAAATGCTCAGTGAGGGTACATGATGTCTCATTGTGTTAGCTGTCTCTTATTTTCAATAAAGTTCTTTATATAATTTAAAATCTTAATGTTTTACCACAGCTTTATCCTATTCAGGGTCGCAGTGGGTACAATTCACTGGGCAAAAAGTTGGAAACACCCTGGACAGGTTGCCAGTCAATAACAGGGCAAACACACACACTTATAACTAGGGCAATTAGTAGCTCCAATTAACCTGACTGTGTGTATTTGGATTATGAGAGAAAACCAGAGCTCCTGGAGGAAACCCACATGGACACTGGGAGGACATGCAAAAAGGACCCGGACCGCTCCACCTGGGAATCGAACCTAGGACTTTCTTGCTGAGAGGTGACAGTGCTACCGACCAAGCCACCTTGCCGCCCTATTCAATTTCATGTTATTTAAGTATGCGGGTAATTTTAAGAAAATATTTACAACATAAAAGTCAGTTTGAATCAATAGAATGTGTGTGTGTTTATGTACAGTATTTTCAAGTATTTAGTGTCCTCCTACTATCTCATCATGGACCATTAGAATAAGGTCCATAATTTCCTTTTCAACTTGGAAACTGTACTCTGTCTTTACAAAGGAAACGGCTGTGTCAGCATAACTGGCATTTTGTCTCTGAGGTGCATTCACACATTCACACCTTGTAGAGTGCCCATGAATTGCATGTGTGAAAACTTTCATCGCTTTAACTTCAGGTCCATACATTTCACACTTCATTTTAATGACTTGATTTTCAGCTGGCAATACTCACATGTGACAAGGCTGGGTGCCCACAAATGCCTGTAGGTCAGTGGCCTGTCCAGTGAGAAGACGAGAGCCGTACACAGTGAGCCTGGTACCACCGGCCATAGGGCCTTTACTGGGTATGATATGCCTTAGCTCTGGGTTCTGGTAAGTGAAGGTCTGCTGGGAAAGGCCTTCCTTTGAGCTGCCCACAGTCACCACTATAGGTCCTGCGGTTACATGTGCAGAGGGCTGGAGCTCACACATGATCCTAAAACACAAGCAAATACATACAGATGTTATATAATAATAATATTCCTTCCTATTTTCCTGGCTTGAGACCAGCACCGAAAGTGCACTGACAACTTGCTGGTGAGATTTGAACCCAGGGTTCCCAAATCTCAATGGTAACGAGATAGAGGACTTTACCGCTGTGCCACTCACATATACAGTGAAACCTCGATTTAACGGACCTCCATTAATGAATTTCGGATTTAATGGACAAATTCTGAAAAACCAAATGTACGCTCTGATTGTTAAAAATTCCAGCGAGAAGCGTATCAAGACCAGTAGTTCAGTAATTGTCTGCTGGTCGGTGCACGTCTCTCTGTTTACATGACTAATAGGCTTTTTTTGTCAGACGATGCTTTGTTCTTGCCCTTTTCTGTGTTTTATGCTTAGGTATGCACCAGTACTACTCCAGTAGCCACCATCAGTGCTCATAAAAGATACTCTGAGTCCCCACTATACAATCATGTAAAAAAAAAAAAAAAAACCTCACAAGGTAAATGAAATTTCTCCTTTAAGTACAGTACACCAATTTTAATATTTATTTACAAATTTTACATTACATATTTACATATCTATTTACGTTTTTCATGTTTAAGTGCATGTTTAGCACTTTTGTGGACCTTTTTGTGCTGTGTTTTCATATATTTTCACAACCACTAGGAAAAAACCTTGCTGTTTCGAACAATCGCATTTTACAGACTAGTGCTTCCACCTTTTGGTCTGTTAAATCGAGGTTCCACTGTATATATGTCAGCTTCCTTTTTGCAGCACCCCCTTCCCCCATTATTTATTTGTTTATTTAGAAAAACAAAAACGAGTAGAACTGTGGAGGAAATGGGGAGACGGGTGGAGGTATTCATGAAGAAAAAGAAGAAGTCATACTGCGTTGATATGCGGTAGGCACTGCGTAGAGGTTTGCAGGGAACTTCAGCCACTGTGACTCCATCCTGGATGTCCTGAAAGCGCTGACCCAGGTTAGAGCCCAAAATAGTGACCATAATCCCCCCTTCCAATGGGCCCGTTAGTGGCCACACCTGAACACAACACAAGTAGATTAGTGCACATGCACAAATATCAACTATTAACATTGTGTGTGTGTGTGTGTGTGTGTGTGTGTGTGTGTGTGTGTGTGTGTGTGTGTGTGTTGCACCTCAGTAATTAGTGGTGGAGGACAGGATTCTGTAGTAGGACTGGAGCAGGACTGGTTAAACACACAGCTTGGAGTTTCTCCTCCACACCACACACAGCCGTATTGCTCCGGCACAGCACGGCACTGACTGCAGTCTGACTGACCCACTGAGCAGTTGTACAGTTGCACTGTGTATTCACACACACACACACACATTGCATGAGTGGCAGTGTTCAAAGTTTAGTAATAAGACAGTGATGCTGTTGAACAGAAACACCTACAGGTTTTAGGTCAGCCTAAGGTTTGTGTGTAAAGATAATTTATAAAACGGATAGTTCCGATCCTAAAATCTGATTGGCTGAGCCGCGTTCGAAGCCGTTGTAAAATCCCCGATAAACGCACACCTAGGACCACCTCACATCATTCCATATTAATACGCCACTGAATAGAGAAAGTTAATGTTATTTTCGCCCTCACGTTGCCTAGCAACACTGTTAATCGGATTACCTTGCGTCGCGGAAGAATGCTTTATTGTAAGTTTATACACAATAAATACATTTATGATTAAACATTGTTGTATTTATTATATTTTATGTTGACCGGCGTTTTATAAAAGCAATAAGCCACTCGAGACCGTACGTTACTGTTACGATTTTAGCACGGGGAAAGAAGTTTTAGGCACTCCGCTTCGCGTCGTGCCAAAAACGTCATCCCCGTGCTAAAATCACAGTAACGTACGGCCTCTCGTGGCTTATTGCTTTAACAACAGACAAGACAATTTTAGAGATCAGGTAAAGATGCTGCAGTGTGCATGGTTTACATCTCTTCCATACATGTCACAAGCAAGCACATCGTTTTGCAAAGTTTGTAGTTTCTCAAACTATAGATAGTGATAGAATCTGGACCAATGGCTTTTTCAAAGAACAATTTAGTGATGTAACTGTTTTCCCATGTCACTTACACTATATTGCCAAAAGTATTCGATCATCTGCCTTCACATGCATATGAACTTGAGTGACATCTCATTCTTAATCCATAGGGTTTAATATGATGTTGGCCCAATATGATGTTGGCCCACCCTTTGTAGCTATAACAGCTTCAACTCTTCTGGGAAGGCTTTCCACAAGGTTTAGGAGTGTGTTTATGGGAATTTTTGACCATTCTTCCAGAGGACTCTGTGCAGGCCAGTCAAGTTCTTCCACACCAAACTCGCTCATCCGTGTCTTTATGGACCTTGCTTTGTGCACTGGTGCGCAGTCTTGTTGGAACAGGAAGGGGCCATCCCCAAACTGTTCCCACAAAGTTGGGAGCATGAAATTGTCCAAAATCTCTTGGTATGCTGAAGCATTAAGAGTTCCTTTCACTGGAACTAAGGGGCCGAGCCCAACTCCTGAAAAACAACCCCACACCATAATCCGCCCTCCACCAAACTTTACACTTGGCACAATGCAGTCAGACAAGTACCGTTCTCCTGGCAACCGCCAAACCCAGACTCGTCCATCGGATTGCCAGACGGAGAAGCGTGATTCGTCACTCCAGAGAACACGTCTCCACTGCTCTAGAGTCCAGTGGCGGCGTGCTTTACACCACTGCATCCGACGCTTTGCATTGCTCTTGATGATGTAGGGCTTGGATGCAGCTGCTCTGCCATGGAAACTCATTCCTATGCACTGTTCTTGAGCTAATCTGAAGGCCACATGAAGTTTGGCGGTCTGTTGCGATTGAAAGTTGGTGACCTCTGCGCACTATGTGCCTCAGCATCCGCTGACCCCGCTCTGTCATTTTACGTGGCCTACCACTTCATGGCTGAGTTCCTGTCGTTCCTAATCACTTCCACTTTGTTATAATACCACTGACAGTTGACTGTGGAATATTTAGTAGTGAGGAAATTTCACAACTGGACTTGTTGCACAGGTGGCATCATATCATGGTACCACGCTGGAATTCACTGAGCTCCTGAGAGCGACCCATTCTTTCATAAATGTTTGTAGAAGCAGTCTGCATGCCAGGTGCTTGGTTTTATACACATGTGGCCATGGAAGTGATTGATACACCTGAATTCAATGATTTGGACGGGTGAATACTTTTGGCAATATAGTGTATGTTTATTAATAGGCTGATGTGGAACCTCTGCTATACAGAACACTAAGCTTTACCTTTTGAATTGTGATCATATCTAATGCAAAGCTTTGTTGAGAGTGAATTTTTTGTTTCCTTGGATTTCCCCCTCTGCATCTCACAATCTAGTCATTTCCTATTCCTCACTGTGAACCCGTTGCCGCTTGCACAACCCCCAATCTGATCAAAGACAGCTGGATCACCACACGCTCACTACGACTCATGTCCAGTCTGCAGCTGATTCTTATCAACTGTCAGTGCTGGGTTCCCACGCAGAGCCGTATCGTGTACAAAGAGCCACGCCAGGTTTTATGCTTTTTTCAAATCTTAAAATGACCAAATATGGCCGCTCAGGCGGCACAGCTGTAAAATACGCTAGCACACCAGAGCTGGGATTTCGAATACATCATATTGGCTGGGCGGCTACATGAACAACATTTGGCTGTTGTTCATCCAGGGAAGATAGCCGGATAGGGACCCCATAACCGATGCAATTATGACCTCTGCTGGCTGATTGATGGAGTCTGCACAGGGTAGAGGAATAATGTTGATCAGGGTGTGGCTCTCTGTGCACAAGGCTGATCGGCATATGAACTCGCCTCGTGCAGGTGAAAAGATGCAGTCGGCTACTGCTCACGTGTCGGAGGGGGCGTGTGTCAGAATGCTCTTTTATATCGGGGCGGGGGTCAGCACCAGTAGAGAGGAATCATGACACAATTGGGTAAAAATTGGACGCGCTAAAAATCGGGAGAAAAAGGGAGAAAATGCATTAAAAAAGATTTACCAAGTACACCAAGACATCTCACCCAGCGCTCAAAGTGAATGCCATTCTACATTTAACTCTTTGGTGTATCGCTGCTGGTACTCTTTCTTGCCCTCACTCTGTCAGGTTCTGGGTGATTCATAATGACTAAATATAAACTGTATTACCCAGGGGCCACAATGTGTCGCTCACCTGTTCCCATTCTCTCGACAAGTCTAGTGTAAGACGAGTAATGTTACTGCCAGTTGTAGTAACACTGATGTGAATAAGGGGAGTATTAGCACTTTTTTCCTTCTTAAAGCACACTGATCAGCCATAACATTAAAACCACCTCCTTGTTTCAACACACATTGTCCATTTTATCAGCTCCACTTACCATATAGAAGCACTTTGTAGTTCTACAATTACTGACAGTAGTCCATCTGTTTCTCTGCATGCTTTATTAGCCCCCTTTCATGCTGTTCTTCAATGGTCAGGACCCCCACAGGACCACTACAGAGCAGGTATTATTTGGGTGGTGGATCATTCTCAGCACTGCAGTGACACTGACATGGTGGTGGTGTGTTAGTGTGTGTTGTGCTGGTATAAGTGAATAAGATTCAGCAATGCCGATGGAGTTTTTAAACACCTCACTGTCACTGCTGGACTGAGAATAGTCCGCCAATAAAAATATATCCAGCCAACAGCACCCTGTGGGCAGCGTCCTGTGACCACCGATGAAGGTCTAGAAGATGACCAACTCAAACAGCAGCAACAGATGAGCGATCGTCTCTGACTTTACATCTACAAGGTGGACCAACTAGATAAGAGTGTCTAATAGAGTGGACAGTGAGTGGACACTGTGTTTAAAAACTCCAGCAGCGCTGCTGTGTCTGATCCACTTATACCAGCACAACACACACTAACACACCACCACCATGTCAGTGTCACTGCAGTGCTGAGAATGATCCACCACCTAAATAATACCTGCTCTGTGGTGGTCCTGTGGGGGTCCTGACCATTGAAGAACAGGGTGAAAGCAGGTTAAAAAGCATGCAGAAAAACAGATGGACTACAGTCAATAATTGTAGAACTACAAAGTGCTTCTATATGGTAAGTGGAGCTGATAAAATGGACAGTGAGTGTACTGTAGAAACAAGGAGGTGGTTTTAATATTATGGCTGATCTGTGATTTTGTGTGCATTTAATTTCTGCTATGTTACAAAACACAGATCCCAGTGGTGATGGGTTGGTGTAATAGACTGCTGTGCCACGTGAGCATTCCTGTTCTAAATAATTCATACCATTCTAAAATGCACCAGCATATAGTTGCAAACCACATAACACATGCTTTTTAATGCAGCACAATACGGTTACCATGTGACAAGGCTGGTTAACAACCGACGCTTCTTATATCTATTTTATGTTATAATAAGAAATAAATAAAATTGAAACACATTGAGTGCTTTTGTGTTCGTGTAACGAGTAATATATTGTATTGTTCTGTGTTTCACCCTGCTATATTGTATTCTGTATGGAACTGTATTTTAGCCCTGCAACTGACTTACTCAATGCACAAACACTGTTTATCTTGAACATCCATAGTCGTGTGGAAACATTACCAGTGTGGGGAAAACAGGGATGCATTTTAAACAGCACAATATTTCACTACTGCAGTAGAACAACATTAAGTGCAGAATTATGTGTAAGCTTTAGCAATAAAGGGAGTGCAGTAAGTAATGTATGTGTTTTAAATAAAACCTAGCCTGATTGATTCAAATCCAAGTTTAAGTAGTGTGTTTAGGAGCTGTAGAATATTCAAGATTTTCATTCAATTTTAAATCCTTAGGCTTTTAGACTGAATCTCAACACAAACCCTCAATAAGTGTTAATATTGTGTACATTGCATGTGCAAGGAAGAACTGAGAAATGTTGCTGCTGTGTGTTGCTAGAAAGGATTTTTGATCTTTGTAGGAAGCACTGAAGATAAACACTGATCAGCCATAACATTAAAACCACCTCCTTGTTTCTACACTCACTGTCCATTTTATCAGCTCCACTTACCATATAGAAGCACTTTGTAGTTCTACAATTACTGACTGTAGTCCATCTATTTCTCTACATGCCTTTTTTTAGCCTGCTTTCACCCTGTTCTTCACTGGTCCTAGACCTTCATCAGTGGTCACAGGACGCTGCCCACGGGGCACTGTTGGCTGGATATTTTTGGTTGGTGGACTATTCTCAGTCCAGCAGTGACAGTGAGGTGATTAAAAACTCCATCAGTGCTGCTGTGTCTGATCCACTCATACCAGCACAACACACACTAACACACCACCGCCATGTCAGTGTCACTGCAGTGCTGAGAACGATCCATCACCCAAATAATACCTACTCTGTTGTGGTCCTTGGAGAGTCCTGACCATTGAAGAACAGCATGAAAAAGGGGGCTAACAAAGCATGCAGAGAAACAGATGGACTACATTCAGTAATTGTAGAACTACATTGACAGTGAGTGTAGAAACAAGGAGGTGGTTTTAATGTTATGGCTGATCAGTGTATGACCAGCACTGTTTATTTAGTATAGTGTTAATCAAAGGGAATCAGTATAAGGAGTTGTAACTTCTGTGAAACTATCTGTATGTAATAAGATTTATTAAACCCATCTATATAGGTTTGTTCCTTACTAATGTTTTAAGGGCAAAACTCAATAAGCTAACAACGCTTGATAATGCTACTTTTAATAAATATGTTTATGTAGACTATTCTTTATTTCTGTATTGCTGTAAAAGGGTGGGTCGCACCTCACTACCAAAGAACAAGATAAAGACTTGCATTGCAGGAATGAAAAAGAACCCAAGTGCAGGATGCTTGATCAAGGTAGAACAATACTGTGGCTATAAAGCCACTAACAAAAAGGAATAAATGTAAATAAATAGGGTGGCCAAAATAATGGAAACAAAGTACCAAATGAAAGACTCAAAAAACATTTGCAGCCCAAAACAAAGAAAGTGGAGAGAACAGGGATAGTGCAGAACTGAGAACTGGTAGTCACAACATGACAGGAAGCTCTGGCTGTCTGTGATAACCCAGCTCTCGGAAAGTGGAAAAAAAGGGAATCCTAATGCAAGGGACGAAAATGCATGAGCGACACCCCTAACCCCACCAATTAGCGCAGCCCATGCATGATGTGGATCTACAAGCAGGGTCCGCTCCGAAAGGACATCATGTCACCTCTGGGGCAATCTGCTCTCCCAAGGCAGCTCTGCAGTGAGATTCAAAAGTGCAGCATTGGCAGGTGAGTTCCCAGAAAGAGATAAGTATGGAAACCGGAATGGTATCACGGTTCCAGAAAAAGCAGGTTCGCCAAACAAAGGAGCTAACAATGACTCCGTGCCCACTTTGTAGGCCAAATATGGCAATGCAGAAGGACACGGCTTCAACATTGCTCACTGCCAAACTACTTCAGCAGCTGCCACGTTACAATTACTAACAGGTGTATAAAATCAATGCATTAAATCAACTCAAAACTGTAAATAAATCAATAGAAGAGGTACATTTTACAATTTCTTTTGGCCCAACAGTTTTGGGAGGGCTCATTCCTGTTTCAGCAGGACTATGCGCATGTGCACAAAACAAGTCCCACAAAGGCGTGGTTTAATGAGTTTGGAGTGGACAACCCCAGTGGCCTGCATAAAGCCCTGAACTACTGAACATGAAGACCCTTAGTATAGATTGTTAGTATGTAACGAGTAATTAGTTAGTGGGTGAATGGGTGTTTGTATATGTGTGTGTATGTGTGTCTGCTCTGCGATAGACTGGCGCCCCATTCAGGGTGTTACTGTGTGCCTTGCGCCCATTGAAAAGCTGGGATAGGCTCCAGCTTATCTGTATCCGTGACTCTAACTGGATAAGCGGTTAAGAAAGTGAGTGAGTGACTGTGTTTTGCAATAGAATGTCAAACAAGCTCACGAAAGTTGCTCGGGGTGGGTAGGCTTGCCCAAACGCTAGCCCACCAGTCCTAAGATTTCAAGCTTATAAGTATGAATCTCAGCTCTGCTATCAAACAGCCAGGCGCCTACACGTCTGGGGGAGGTGGGTCAAAGGGATTCCTCATTTCTACTGTTGTTATAACCTCTGCTGGCAGGTCGATGGTGCCTGCATGGGGATGGAGTGCAGTGCGTGACTCCTTGCAGTGTGTAAACCTTCATCATGCAGGTAAAAAGAACTACATTTGCACCTAAAGGGCATGTGTTGGTTACGGCCCTCCTTGGTCAAGGCAGGGGGTCTGCAGCAGTAGAGGAGATACAGATTAGATTGGGAGAAAAAAGGAAAAAAATGCAGAAATAGTCTTATAGTCAGATGTCTACATTCTAGTGTTTTTTTTTCTTCCAGCAAAAATCTTTTATTATTCTGTGCACATGAACATACGTTCGATTTAGCAGAGAAGTGTGCAGAGGTCAAGGATCAGTTTACTTACGGCGCAGGTGTGGAGCGGAGTCTATACGTTGAGAGCCTCTCTGTAAATACACCGGTGCCAAATATTCCATCTGCTTCACTGTGTACTGAAACTACACCCACACACACACACGCACACACACACACACAAGTACACATGCACAAACAGACACGCACACGCCCACACAGGCACACAACCACACACAAGTGATAATCACAATTACCAAGCAAACCCATAAGATAATGAAATCATTAGAAAATGTTTATCTTCTGTAGATAACTCCAGAGTTTCACAGTTTCACACTGCCACCTCTTCTTTACAATTGATTGAGCTCATTAGGGAATCATTAAAGCCGAGGGTGTCGTCTCGGCAGCCATGGTGCTGAAACTCAGCCCTCCTTACAATGCTAGTTATTAAGTCTAATGTGAGTGGGATGAAATGGGCACTTTTATCTGTGCTGGTACCTGATGAGTGGTGCACTTGAAGACGTGTGTGCCAGTTTCACCGCTGCTGTCCAGGGTGGCAGGTAATAGTATCTCCTGGCCCTCAATCACCACCACACACTTGTAGTTCTCCTCATCCTGCACACACACACACTTCAATCTTAAATTCAATAACATGGGCTCTTTTGTGTCCTTCAACAATTTATAACACTGATATAAAACACCTAACATAACAGTACCCCAAAAAATTACCACCATCATTACTAATAAACAAACACAAGGCTCTATAAATAATGATCTATATATGCAATTTATTATTATTTACAGTAGACCCTCGAGTTACGAACGGTTTACCATACAAACATTTTTACGATCTTTTTCAACTTAACGTACAAACAAATTTCGGATTACGAACAGAAATCGGCGAAACACGTGACGTCACGAACAAGTTGACTCCAACCGTCTCTCTCTCTATATATATACAGTGAGCGAACATTTAGACAGCGGACGGTGTTTTTCCGGTGTTTACTTTATATTTTGTAAAAATCAATATTAAAATGTCCCCAAAGAAGGTGCAGAGGAAGTGCAGTGGTTAGAAAATGTAAAAATCTATTACATTTGTTGTTGTATAATTACTCCTGCCAGTAGTTGTCACTGTGTATCAGACAGAGGGGACAGTGAGGGAGAGAGAAGAAGGAATTCGCTGAGTAAAGTTTCTTTCAAAATACAACACTATTGAATTTAAGAAGGAAACAATAGAGAAATATGAGAGTTATTGTTGTTTCTGCTAGATACATTTTATAAAAAAAAGAAGAAATTTATTATGGTGTATGGTACAGCACACATACTGAAATGTGATGTGTGGTTTTTTTATGTACAGTATAGTATTACTGTGTATTGTTGTTTATTATTGTTAATTACAGGAATGTCTATTTTATAATTTAAGATCAAGGGAAAATATAGTTGTATTTATAACAAAAAAGACCATTTAGGACATTAGAAAGGTTAGGTAAGGGGGGTTTGGGAGGTCTGGCATGGATTAATTCTGTTCACATTATTTCTTATGGGAAAAATAGGTTTAACTAACAAACATTTTGACTTAAGAACAGCCCTTTGCAACCAATTAAATTTGTAGGTCAAAGGTCTACTGTATTAGGATTTTAACGTCATGTTTTACACTCTGGTTACATTCATGACAGAAACGATAGTTACTCATCACACAAGGTTCTTCAGTTCACAAGGTTATATCGAACACAGTCATGGACAATTTAGTATCTCCAATTCACCTCACTTGCATGTCTTTGGACTGTGGGAGGAAACCGGAGCACCCGGATGAAACCCACACAGACACTGGGAGAACATGCAAACTCCACACAGAAAGGACTCGGACCCCAGGACCTTCTTGCTTTGAGACGACAGTGCATCTACTTTGCCACCGTGCCGCCCTCTATATACTGTATATGCAAACCCCACCCATCCACTCACCACGGTTACGCTATAATGTTTCCTTTGTGGTGTACAATTAGCTATTATTCTGCATTCAGCTGGAACAAACTGCCATGTAAACACGTCTCTCTTGATGTGCCTAAGATTGAGCACCAGGACTTCAGCACTTCATTATTACTGCAGTTTACATTTGTTTTACTTCTGGTTTTATGTCTGTAATATATTCCTACCGTGTGAGCCTGTGTGTCATAATGGTAGGATCCATGCTGCTGGTAACAGCAGTGCCTAAGTTCTGAGGGTTTGAATTCTGGGCTGGGCTCACAGATACAAAATCTGCATGGCGTTACATGAATCTGTTGGTGGGGGCATATCAGTGCATCCTTAGAGCTGGTCCTAAGCCCGGATAAATAAGAGGGTTAAATCAGGAAAGGCGTTCAGCATAAAAACTGTGCCGAATCAAATATGCAAACGAATGATCCACAAGGAATCATTCATTCACTCAATTCCTACTGCACTATATGTACTTTGCACTTAATAATGTTAATGCTTTATTTATAAGGATTTTAATGTCATGTTTTACACACTTTGGTTACATTCATGACTGGAGAGGTCATTACACAAGAGTCTTTTAATGTCTAACACAATCAAGGACATTTTCGTATCTCCAATTCACTTCACTTGTATGTCTTTGGACTGTTGGAGGAAACCAGCGCTTGACAGTGCTACCCACTGAGCCACTGTGCTGCGCATAACGTTAATGATCATGATGTTTTTTGTACTAATCTTTGTGCTAGATTTCAGGATGTCCACTGTGTATGAAAGGTGTGTATGTAAATAAACCAGCCTTGCCTTACTACATGATTGCAAAAAAGTAGGTGACCACTAACGCAGTGGTTCCCAACCTTTTTTGCACCACGGATCGGTTTCATATAAGATATAATTTCAAGAACCGGCAGAGGCGGGGGATTTAAAATAGAATAACTATACTATTCACAAATGAGCTTTTTTCGCTGCAACTAGACGCTGCTCCCACCTAGGCGTGATTGGGGACAATAACACCCGTAAAAAAGTAGTTTTTTCATTGCTGATGTAGCGATCTCTAATTATTTATCCTTTCCGTGTGGCCCGCTAATAAATGACCCACGGACCGGTACCGGTCCACGGCCCGGTGGTTGGGGACCACTGCACTAACAGACTGAGGACAGGACATCTGTTCACAAACAAAAAACCTCAACAACTTATGTATTAAGGCCAATTTACCCCGGCTGCATTTCTAAAATATTTTAACATGACCAAGTCCCAGTTTTTATGGCTCTATTTAAATGAGCATTTCATTTCACACTAATGAAAACGCTGTGCATACAGACACAAGGGAGATTTTAGTATTAGAAACTGAATTTGTTTTATCATATGTTTATTATAACAAATCCTGTCAAAATAACAATTAATTCATTGATCAATATTAGCAAAATATGTCGCCTAGTATGCACATTTTTATATCCATTCACAATGTCACCCTTTATTCTCACTCACTCACTTTCTTAACCACTTATCCAATTAAGGTTGGGGGGTGCTGGAACCTATCCCAGCTTTTCAATGGGCGCAAGGCACACAGTAACACCCTGGATCGGGCGCCAGTCCATTGCAGAGCAGACACACACACACACACCCCCATTCAACTATAGGGCAATTCAGTGTCTCCAATTAACCTGACTGCATGTTTTTGGACTGTGGGAGGAAACCCATGCAGACACGGGGAGAACACGCAAACTCTGCACAGAAAGGACCCGGACCGACCCGCCTGCGACAGTGCTACCCACCGAGCCACCGTGCCGCGCCCATCCTTTATTCTATTTCGATCAAATACACAATTACTAAATGTATTTGCTTTAATGTGAGCAAATCTGATACAAAATCCAGTGTAATCATTCAGACATGTTCAACACTGCAAACATTTTTACTAGATTAGAGCTGCTTGCAAAAAAGCATCAATTCAACAGAAACAGTCTATATGGAAACCATACAGCCGAGCTTTTTCCATCCTATTTGAGTCATTTTCAATTTCCACTCACTATCTGATTCTCACCCAACATAGAATCTGAGAGTGAGGACTAACATATGCTTCCTCCAACAGTTATGAATCTACACATGCTACATTATTACCAGCCAACAAACACTTCTGTTATTAGGAAATAATGGACGAGCCGGAGACCAGGACTGAAAGTCTTGAAAAGATGTTTTGCTCCTGCATATCAAAATGACAGCTCCTCGCCTCCACCGTCTATAATATGGTGGTTGCTATGGTTACATATTAAAAGACTTAAATTCTGCATTTAGTTGTTTTTTTCACATGCAGTGGCCAGTAAATCATTTGACTTGCAATTAAAAAATAGATTGGATGCACTTGGCTACCACTACTGGGATCTCTAAGCTCTCGGGTTTGAATCCCAGTTGTGGTATTGACCTACTGAGCACGTACACACAGATACACAATGGCTTTGTGTCTGTAGGGGGGAGGGACAATGTAAATACAGGTTAAATATGTACTGACTACCTTAATGATTAATATACGCATAACATTCAAACAATTACTTTTCAACCTCCGGGTTTTAACGGAGCTAGAGTAGATTTGTGGCAACGTGGATCTCTAAAACTGTGCACGTTTTATCATACTTTTCAACTATAACTCACTTAGCAATAAGTAGTGGATCTGATTAAGTTGTGTAACCAAGTGCAAAATGTCTCTCAATTTAAGGGACAAGACAACTTTGAAGGCTACCTCCTTGGGTACCATACTTAAGCAAACACTGACTAACATTGACTAACACAGTAAACACTAACATGGACACAGAACACGATTCCCCCGGCTGGGAGGCCGTCTCATTCCCACTTAGCAAACCCGATGGAAGGCAATTTGATTTTTTAATGCATTTTACCCCCTTTTCTCCCAATTTAGTGTGGCCAATCCACTGCTAGGTACCCCGACGGCTTCCAGGGAGGATTTATATTCACCTGACACACACTCCCTCCAACATGTGCGCAATCTACCAATCCTGCCTTTTTCACCCATACTTCATTGGATTTGAGTGTGAGGTCGGCTTCGTGTACGAAAAGCCACGCCCTGATCTCTTTGCTCCTCCTCTTTCTGTACAGGTGCCGTGGGCAACCAAGGTCCTTTTACAGCGTTGATATCCCCACCCCTTAGTCCGGTCTTTCCCAACCAGCAGACTGAAAGCCAATTTTGTCTGCTGCAGGAATTAGCTAATTATGCCTGCTAGAGGGTGCCCATCTGACCGGTAGCAGAGCCAAGATTCGGAACCGGGAGCTCAGAATCTTGCGCTGGTGTGCTAATGGATTATCTCGCTGTGCCACCTGGGCGCCCAGTGGAAGGCAATTTGGACAGGTTGAGGAATCTCTGCCTGGTTTCCTCTGGTTTTGGACGACCCACAACAATGTTTGCTACTGAAACATACAAACCCTCTACAACAAATCCATGACTTGCTCAAACTCAAAAAGGCCTTGGATGTACACTTGGAAAGTATTAAAGCCACAGCGATAGGATTAAAACAAGTATGAGTCTCTCCGAGTCAGGAACACTGAACTCCTCAATAAATGAGATGATTTGGAAAACTGCTCAAGGATACCACAGAGAATGGAGGAAGCAACACTGAACTATATGACTTATATCTTGTTTTCGAGGTTTTCGGTTCTGAGGGATATCAATACTGACCTGTCCTGGATAAAGTGCATAGACTGGGTTGCTCAGTGGCTAACTGAGGCATAAGTAATAAATCAGCCTTCAGAGCTTCCTTGATAAAAAGCTTGTTCGGAGAAAAGTACGGGGTGAGTTGACTGAGGCAACAAAATTAGTTTTCTTTTTTACAGATTACAGTGCGGACCCTTCCCACAGACAAGCTGCATTTCACGATAACAAGGCAGCACTGTACCGCAACGGAATTAATTTTCTTCTGATGTTCCCAGCTCGACTGCAAATCGATTTTAATGGTCATCCAACATATTTTGATACACCCGAGGCAGCTCAGGCCATTTTAACGATCATTGGAGAACACCTCTTAGTCTGATCAGAGCTGGAACAAGGACAGTCCATGTGATCTGGTAATCAATGGTATCAGCGTTTATAAAGTCAAACCTTTTTTGTTACCTCCTTCACTTTTACAAACCCTGGGACCTCTAACAACTTCATAGCAATGTTTATGTGCCTTAAAATGTTTCATATGCGCACTGCTAACCCCTTTGTAACTTGTTTTTTTGCTTACACCAGTAGTTTACCTACACCGATCAGCCATAACAAAACCACCTCCTTGTTTCTACACTCACTGTCCATTTTATCAGCTCCACTTACCATATAGAAGCACTTTGTAGTTCTACAATTACTGACAGTAGTCTATCTATTTTTCTACATATCTTTTTAACCTGTTTTCACCCTGTTCTTCAATGGTCAGGACCCCCACATGACCACTACAGAGCAGGTATTATTTAGGTGGTGGATGATTCTCAGCACTGCAGTGACACTGACATGGTGGTGGTGTGTTAGTGTGTGTTGTGCTGGTATGAGTGAATCAGACACAGCGGTGCTGCTGGAGTTTTTAAATACCGTGTCCACTCACTGTCCGCTCTATTAGACACTCTTATCTAGTTGCTCCACCTTGTAGATGTAAAGTCAGAGACGATCGCTCATCTATTGCTGCTGTCATCTTCTAGACCTTCATCAGTTGTCACAGGACGGGGCGCTGTTGGCTGGATATTTTTGGTTGGTGGACTATTCTCAGTCCAGCAGTGACAGTGAGGTGTTTAAAAACTCCATCAGCACTGCTGTGTCTGATCCACTCATACCGCCATGTTCGTGTCAGTGCCGTGCTGAGAATGACCCACCACCTAAATAATACCTGCTCTGTGGTGGCCCTGACCATTCAACTGCATGAAAAGGGGCTAACAAAGCATGCAGACAAACAGATGGACTACAGTCAGTAATTGTAGAACTACAAAGTGCTTCTATATGGTAAGTGGAGCTGATAAAATAGAATGTGGAAACAAGGAGGTGGTTGTACTGTTATGGCTGATCGGTGTATATGTGAGCAGTGTTGTGGTAAGCTTTTGACTTGGACGGAGTGAAACTCATACTGAGGGGATTTTTAGGGTAGTTTTGGGGATTTCGTGTTTTCAGGGGATAGGATGGGCATCTTCTTCTCCCCTTGGGACTTCCATGACACCAGGGTATTGTGCCCCTTTTCCACTCAAATAACATAGGACAATAAGCCAAACTCATGTTGTGAAGTTAGATTTATCTTGTGGAATGTTTAAGGGTTACAATTGCCAGCCAAAAATATAAAGGTATTCTCTTATCTTAAAGGACTGAGCGCAGATGTTATTTTTCTAGCACTAGATCCAGAGGAGTAGCTATCACGTTTCATAAGAGGATTCAGTTTACGTCCCTTGAAATTCAATCAGAAACATTTTTGTCTCCGACCTTCTTTTTCAGTTTAAATAGTTGTAAATATATACGCCCCAAACTGGGATGATATGGACTTTACGGATAGGCTTTCCTCAAACCTTCTGAACCTGGACACAGGCGAGCTTATTCCTGGTGGAGACTTCAATTGCATTGTTAATCCTATTCTGGATAGGTCAGGTTTCAGTTATACTTTTCATTCCAGGATGGATTATAAATCAGATAAATATATCAGAATCATTTTTCAGTTCTATCATATGGGAGTCACTTCAGGCAGGTACTGTATATGTGGCGAAATGATCTTTTATGCTACATTTGAAAGTACAGTGGTATCTTCTAGCTTGACGTCCCATAAACTCGAAATCTTTGAAACTCGACGCCCTTTGTCGAGAAATTTGTACCCTTAAACTCAACGTTTTCCGTTAAACTTGCCGTGTACGCGACTGCTGCTTTGTTCAGCGCTTGGCTTGAGTGGTGCGGTAAAACATCATCAAAGTGTGACTATGAGGCGAATCTGCATTTGTGTGGAATAACCGTAAAATGTATTCTGAAAGAATCCACATGTATCTGTGTTTAGCTGGATTTTTCTCCTGTTTCACTTTTAAACTTGTGTTATAGCTTGAGGTGCTGAGAAATTGCAAGAATCAGCTTGTCAGAGAGAGTCTAAAAGGAACAACACAGGAACACTAAACAACTCTTAAATTATGACTGCTCATAAGTTCTCTCCACTAATGAAATTCCTCACTTCTTGTTTTAGTACAGTAAGCCATGTTAAGCTTTGGGCACCACCACGCTCCATAGGAAATAACAGCACAACCAGCGCAAAAGCTATTTTGGCACTTCTCATGTGAATGCGCCTTTACTGAAGGAATACGGTATTTCAAGCATCAAGCATCTTCACGATTATGAAGCGTTAGGGAACAATAAATTAGTAAAGGTGAAGTGCAGGTTATTTTAATTGTATTTTAGTGTTTTTATATTAAATTTGTGTTATTTTCAGTGCATAAGTGTCAAAAACAACCCCATTATTTTACATTAGCCTAAAATATATGCAGTTTCACAGGACCATGGAATGCATTAACAGGTTTCCCATACATCCCTAAGGGAAAAATACCTTGAAACTCAACAATTTTTAAAATCGACCCCACTCCCAGAACCAATTGAGATTGAGTTTCATGGTACCACTGTAAATCTAGAATAAAACAGGCAGATAATCTCTCTTTGACTTTACTGGCCCTCAATAAACAATTTGCCCCAAATCCCTCCCCAGAACTATTAAAAACATGGTTAGACCTCCAATTAGATTACAACCAAAAAGGCAGAGGCTCTTATTTTACTGTGCCGTTTTTTTATGAATACAGGGACAAGAACAGTCACCTACTGGCGCATCAGCTTGGAAAACAAGCAGCGTCTCAGCTGATATCTCAAAAAGTGTATGGCTTTGGTATTTTGGTTGGCAACTGCAAAACGTATTAAACACATTCTCCTGTTAATTATTTTAGGGACCAAACTGGATGTATAAAGGATGTTTTTTGTTTTATAACAGTTGTAAGTTACTAAATAATAATTTTTACATCCAACCCCTCCCAAGTTCCAGAAGTAGTTATCTCTTTAGACACAGAAAAGGCCTTTGATCACGTAAAATGGGACAAGCTTTTCTTTTTTCTGGGGAATTTTGGGGTGGGCAGCAGACTAATCTCCTGGATTATGTTAATCTATACTTCCCCACAGGCACGTGTCAGTACTATTCAATTCAATTTACTCTTATTATTTTCCTTTCTTTTGTGGGACCAGACAGGGCTGTCTTTTATCGCCATTGTTTTTGGCTTGGAGCTGAAGTCCTTATTCAATGCTGTCAAGTTCTCCCCACATATAAAAGACATTCTTTGCCATGGTATTTGTAGATGACTTGCTGATATCTGAGTCAACCATTCTGGTATCCATATTGAAAAAATGGGCTCTTTCTTGGGTTTCGAGTTTCCAAAAAAGCAAATGCTTTTCCTTAAACTCAGCAGTTCCCCACATAACACATACTGCCACTTCCTTTTGTCTTTCCCCTGGAGATGATGATTAAAGATGACTAAATTCCAGGCAGGATTCCCGTTAGGTCATCTTTGTAAAATGTACTTATTTACTCCTTCTTTAATAAAAATGCACTTTTACCCATTGGGCCAAACTGAAGAGCAACAGCTTTAAAGACCTGTACAAAGAATACACCTTCTGCCATTTTAAAACACTATGTTCCAAATTTAAACTTCCCTGTACAACTTTTTCCGCAATTTAAAAGTTCTCCACTGCGCCCAAGCTATCATTACATAATTTCCTGATAAGTCCACAAAAACACTTGGGAAAAACAATATAAACTGCTACAATAATACAAGGGACCTTTAAGAGACAACGTGACATCGTAGTCATGGCAACTAACTTTAACCTTCGCTAAGAAGCCATGTGACTTTTACGGCAAAGAGAACGCGGGGTAGCGTAGTCAGTAATGTGAACAATAATAAATAAATACAAATAATTATATTGCAATATAATACCCAAGCATTGTCTGTAAGTAGTGGCGTTTATATTCTCAGTTGTTTGTAAATGTTTAGTGAGTATATCACAGCGTTTTAGTTACAAATTTACCGTAATTAAATACTGTTGTTACGTTACTATAGCAATTAGTATCTTTACACACAATTTTAACTCGTTATTTTACATTTGGTTAAATCTCATATTGTACCAGATGTAACACTTGACTACAGCTGTGTGCTTTTACTGTATTAGGTTCTTTATTGTTTTTATTGTTTGTATTTTTACTTCATTTTGATGCACACAGCTGGGGAGCAAATAAACAAATAAACCGACTGTATTCTGAAGGGAGCTGTCTGTCTGTCTGTCTGTCTGTCTAGCTGAGAAAGAGGGATAAACTATTAGTGAGGGCAGAATGATTGTCTTAAAAATACACTGTAAAATCCTAAATAAACTGCATCTTTCAAAATGCAGGCTGATTTTGTGACCTGCAAAGTGACACAGCCCGCCAGTAGATGATGTTACACATATTTACACATGATCCTAAAATGTACAAAAAGATAATTAAGAAAATTAAGCATGAGGTGGAAATTTAATGAAAGTGAAAACAAGTTTGTGCTTCAGGAAGAGAAACCGGTGTTATGAGGCTGTGTCTGTGGTAAAGGAGGACAATATAAATGCAGAATTCAGCCTCCAAGAAAAACAGCAATGTGACTGCAATCACAGCAGGATACGTTACAATCGGCCATTTGAGGGCCACAATAATGCTGATGTGGCCCTCGGTGAAAATGAGTTTGACACCCCTGGTCTAGAAGATGACCAACTCAAACAGCAGCAATAGATGAGCGATCGTCTCTGACTTTACATCTACAAGGTGGACCAACTAGGTAGGAGTGTCTAATAGAGTGGACACGGTAATTAAAAACTCCAGCAGCATTGCTGTGTCTGATCCACTCATATCAAAACAACACACACTAACACACCACCACCATGTCATTGTCACTGCAGTGCTGAGAATCATCCACCACTTAAATAATACCTGTTCTGTGGTGGTCCTGTGGGGGTCCTGACCATTGAAGAACAGGGTGAAAGCAGGCTAAAAAAGTATGTAGAGAAACAGATGGACTACAGTCAGTAATTGTAGAGCTACAAAGTGCTTCTATATGGTAAGTGGAGCTGATAAAATGGACAGTGAGTGTAGAAACAAGGAGGTGGTTTTAATGTTATGGCTGATCAGTGTAGAGTCACCTCTTCTACATTGTGTGTACGACTCGGCATGATGCAGCTGAAATTAGAACATAGGGTGTACTTTTGCAATTCCAGGCTGGCAAAAATGTATTTAATATCAACTAGGGGTGTAACGATACACTCTGCTCACGATTCGATTCGATTCACGATGCTGAGTTCACGATTCGATTTTTTCACGATTTTTTCTGAAGTGTAAACAGTGCACATTTTCTTGTACATTTTTAAGCAAAAAAACTTCAGTCCCCTGCAATTTAAAGGTAATTACCAAGAACAGAGTACTTTACTGTAACCTACTAACAGGTTTACCAAATTTAAGTTACTTATCGCCATCTTAAATTGAAAATCAAAGTAATCAGACAAGCTCATTGAGCTGAGATGAGTCTTTAAAGATTTTTTTTGTTGCTTAAACTAATTTATTAACACATTACATGTAAAATAAATTACTAATGTAAAAACATTTTATTAAATGTTTATTATTTAAATGGCTTTATTTATATACTCAACGTGGAACAACAATAAAGACCCATCTCAATTAGACAAAAAGGTCTGATTGTGTATATTATTTGCGAATTTGCATCTACAGTGGAACAACACAACATCAACAAAGCATCACTCAACAAAATATAAATGAAAATGTGCAAAACAAAAAGCAGCATCCAGGTGACAGTATTTGTAAGTATTTAGTGAAGATTGACATTCAGAAAAACCAAGGAGCTCATCTCTGAGGGGCTGATCCTGTTTCTCCTTTCTGTTATGATCTGCCCTGTTTTGGAAAAGATTCTCTCTGAGGGGACAGATGTTGCTACAATACACAGTGACATGTATAAGATGTGGGTCTCAGTGGGTCTGAACTTCTCTGTTAAAGTGGTTCCTCGTGTCCAAACTTTACTGTTTCCTGTCACTCATTTTCCTCACCTTTTCAGCATATAATGTCTGGCTACGTAAAGCGCTCTGTAAAAAGTTCTCTCTCTCTCTCCCACCTGTTCGTGTGCACGCTGTCTGTGTGTGTGTGTGTGTGTGTGTGTGTGTGTCTGTAACCCCGCCCCTCCTGCTCAGTGTACAAAAACGCATTCTGACCAATCACGTGCGGCTTTAACAGAAAAAAAAAAACAACGAGTCGGCTCCCGTTCACTTTAAAGAGCCGACTCTTAGAGCCGAATTTTGTTCGCGACCGATCCATCACTAATAAATTACAGAATGCACGTGCAATTATACAATCGCGCAGATGTCCACGATGCACATCGCTACATTTTTGCATCGCGATGGTTACACCCCTAATATCAACCCTACCTGGTCATGGTGCGACTTAGACCCCACAGACCTATAGCATATGTTTTGTTCATGTAAAAAACTAGAAGGGTTCGGAGGAGACATAGTTTACCAACCTTTCTATATTGTTTAACAACAGACTAAACCCAGGCCCTTTTGGCATTCCCAATGGCTTGACTACATGCCATTGCATTTGACTTATTGTTGGCAACATGAAAGAGCCACTAGGCTCAACCCTGCCTTCACACTCCTAGCAGGTATGAAGAGAAAATCTGATTCAGCCTTGGGGCTTGGAGAACATGTTTCACTAAATCTGGCAGCCTTTCATTCTGTACTTTAAAAATCTCTCTGAGTTACTATCTCAATAGCGGAAAAGGGGAGCAGGGAGGGGGACGAGGGGGAGATCCCCTTTTACCCAATGTAATTAATTTACTTAATTATTAGTTTACTTCATTTTTTT
This sequence comes from Trichomycterus rosablanca, assembly GCF_030014385.1. NCBI lineage: Eukaryota > Metazoa > Chordata > Actinopteri > Siluriformes > Trichomycteridae > Trichomycterus > Trichomycterus rosablanca. The sequence continues at coordinate 30,841,289 of NC_085994.1, read as the reverse complement.
TTCAGATGTAAAGTTAAAAAAACTGGTAACACGTCTGTAGATGTGTGTGTTTGTTGATGTGCATTAAAAAGTAAAACATAAAAAATCACTATTACTTTCACTCATGTGCAGTGATTTGGAATCTAAGAAAAGTTTTAAAGACCAAATTTACTTAAAAGGAAATGCCAGCCAATCAGAAAGCTGGATATTTAATGCCCATGGTTTAATTCTGCAAATCTAAGCTAAAAGATGTCAATAGTTAATAAGTGCAATAACCTAATATATTTTGCATATTTCTAATGTATATACTATTTTTTTGATATTTTTTTGAGTAAATAACTACACACTATGTGTGCAATATTTTTTACTTAGTTGTATTTCTTTCTGTTTTTCCTGTCTTCATACTGCTGTAACAAGTTAATTTCCCTAAGGGGATCAATAAAGTTTTATCTTATCTTATCTTAGTTGGTTAGTAGCACTCTGATGGACTGACAATAAGAAAGCCTCTCTTTTTAACCCAGGAGAGCGGGGTTTTTTTCTGGACTCCTTACAATGGCTGTGGCAATGCAAGAATTCAAAACAAACCATTTAGCAAACGCTCGGACAGTTTTTGCAATATGATTTTTACTCAGAATCATCAAGTTGTTTTTTAACCAGGAGCACTCTATCTTAAGATCAGAAACATAAAAGTACAAATAGAAGTGTAATCTGACCTCAAATATGTCCAGGTTTTTGCCATGCAGTGACAGCTGAGAGTCGACTCCAACCGGAATCAATAAGGAACTTTGTGGAGCCCACACACAGGGGCATGCATCTGCACCACGAGGTTCCAACTCCTCCTGTTATGCACACATGTGACACAGAACACAGACATACAGGGTTAGATGTGTTTGCTAATCGATAACAACACAAATAATCATTTACAATACTAATATACACCGATCAACCATAACATCAAAACCACCTCCTTGTTTCTACACTCACTGTCCATTTTATCAGCTCCACTTACCATATAGAAGCACTTTGTAGTTCTACAATTACTGACTGTTCTCCATCTGTTTCTCTGCATGCTTTGTTAGCCCCCTTTCATGCTGTTCTTCAATGGTCAGGACTCTCCCAGGACCACTACAGAGTAGGTATTATTTGGGTGGTGGGTAATTCTCAGCACTGCAGTGACACTGTCATGGTGGTGGTGTGTTAGTGTGTGTTGTGCTGGTATGAGTGGATCAGACACAGCAGCGCTGCTGGAGTTTTGAAACACCTCACTGTCACTGCTGGACTGAGAATAGTCCACCAACCAAAAACATCCATCCAACAGCGCCCCGTGGGCAGCGTCCTGTGACCACTGATGAAGGTCTAGAAGATGACCAACTCAAACAGCAGCAATAGATGAGCGACCGTCTCTGACTTTACATCTACAAGGTGGACCAACTAGGTAGGAGTGTCTAAAAGAGTGGACAGTGAGTGGACACGGTATTTTAAAACTCCAGCAGTGCTGCTGTGTCTGATCTACTCATAACCAGCACAACACACACTAACACGCCACCACCACACTAACCACCACCCAAATAATACCTACTCTGTGGTGGTCCTGACCCTTGAAGAACAGGGTGAAAGCAAGCTAAAAATGTATGTAGAGAAACAGATGGACTACAGTCAGTAATTGTAGAACTACAAAGTGCTTCTATATGGTAGGTGGAGCTGACAAAATGGACAGTCAGTGTATAAACAAGGAGGTGGTTTTAATGTTATAGCTGATCGGTATGTATAGTGTATAGTTATAATAATGAGAAATGTTCATGCACCAGTAGCTAGGAACACACTAGGCACAAGGCACAACGCATCATAGGCTTTTGAAAACCCATACCAGACATAGCCAATCAAGTCTTTGTAGATGCCTGGCCCGCAAATGGCACAGGTGAGATCAGGGTTCAAATTAGTGGTGAACTAGCGTAATAGACAGCTGAGCCAACTGAGTGTCCTTAAAATGATACGTGTATTGGATAGTTCTATTTCTTACATAAATAAACTTTTCACCACCACTGTATGAGTAACTCGGTACAATCCTGTATTGAAACCTCTGTGTTAAATAGTAAAAGGAAGTATAAGGAGGCAGTGTGGCTTGTTGGTAAAGTACAGGACCACAGATCGAAAGCTTACGGATTTAAGCTTTATCACTGACTTGCTGGGACCTAATGGGCCCTCAACCAGTAATAACATTAGAACTACCAGCCTAATGTATCAAAACGGCTCTGACCAACCAAGACATAAACTCCACAAGACATCTGAAGGAGTCCTGTGGTATAAGGATATTACCAGTAGAGGCTTTAACTTCTGTAAACTGTAGAATTGATTGTCCTAAAAGTGCATTCTGGTACCATTTCTTCTATGGGTAAAAATTGCACACACACCCGGGTGTCCACATAATCTTAGAGGATTTAAGATTTGACTGAACAATCAACCTTCTTCCATGGGCACCATGGGACTGCCTGCAACAATGCAGCCCTGTATACTGACAGGATTAATGCATTGTGTATTGTGACACATTCACTTCATCACCAGGTTTATAATGTTCTGAAATTTGAGCCACTGTAGCTCTTCTGTTGGTGGACCAGATTCCACAGTCTTCATGTTCTCGCTGCCCAACAACCAGTCAGAGGTTCATGGCTTGTGCCTCCTCAAAGCACTGTCGCTGGGTATTCTGAGATACTTCAATCCATTCATTTGGCCATAATGATTTGGCCCTGTTCAGTGTCACTATACTGATCATAACTGGTGCACTCAACCCAAGTAATCCCTGATCATCAAATGCACAACTGGTAGGACACATATATTGATATATTGGGGGTGGTCCTAATATTTTGGTTCATCATTGTATACAGTAATCAGGAAAAATATCACAGTATAGAGGATGTGAGAAAGTAACCTCACGTTTGCACAACACTGATTACAATTCATTAAAGTTTTTAAAGTTCATTTACAGGGAACATTATGGAAAATAAAAACACAAAAAAATAGTTACATGTTCTGGTACATTCAAGTGTTACGTTTTTCAGTATGCTAAATTATAAACATGGTGATTTTAAAAACTACAGATCATTACTGGCTGCTTATGTGCTAATTAAAGTTTACCAGGAGCAGTGCAATAAAAAAAATTAAGCACCATTTTTAGTATGTTTGTATGTTTATTTCTACTTAAAAGTGAAAAGTCTAGGCTGCTCAGGTGGCGCAGTGGTAAAAAACACACGTTGGAACCAGAGCTGGGATCTTGAATACATCGTATTGAATCTCAGCTCTGTCTGCCGGCTAAGGCTGAGTGGCCACATGAACAAGGATTGGCCTGTTGTTCAGATATGGGCGGGACTAAGCCAGATGGGGTCTCTCTCTCTCCCATGACTGGTGCAATTACGACCTCTGCTATCTGAATGATGGCGCCTGCACAGAGATGAGAAAAGAGTGCTCTCAGGGTGTGTCTCTCCGTACACAATGCTGAGCTGCACTGCACTCAGTGTAGTTGATAAGATGCATACGGCATGCTGCCCACGTTTCGAAGGGGGCGTGGGTTAGCTTCGTTCTCCTCAATCAGAGCAGGGATCGGCATTGGTGGAGAGGAAGCATGACGCAATCGGGCAGTTAGACGCACTAAAAAGGGAGAAAAAAGGGGAGAAAATGCATAAAAAAAAAATAAAAATAAAATAAAAGTAAAAAGTCTAGGCAGCGCAGCAGCTCAGGTGGCACAGCAGTAAAATACACTAGCACACCAGAGCTGGGATTTCTAATACGTTGTATCGAATCTCAGCTCTGCCATCCGGGCTGGGAAGCCACATGAACATCGTTTGGCTGCTGTTCATCCAGGGATGGAGCCGGATAGGGACCTCATAACTGAGTGAATTACGACCTCTGTTGGCTGATTGATGGCGTCTGCAAAGAGTACAAGAATAATGCTGATCAGGGTGTGTCTCTTCATGCACGCCTTGTGCAGGTGAAAAAATGCATTCGGCTACTTCACACGTTTTGGAGGGAGCGTGTGTCAGTTCGCTCTCCTCAATCAGGGCAGGGGTCAGCTCCAGTAGAGAGGAGGCATAACGCAACTGGGTAAAAATTGGACGCGCTAAAAATCGGGAGCAAAAAAGAGAAAATGCATTAAAAAAACAAGTGAAAAGTCTATTTTTAATAGAAACAAACACTCCAGGTGAAATTCCAAGCTTTGGGTGTTACTGTAACAATCAGTAGTTTTTAAGATCACCATGATACTACCAAACTAAATACTGTTTGGAATCAGTACACAATCAGTATTGTCATTACTGCACTATGAAGAAAAGCTTTGCGGTTTGAGACACGACCCACGTCAAAGTTGCTGTGATCCGGCAACCCTATTCATGTAGCCGAGTGTCCAGCAATAATAAGGTCAGGAGTGCCCACTATGAACCAGTAAGCAATACTTTGGGAAATCGTTCCTGGTGTGAATACAGGGTGAGACAGGGTACGACACAGAGAGAGACAGAGAGAGTGAGAGACATTAGAATCCTACCTTGTTGTTGTAAATAATGTGTTGCTGGGAGCAGCTGTGATTGTGAGTACAGTGTTCTTCTCGAGCACACCAGTGACACGGCCACACGCTGCTCACACACGCCATGCACCTAGAGCAATAAGGATGATATTACACACACACGCGTGTTCAAACACCCACCCCGCACCTGGAACTACAGAGATCCCATTAACCACCAGCCTACAGCGCTAAATATCCAATTACATATTCATACACGACACAATAACCGGTTTTAAATTAAGTCCTCAAGTTAAATTTGCTCTTTTGAAGCTTAATCAGATCCAATTCAGCTCTGGGGCGTTACTCAATACCAGTGATTTACCCTACCCAAACACACACAAACATGAGTCCCTAAAATCCTGTGTGTTTAGATGAGCTTCGAAAGTTCTTAATTAATGAAATACAGTGAGTCGTGGGTTCGTGCTTCTGATTAATTGGTTTCATAATAATACTCTACAGAGCGTGTTAGTAAGTGTGTGTGTGTGTGTGTGTGTGTGTGTGTGTGTGTGTGCTTACGGTGAGGTAGCGTTGAGCTTGCCTACAGCTTTGCAGTCATAGAAGGTGACATTAGTGTGAGAGATGGCCACTTTTCCGAACATCAGTGCTAGTCTTATAACCATGTGATCTGGAAAAGAGAGGAGAAACATCCTACCATTAGAACCACTACAAAACCAGTAAAGGACAACAAGCTACTTCAGACAGGTGAACTGTCACCCCAGTCTGATGGGCTCTGGAGGACAGTTTCTGTAAGGATGTTCATGTATTTGGCTGCATTCACATGTCTCTTAATTCTTACCAGCACCATGATGCTGCCACCACCATGTTTCACCACAGGGATGGTTGTAGCCTGGTACAGTTTTTCATCAGATACAGAGTGTGTTATTTTAACTAAATACATCAAATTTGTCCAGTCAAAAGATAATCTTTTTTATGCTTTTACTTTGTCATTATGGGTGATTAGGTGTAGATTTATGGTGACACTGGCAATTACATTCATTATCATTAAGAATAAAATCCACAACAAAATAAAAAGTACAAAAAGTCAAGGGGTCTCAACACTTTCTGAATCCACTATATATAAACAGCTTCTATGTACTATTTAATTAGATTTTACCTTTACAAAAAGTAAATAATAACATTAAAACATGTTGTACTTCTTTTGTTGAAGGCCTGGCATGATTTCCATTATTATTAAATGTGAGTTGATGATAAATTGTAATGAAAATATTATATGATCATATTGTTAGGGTCTTATCTGTAATTTTGTCACTTTTAATTTGATATTACAAACCCCATTTCTGAAAAAGTTGGGACATTTTGTAAATTGCAATAAACAGATGATTCTATGATTTGGTAATTTTGTTTAATCTTTATTTACCTAACAAAAGTAGAAAGAAAAGTTTTCCAATGTTTTCACTGATCATTGTATTTTGTAAATATAAACATGTGTAAATTTGATGCCTGAAACACACTCCAAAAAGTTAGGACAGACAAAATAAGAGTGAAAAGTTTATAGAATATTCACGTTACAGTGTTCCACAATAAGCAGGTGAATTGGTAACAGGTGATGAAATCATTATTAGGTATACAGGGAGGATCCACCATAGGATCTTTAGGGCGAAGCAAGCAATGATGGGTCATGGCTTTGCACTGTGTTCCAAATGAGATAATTGTCAATATGTTCAATGAGAACATTACACAACACAAGACTGCAAATAATTTAGGTCTTTCACCGTCTACTTTACATAATATTGTGAAAAGAACTAGGGAATCTGGAGAAATCTCAGTGTAGGGTAAGAACGGAAACCACTGTTGAATGTGTGTGAATTTGAGCTCTCAGAGAAATGCAACCTACAAGTCTATTACACAAAGAAAACGTCGTCCAATAATTTCCTTTGGTATCTATCCATCCATTCATCTATCCATCTTTCTATCCATCTATCTATCTATCCATCCATCCATTTATCCATCTATCCATCCATCCATCTATCCATCCATCCATCTATCCATCCATCCATCCATCCATTTATCCATCTATCCATCCATCCATCCATCTATCCATCCATCTATCTATCCATCTATCTATCCATCCATCTATCTATCCGTCCATCCATCTATCCATCCATCCATCCATCCATCTATCCATCCATCCATCCATCTATCCATCCATCTATCTATCCATCTATCCATCCATCCATCTATCCATCCATCTATTTATCCATCCATCCATCCATCCATCCATCCATCCATCTATCCATCCATCTATTCATCTATTTATCCATCCATCCATCCATCCATCCATCTATCTATCAAATCTTTGAAGAATCACTTCAGAGTTTTCTGGGTCCAAGCTCATCTCATATGGTCCAAAGGACAGTGGAAATGTGCTCTGTGGTCAGATGAGTCCATGGTTCAACTCAAACTGAACATTATGTTTTCTTTGCCAAAGATGACAAGACATATCTAGACTGTTATCAGTGAAAGGTGCAAAGGCTAACATCTGTCACGGTATGGGGGTGCATCAGTGACTTGCTAGGTAACTTCAGTGACTTGCAGTGACGTGTGAAGGTAACACTGACATGGAGGTGTATATTGGGATTTTAGGGAGACACATGCTGGACAGGCCTGCCTGAAGTCCAGATCTGTCTCCTGTTTAAAATGTATGGTGCAGCTTGAATAGGAGAATCAGACGACAGTGATCACAGACTGTTGAGCAGCTAAAGTCTTGAATGAAGCAAGAATGGAGAAAAGATCCACCTGCAAAACTTCAACAATTAGTGTCTTTGGTTCTCAAACCATTAACAAGTCTCTTTAACAGGAAAGGTGATGGGACAGTGCTAAACACACCCTGTCCAAACTTTTTTGGCTTGTGTTGCAAGCATCAGTTTCTAAATTATATTTACAAAAAAACAGTGGTGGTCCGTAAAAACATTGTAAATCTTTTCTTTCTACCTTTATCAGTTAAATTAAGATTCAAAAGACTTAACAGATTACAGATTCTTCTTTTATTGTTTTACAGATTGTTCCAATTCTCCTGAAAATGGGGTTTGTATTTATGTAATAGCAACAAGGTACTTGGGTGGCACAGCTGCCAATTACGCTAGTCCACCACTGAGAACCGGGTCCAAATGGCAGCTGTGAAAATACGTTGGGACAGAGGCATGTTTTTCAATGTATTACATAATATTACATCATATTCTTAATGGTTCGGGAACTGAGGATACCAATCACTAAGTTTTGTAAGTGGAATTTTTGACCATTCGTTCTTGCTTGACTTCTGCTGCTTAACAGTACCTGACTGCAAGTTGTCAAGATTGTCCACATCATGATGTGCCATGTATTTTTAATAGAAGACAGATCTGGACTGCAGGCAGGACAAACACATGCACCAACAATTCAAAAATTTTAATTTGTTTATATTTACAAAACACAATTAAGCTGGTCAGTTAAAACATTAAAAATATAACTTTGTACTTACACTATATTGCCAAAAGTATTCACTCGTCTGCCTTCACACGCATATAAACTTGAGTGACGTCTCATTCTTAATCCATGGGGTTTAATATGATGTTGACCCACTTTTTGCAGCTATAACAGCTTCAACTCTTCTGGGAAGGCTTTCCACAAGGTTTAGGAGTGTGTTTATGGGAATTTTTGACCATTCTTCCAGAAGCGTATTTGTGAGGTCAGACACTGATGTTGGACGAGAAGGCCTGGCTCACAGTCTCCGCTCTAATTCATCCCAAAGGTATTCTATCGGGTTGAGGTCAGGACTCTGTGCAGGCCAGTCAAGTTCTTCCACACCAGACTCACTCATCCATGTCTTTATGGACCTTGCTTTGTGCACTGGTGCGCAGTCATGTTGGAACAGGAAGAGACCATCCCCAAACTGTTCCCACAAAGATGGGAGCATGAAATTGTTCAAAATCTCTTAGTATACTGAAGCATTAAGAGTTCCTTTCACTGGAACTAAGGGGCCGAGCCCAACTCCTAAAAAACAACCCCACACCATAATCCCCCCTCCACCAAACTTTACACTCGGCACAGTGCAGTCAGACAAGTACCGTTCTCCTGGCAACCGCCAAACCCAGACTCGTCCATCAGATTGCCAGGCGGAGAAGACTCCAGAGAACACGTATCCACTGCTCTAGAGTCCAGTGGCGGCGTGCTTTACACCACTACATCCGACGCTTTGCATCACGCTTGGTGATGTAAGGCTTGGATGCAGCTGCTCGGCCATGGAAACCCATCCCATGAAGCTCTCTACACATTGTTCTTGAGCTAATCTGAAGGCCACATAAAGTTTGGAGGCCTGTAGCGATTGACTAAGAAAGTTGGCGACCTCTGCGCAATATGCGCCTCAGCATCCGCTGACCCCGCTCTGTCATTTTACGTGGTCTACAACTTGGTGGCTGAGTTGCTGTTGTTCCCAATAGCTTCCACTGACAGTTGACTGTGGAATATTTAGTAGCAAGAAATTTCACGACTGGACTTGAATACTTTTGGCAATATAGTGTGTGTCAGTTTAATAAAGTTTCAATAGAATTAACAGATCATAGATTCTTGTTTTTGTTAGTTTTTTAAAATGTTCCAACTTTTCCAGAAATGTGTTTTCTCTTTCAGTGATTTCTGTTTTTGCAAACAATCTGATGTGCATATTATTTCAGATTATAGCATATAATACAACATTTTGTAAAAGGCACTGAATTCCCATCAGGAGTCACAATATGAGCCTTTAATAGACAATTGCAAACTATTTAGAACCAATCACTGGTCATCTGTGAAAGCATTTATATTAACAACATGAAAAACATACATTACAGAGTCAGCACAAGCTTTCATATTTCTTACATGTTGCCACTGAATTATAAGCATGTGATATTTGCTGCCTGGAGCAATATTTCTTGGTGAGGCCTCACAATGGCGTCCTTTAAGACACATGAAGTCTCATAATCTTTTTAAACTGTTTCACATGGCAGCTGATTGTGCCTGGACTGAGGCACTAATACCTCTATTGTGTATACACGAGCTTACAGTCATATGTGTTTATAACACACTCTCTGACTTGTAGCCATGAAAAGCTCTAATGCTACTGACTCTGAATTTTAAATCTAACATGAAGAAATGTGAGCTATTTATAAGTATTTCTCCCTGTTTTGTGTTGTTTCTGTTCCTAAAAGCATCCCATAATCATGATTCTACTACCACAATGTTTAAAGATGGGAAAGGTGTTACCTGAATGTTGGATTTCTGCCACACATAAATCACTAAATACAAGTTTGGAATATCTTTAAAGAAGGGCTGCTTACTTACAGCTCTTCCATAGTTGTCTTTTTGGTGTAACACCTTGGCTATGGTTGATCCATAAACTTTTAATTGCAGCCACAGGCTTCTCCAACTCATTTAGAGCAACAGTTGGTGTCACAATAGGAGTGCAGCACATCCACTTCCAGTTTGGATTGGTGGCTTGACCTAGCTCGTGTGGCTGGTGTTTTTTATTTTCTCTTCTTCTTAATAAAGAACCAAAGTAAGCTGTGGGTTATGTTCAGTTTCTTTGAGATGGTCTGGTTTTTGTCTTTTAATTGCTATTATAAAATCACTGGCTTGTTTCAAATGCTCATTAATGTTATTTTGATTTAGGCTATTAAGCAGTATACTATGGCACCTTGTTAACATGAGCTTTTTTATTTATTTGTACACTGATCAGCCATAACAATAAAACCACCTCCTTCCATTTTATACCACTCACTGTCCATTTTATCAGCTCCACTTACCATATAGAAGCACTTTGTAGTTCTACAATTACTGACTGTAGTCCATCTGTTTCTCTACATACCTTTTTTAGCCTGCTTTCACCCTGTTCTTCAATGGTCAGGACCCCCACAGGACCACCACAGAGCAGGTATTATTTAGGTGGTGGATCATTCTAAGCACTGCAGTGACACTGACATGGTGGTGGTGTGTTAGTGTGTGTTGTGCTGGTATGAATGGATCAGACACACTGGCTCACTGTCCACTCTATTAGACACTACTACCTATAGCTGGTTCACCTTGTAGATGTAAAGAAAGAGATGATCGCTCTATTGCTGCTGTTTGAGTTGGTCATCTTCTAGACCTTCATCAGTGGTCACAGGCTGCTGCCTACGGGGCGCTGTTGGCTGGATGTTTTTGGTTGGTGGACTATTCTCAGTCCAGCAGTGACAGTGAGGTGTTTCAAAACTCCAGCAGCGCTGCTGTGTCAGATCCACTCATACCAACACAACACACACTAACACACCACCACCATGTCAGTGTCACTGCAGTGGCGAGAATGATCCACAGCCCAAATAATACCTACTCTGTAGTGGTCCTGGGAGAGTCCTGACCATTGAAGAACAGCATGAAAGGGGGCTAACACAGCATACAGAGTAACAGATGGACTCTGTTTTGTAATTGTAGAATTACAAAGTGCTTCTATATGGTAAGTGGAGCTGATAAAATGGACAGTGAGTGTAGAAACAAGGAGGTGGTTTTAATGTTATGGCTGATCAGTGTAGACAGTGCCTAGCTGGTAGTTAAGTCTGCCGCTGCCAAGTCTGGACGTGAAAAAAGCCAGCAACCCAGCCTCAGCAAGGCAATTTTGAGCAAATGACCAATGTAATGGATCAAATGTTAGACCAGCAGAGGCTACAACCATCACTTGATTGACCTCAATAGAGAACACCTGTAAACCAGTGTGCCCTATGGCCCAAACAGAACAGAAGAAAGAAAAAACTAGTTGGTATAAGCATCCACTCATTACTTGTGGTTAAAACAATGTATGTCCAAACAGTCATTTTCAGTGTTAGTCCTTAAAGCAGAGTGATATTAAAGTTCACTGTTTTCATTCATGATGTTCCTAATGACTGCCTAGCATTATTGTAATAAGATTTAGCCAACAATCACTTAAACCCAAATTTTGCCATGCCTTATCTACGGAAATGCCTCATTCCCAAAGCACATATACATGACAAAAAAACAAATTAAGAAAATTATTCCCCAGTGTAATTCCTGTTTTGAAATCAACGGTTGGTTGGCAGGCTAAATCTGCCTTATGCCTAGTTCACACTACACGATTTTTGCCCTGATTTTCGCTTGCCGACAGGTCGCCGCTAGATGTGGCAGCTCGGATCCAAATTGGCGTTCGCGCGGGGCTTGAAAAACGGCTCTCTGTCGCTATGTGTGAACGACTCAGAATCATGTAGTGTGAAAGGTGTTGTGATCAGGTTGTGATTGTTGTGAACGCAAATTACAGAAGGTAAACCAGGGGGAGGAGTTGTAAATGTGTGGAACACATGCATAATCTAGTTTACATCAGAATACATTGGCACACACACAAGCTTTACAGTATTTGTGACTTATCGTCCACGCCAAACCATAACACCAACATTGTCTTGCAAAAAATATTTATCTGACTTCCAACTCTCAAGAGATCAAGTTTTTTAGAGTGAACTTAGCATTAACAGCAGGACCACTTACCACTGCCCTGTGGGCTCAGAGGGAGAAGCATAGGTGAAGGTGACTGACAGTTGATTGTGTTCCCCTTTACAACGGCAGGCTCGGTGGGCAAATTTCCGAAAGCACAAGATAGCGAGTCATTTTCAGACAATGCTGGCAGTGGCTGCACAGCAAAAGAAACCTGGAAGAGAAAGAGTAAAGCACATGAAAAAAGCTTCAGGCATGTTGTAGCTCAGCGCCTTGCCGGGGCTGCTTCTCTGAACACTGAGCAGAAATCTAGCCACTTATTTCCTTACTGAAAAGCCATGATTCTTTTTTTTTTTAACAGTGTCTGTTTCCACGGTGGCAGAGTAATGAAAGATTTTCAGCTATCCAGTGTGTGCTGTCAGGCTGCTGTATTCAGCTGGGTGCGAGTAATGAGTAAATTGGGGTGTTGGGGTGTGCTGAGGTGGATGGCGTGTCAGACTGTCTCACGCTGACTGACAACTAATTCCATAAATGCTAATTACACTGGCAGTGGTCAAAACAATGACAAACGTTACACTCCCTAAATACAGAGTTTGAGCTTTTCAGTAGATTCCCCGTCATTTACTGCACACTGTCAGGAGTTGTGCTTGTGGCTGCCGGCGTGTGAAACTCAAATGAAATGTCAAGGGAATTCTGTGTGTTTAATTGAGCTTCTTACCATGGTAGTGTCTAAGTTTAGATCACTCACAAACATGGCAAAACATGTGCCCATTACAGTGCCTGCCAAACCTACTGACACAGAAGAAAATACTGGGTGCTTGTGCACAGAAAAAGCATAAAAAGTGTTACTGTTAAAATATTCACCTAATTAGAACAGCAATTATATAAAAAAAAATTAAAAAAAAATTTACTGTAAAAGCATTTTTGTAATTGACTGTTTGCTCTCTACTTGTCATAAACATAAGTCGTGTATGATTGCTATTCATTAGCCTGGTGTAATTCCATCCCTTACTGATGCAATGGCGACTGGAAAACTTAGTGTTGTCTGTAATGAGACTACCTGCCGTAAAGATTGGCCGGGGGGCTTAGTTACGAAATCCTGTCCCTCTGACTTTCCAAAATTTGGCTGGCAGATAGGGCATGAAATGAAAGATAATTGACATGTCAGTTCCTCTTAACTGACAGTCACATGTGATGTGCAGAGCGTTAATTCAAGTGCTCCAGGTGGAAGAGTTTCTATATATTGTGGTTTCTCCCTCAGAAACTTGTCAAGTTCTTTTGTTTTGCCACCTGCTCTTCCTCTGGACCGTGATGCTGGGCTAGGTTCTGTCTGGTCTTCTGCTGGCCTTAATACTTAATAATTTCATAGTAACCTGACATATAATGTGGTGCTTTCGGGACTCACTATGGAACTCTTCTGGAGAGCAAACTGCCCCAGAAGTAGACTGATATCTTTTTCGGGAGCAAAACCCCACCTGTAAATCAAATTTCGAACGTCGCCAGCACCATTTGGTGGGGCAGTGGTGCCGTTCATGCACTGCCATGCTTGGCTTGTTTTGAGGGTTCCCTATCTTTCCTCATTTTTTCAGTCTTCTCATCTCATATTCTAACAACCAGTTCTAAGTACTTTCATAAATGCTAATTCCACAAATGCTAATTACACTGGCATTACACTCCCTAAATACACAGTTTAAGCTTTTCAGTAACTTTACCATCATTTACTGCACACTGAAAGGAATTGTGCTTGTGGCTGCCGACACGTAAAACTTAAAATGAAATGTCAAGGGAATTGCTCAGAAGTAGCATGATATCTCTTTTTCTGGAGTGGAACCACAGCTGTAAATCCAAGTTCGGCATGGTCCGCGCTATTTGCTTGCTGAGACTGTGGTGCCATTCGTGCACTGCCATCCTTACATTGTTTTGAGGTTGCTTTATCTTTTCTCATTTTCTAGAACTGGGTTGTCACAGATGGACAGATTAGCCTACCATATTGTAACAACCAGTTCTCAGTACTGCGCTCTTCCTGTTCTATCTACTCTCTCCATTGCAGGCTGCGGATGGTTTTTGTATATTTTCTTTTTGTTTCTTTGTTTCTGTTATTTTTGCCACAACTTTTATTTACGATTGTCCTTTTTTTCTTTTTTTTTGTGACGGGAGAGGTGCAACCCGTCCCGTCACAGATTTCTCTCTAAATTCCAACTTTCAACTGGGCTGACCATTTTAAAGCCTGGATAAAGTTTAGTGATTTTGCCTCAAAAGCACAGTCACAATAATCCAATTTTGACTACAAAACTTATATGTGGGTGTCGCGCTGCAAGATAGGTCTTGAGAACCTGGGTTTAAGCCTTGTGTTCAGGCTTTTTTAAATCGAGTTAAATTGAAAAGTACAATGCGGACACTTTTTTCCCCTCAGCAGCGTTTAAAAGCTATTTAGCTACAGTTTATCTTTTTGTCAAGAATTATAGGAAAACAACATGATAAACTCTTTCACTTTTAAGAGCCCAGCATTAGGCAATTGTAGCTTTTTACTTTTGCACTTTCATTACTTCATTAGCACAGTAAGCATGACTGAACTGGATGTCAACTGAATCACTTAGCTTTGTCACCATCTATACAATGAGAATGGATATCTGATTTAAATATAGACTTAAATGTGGGTGCAAACAAAGTTCTATTAGGGAAATAAAAACTTTGCTTTAAATGTAATCCAATCAAAGCCTCCTGAAAACTGGTGCAATAACGAATTTAAGTGAATACACGAAGTAAATATATATTTAAAAAATAGCAGCTAAATTCATCAAAATATATGCATTATGAACTGAACTGGAGCAAAAAAAGCATAACACCAGTGCCTTCAAATCCCTATGAGGGAACTGAATAAAATGGTAAACCTGCTTCTAAAAGATTTATTTGAAGATGTGTTGTTTAAAATATGATTCAAATGCCGCTCAGGTGGCGCAGCAGTAAAAAAACACTAGTACACCAGAGCTGGGATCTTGAATACATCATATCGAATCTCAGCTCTGCCATCCATGCATACATGAACAACGGTTGGCTGCTG
This sequence comes from Trichomycterus rosablanca, assembly GCF_030014385.1. Taxonomy (NCBI): domain Eukaryota; kingdom Metazoa; phylum Chordata; class Actinopteri; order Siluriformes; family Trichomycteridae; genus Trichomycterus; species Trichomycterus rosablanca. The sequence continues at coordinate 30,826,257 of NC_085994.1, read as the reverse complement.
TTCACAGGGTGGGACAAGCCGGACCAGCGTTCCTCATAACTGATGCAATTATGACCTCTGCTGGCTGATTGATGGCGCCTGCGCAGAGTTGAGGGATAATGCTGATCAGGGTGTGGCTCTCCCTGCACAAGGATGATCCGCATATGAATTTGCCTCGTGCAGGTAAAAACACTGCACACGTGTCGGAGGGGGGGAGTGTCAGTTGCGAAGCTCCTTAGTCAGCGATGGAGGGTTGTATTGGTAGAGGTAAAACATAACCCAATCAGGGTAATAGGATACAACTACAGTACATTAGAGGAGAAAATTGGAAGAAAAAATTGGAGAAAAAAATATATGATTCAAAATGTGTTCAAAATAAAACTCCTTTGGTGTTAGAAACATTTGTGGGGGGTGAGCTTGTGGAGGGTGAGCTTGTGGAGGGTGTACTCAAATTCTGTGCAGTTTATAGCCAACTTTTGCATAGACTTTCCCCAAACACATCTGATATTTCTCTTATTTCATCCCAAAAATCCTGCTTTGACCTTTGCCATATACACATTAGTTATTAATATCAAATCTAAATATCATTGGATAAATAAACAACTGAACTCTTTTACAGACACAGTTTGATATTAAAATGTCACTAGAGGCTCCAGGGACGTACACAGACATTCTGAGGGAGCACAACTGAGTTGCGTTGGAAAACCATTTTGCCCACCACTACATACTGTATTTATTTGCATGCCTAGCTTAATAAAATTTAAACAATGTTGGCAAACACAAAACAACGAGCAAGCTGGAAGTCTTTAAAAATGTAGTTTGAATATTCTTATCATTTCATCAATGGGAGCCCATTAGCAGGAAGAAGAATCCCGCAGGCTGATTAGAAAAGCTATTATAACAACAGCTGCAGGGAAAAAGCCTCACATTATATCTGCATACACCACAAACTCATCACTGCATTTTTCTAGAGGAGAATTAATGATCTAGTAATGTGATCATATGACCATGTGTGACACAAACATCTGGTTTTATAGAGGAAAATGGCTGGATACAAAGATAAAGAAGTGCAAATATTTTTTATTAAGAGGTGGCGTATGAGATGGCTCAGTGGGTAGAACTGTCGCCTCACAGCTAGAAGATCTTGGGTTCGATTACCAGGGGTCCTTTCTTTGTGGAGTTTGCAAGTTCTCCCCTTGTCTGAATGGATTTCCTCTGGTTAACTGAATTGGAGATACAAAATTATCTGTGACGCTGTAACTACCTGTCTTGTAATGAATGTAACCAAAGTGTAAAGCATGACATTAAAATCCTAACAAATATATACACCGACCAGGCTTAACATTATGACCATTGACAGGTGAAGTGAATAACACTGATTATCTCTTCATCACGGCACCTGTTAGTGGGTGGGATATATTAGGCAGCAAGTGAACATTTTATCCTCAAAGTTGATGCGTTAGAAGCAGGAAAAATGGCCAAGCGTGAGGATTTGAGCGAGTTTGACAAGGGCTAGATGGTGATGGATAGATGACTGGGTCAGAGCATCTCCAAAACTGCAGCTCTTGTGGGGTGTTCCCGGTCTGCAGAGGTCAGTATCTATTAAAAGTGTTCCAAGTAAGGAACAGTGGTAAACCAATGACAGGGTCATGGGCGGTCAAGGCTCATTGATGCACGTGGGGAGCGAAGGCTGGCCCGTGTGGTCCGATCCAACAGACGAGCTACTGTAGCTCAAATTGCTGAAGAAGTTAATGCTGGTTCTGATAGAAAGGTGTCAGAATACACAGTGCATCACAGTTTGATGTGTATGGGGCTGCATAGCTGCAGACCAGTCAGGGTGCCCATGCTGACCCCTGTCCACCGCCGAAAGTGCCAACAATAGGCACGTGAGCATCGGAAGTGGACCACAGAGCAATGAAAGAAGGTGGCCTGGTCTGATGAATCACGTTTTCTTTTACATCACGTGGATGGCCGGGTGCGTGTGCATCACTTACCTGGGGAACACATGGCACCAGGATGCACTATGGGAAGAAGTCAAGCCGGCGGAGGCAGTGTGATGCTTTGGGCAATGTTCTGCTGGGAAACCTTGGGTCCTGCCATCCATGTGGATGTTACTTTGACACGTACCACCTACCTAAACATTGTTGCAGACCTTGTACACCTTTTCATGGAAACGGTATTCCCTGATGGCTGTGGCCTCTTTCAGCAAGATAATGCGCCCTGTCACAAAGCAAAAATCGTTTGAGGTGTTGACTTGGCCTCCAAATTTCCCAGATCTCAATCCAATCGAGCATCTGTGGGATATTTTGGACAAACAAGTCCGATCCATGGAGGCCCCACCTCACAACTTACAGGAGTTAAAGTGCTAACATCTTGGTGTCAGATACCCCAGCACACCTTCAGGGGTCTAGTGGAGTCCATGCCTTGACGGGTCAGGGCTGTTTTGGCAGCAAAAGGGGGACCAACACGATATTAGGAAGGTGATCATGTTATGCCTAATCGGTTTAAATAAATAAGATTGAACAAATGTTTTTTCTCTTTCTTTAGTAATTGAAGTGAATGTAGACGAGTTGCCAAAATATGTAGACAACTCTCGTGACTAGGTGATTCTGATATTTTAGACAAATTATATGTTATCAGGTAAATAAAATATACATATAATATACAGAATAAATTGTACTGACTTTAATGTGGCACTCTTACACAGTGCATATTCAGTTCATTAAATTTAAGCCCCACTCAAATAAGGTTATTGTAAGATAGAAACATCTAAAAGCAACAATAACTCAGCCTTCATACACAAGGTGGCACAGCGGGATAATCCACTAGCACACCAGCGCCGAGATTATGAGCTCCTGGGTTCGAATTTTTGCTCTGTTCGGCGGCGGGGTGCCCTCTAGCAGGCACAATTGGTTAATGCCTGCAGCAGACAAAATTGGCTTCCAGTCTGCTGGGTGCAAAAGACTGGACTAAGGGGTGGGGTTATCAACGTGGTGTAGGGACCCTGGAGGAGCGGAGATCGGGGCGTGGCTCTCCATACGTGAAGCTGACCTCACGAGTAAATCCACCAAAGTATGGGTGAATAAGGACTGGCTACGCTAAATGGGTAGAAAACGATAATGGCATAAAACGATAATCAAAACAAGCTGATACACAAATGTAAGATTACATGTTCACAATGGTATACAATGGGTGTGTTCGAAAACCTAGGGAGCTGCCTTGCTGTCTTACTGTCTACATAGGCAGCTGACTTAGTAGAGAGGATTCTAATAAGTCAGTGACTTAAAAGGCAGGTTATTCGAACGCACTACTTAGATAGCGATTCCATCGGGTTTAGCATTTCGCGTTTAGCATTTAGCATCTCGCCATGTAATAATTCCAGTGGTAGAAAAATGATGCAGTTAGGCTCTGGAGTGATAAATTATTTTGAGTAATGGCATGATTTTTAGGTGTCGACTGTTCATAAACAACTGATCAGTTATTGTTTTTGAGACAGACTAAAGAGGCAGAATTCTTGCATCAGTGTTTACACTTGTTCTCCATTTGAAACAAAAGATAACTTAGTTAATAAAAACTGTTGCTTTAGGCAATGCTGATGGGGATAAAAATCATATGGGGTTGGAGTATGAAAAAGCTATTTTATCTAGTAAAACTGGAAATATTGCACTATGTTGCAGCCCCCTCCTGTCAAAATCAATCCTTTTATATAGTCATCAAACACACACGTCATTTCTTCTGTTCCTTTGTTTATCACATTTTTAGAGTGACAATTTAGGTGTGTTTTTGAATTTATTGACAGGCATGTTTCAAAGCTCTGGTTTGGGGTATTACAGTAATTTCAGTCGTCTGACTCAAAGTAAAACGTGTTAGTTTTTGTCTGCAGGTTTAAATGTTTGTCTAACGTGGCTAAGCATGTCTCTACACAATGACACGTACTAATAAAGCTGGAGGACATGAGTCCGGTCTTGAGAAATGGTCTTAATATTGTTCTAATCTTCCATATTACTGATTTCAGTTTATTCCAAACTGACTGACACTTGCTATATGCAGAAAAGTAAATACTGCTGACAGTCTTCAGAGTTCTGTGTTTAAACAAAAAACTTGCATTACATTCATCATCATTTATTGTCTGTTTTACCACCTTTTACTGCTTTATCCCATTTATGGTCGCAGCGTGTACAACTGCTGGGTCTGGGTGAAAGACAGGAATTTTACAAGTCCATCACAGGCACACACACCTAGGGGGACTTTAGTATCTCCAGTTTGTTTGTTTGTTTAGTAGGATTTTAATGTCACGTTTTACACTTTGGTTACATTCATGACAGGAACGGTAGTTACTCATAACACACGATTTATCAGTTCACAAGGTTATATCAAACACAGTCATGGATAATTTAGTATCTCCACTTCACCTCACTTGCATGTCTTTGGACTGTGGGAGGAAACCGGAGCGCCCGGAAGAAACCCACGCAGACACGGGGAGAACATGCAAACTCCACACAGGATCCGGACCACCCCACCTGGCGATCAAACCCGGGACCTTCTTGCTGCGAGGCGACAGTGCTACCCACTTAGCCACCGTGCCGCCCCTAGTATCTCCAGTTACCCTGACAGCATGTCTTTGGACTGTAGGAGGAAACTGGAGCACCAACCAGATGGAAACCCACACAGACATGGAGGGAACATGCAAACTCCACACAGAATGGACCCAGACTGCTCCACCTGGGAATGGAACTCAGGACCTTCTTGCTGTGAGGTGACAGTGCTACCCCCCGAGCCAACGTGCCACCCCAACTTGCATTACACACAGAGGTAATACATATTAACATTAGATCAATACATAAACTCCAAAGCCAACTTGTTTTAAACAGGATGAAACCAACATTAGGGATAACCAACAACTGCATTTAAGACAGTCTAATACAACAGAAACATATTGAGACTGTACTCACTGATGCGGCGGTATGCCTTATAAGGCCGAGTAATTGGTTTGTCACTTAGAACAATGTCTGGGTTAACACTACCATGTGTTCAGAAACTGTAACAGCAACAAGCATTCCCTTGGGTTTTACAACATTTGAGAACTTGTGTTTGTCCAGCACACTGTGTGCATTCAGATTAGATTAGGTTTGCCAGGCCTATGTGCCCAAACTGTCCTAAAAGCAGCCCAGTGGATGACTGTTAAAAAATCCCTAAATTGCAACACGAGTCTGTGGTCTCATACAGTGCTTGAAGTGGGAAGGAAAAGTGTCAGTACTTTTCTTATTCAGTCGGTATCAGCAAATCATTCATTATTACACAATTGGGTGCCCAGGTGGTAATTATTGAACCTCAGCTCTGCTACCGATGGGCTGGGCACCCTATAGCAGGCATAAATGACAATAAAAGACAAAATTGGCCATTTAAAGTGTGCCGGGAGGGTAAAAGACCGGACCAATGTAGGTGAGGTCTTCGTCGCTGTGTAAGGACTTTGGTTAGTAGCCCGAGGCGCATGTGGAGGAGTGCAGAGATCAGTGTGTGGCTCTCTGTGCGCGAATACCGGCCTCATGAGCGAATTCACCGAATGTGTGGGCGAAAAAGAAGGGGTCGGTGTACTGCGCACGCATCGAAGGGAGCGTGAGGCAGGCGAATATATCCTCCTCGGACATGATCGGAGTCTCCAGCAGCGGAAGACGTATTGACTATGCTAAATTGGGAGAAAAAGGGTAAAATGCATAAACAAAATAGCAAAAAAATTAAAAAAAAGTAAAAAATTACTGTATTACTAAATTAATGTAACTTAGACTAGCATTAACATTACTTGTGTTGTAGTAGACTTGTTGAGGGAACGAGAACAAGTGTGCCTCACATAAAGCACCCTGTGTAATAATGTTTATATACAGCCATTATGAATTACCCAGAACCTGATATGCAGAGGGCAACAAAAATAAGTCAGGATACACCAAAGAGTGTTGGTATTGCTAACTGGTGAGTACTGGCCCACTTCAGGCACTGGTCTCACATTACTATAAAAATTTAAATAGAATAGAATGCCTTTATTTGTCATTTATACATATACAGACGTACGGTACAACAGACTTCTTTCTTCACACATCCCAGCTTGTTTTTTTGGAAGCCGGGATCAGAGCACAGGGTCAGCCAGTGTACGGCGCCCCTGGAGCAGAGAGGGTTAAGGACCTTGCTCAAGGGCCCAACAGTGGCTGCATGGCAGAGCTGGGATTCGAACTCTCAACCTGGTAGTTGATGGCCCAAAGCTCTACCCACCAAGCTATGAGCACAAGTAGAGAAATTAATTATGACAAATACACCGATTGGGCATAACATTATGACCCCCTCCTTGTTTCTACACTCACTGTCAATTTTATCAGCTCCACTTACCATATAGAAACACTTTGTAGTCCATATGTTTCTCTGCATGCTTTGTTAGCCTCCTTTTATGCTGTTCTTTAATGGTCAGGACCCCCACAGGACCACTACAGAGTAGGTATTATTTAGTTGGTGGATCATTCTCAGCACTGCTGTGTGTTAGTGTGTGTTGTGATGGTATGAGTGGATGAGACACAGCAATGCTGCTGGAGTTTTTAATCACCTCACTGTCACTGCTGGACTGAGAATAGTCCGCCAACCAAAAATATACAGCCAACAGCGCCCTGTGGGCAGTGTCCTGTAACCACTGATGAAGGTCTAGTAAATGACCAACTCAAACAGCAGCAATAGATGAGCGATCGTCTCTGACTTTACATCTACAAGGTGGACCAACTAGGTAGGAGTGTCTAACAGAGTGGACAGTGAGTGGACACGGTATTTAAAAACTCCAGCAGCGCTGCTGTGTCTGATCCACTCATTCCAGCACAACACACACTAACACACCACCACCATGTCAGTGTCACTGCAGTGCTGAGAATGATCCACCACCTACATAATATCTGCTCTGTAGTGGTCCTGTGGGGGTCCTGACCATTAAAGAACAGGGTAAAAGCAGGTTAAAAAAGTATGTAGAGAAACAGATGGACTACAGTCAGTAATTGTAGAACTACAAAGTGCTTCTATATGGTAAGTGAAGCTGATAAAATGGACAGTGAGTGTAGAAACAAGGAGGTGGTTTTAATGTTATGGCTGATCAGTGTATATACTGTATATATGAAAGAGAAAGCACAATTCGCATGTTGCTATTTTTTTATTTTACAAAACACACAATAATTTTGGCCAAACTGCAGTATAACTGCACCTCAGTTCCCAGCTTAGTAAAATTACTCTGCACTATTTTTTTTATTAAACTGGCAGTGTATCCTCAAAACAAATTGTAATACAGCGTGGGCTGTCCAGAGTGAACCGAGTTCAAAATGCAAAATCATTTTTCACACGTGACTTACTATTATTTATTTCGAGCAGGTAAACTGCGCTTGGCAGCATTTATGGGTATGTGTAGCAGCCAGCATTTCTATGGGCATCATGCTGTGTTAAAAAGCAGCATGCTATTTCCCTGTCGTCTCAGCGTCGATCACAGTGGTATGCCAACAAACGCATTAAGATTATTAGCTACTAGGATGTTGTTTACATGCAGAGCAATTCCAGCATTGCAAAATTGACAAGAATAGTCTGGGCATGCTCTGGGGTTTAATTAAAGCTCTGTAAAATCACAACAAGTATGTGTAAATGCTAATAATGACACCTAACTGTAGTTAGGAATATGTGACAAGACCTTACCTACTGACCTATAATTTGTTTATCTTTCAGGTAACTGTTCACACACGGCTACAAAACTGTTCATTGATGTTAGAGGCTGTAAAAAGTACAATCAGCAATATAAACCGATCAGCCAAAACATTAAAACCACCTCCTTGTTTCTACATTCACTGTCCATTTTATCAGCTCCACTTACCATATAGAAGCACTTTGTAGTTCTACAATTACTGACTGTAGTCCATTTATTTCTCTACATACTTTTTTTTAGCCTGCTTTCACCCTGTTCTTTAATGGTCAGGACCACCACAGAGCAGGTAGTATACATGGTGGTGGTGTGTTAGTGTGTGTTGTGCTGGTATGAGTGGATCAGAAAACGCAGCGCTTCTGGAGTTTTTAAATACCGTGTCCACTCACTGTCCACTCTATTAGACACTCCTACCTAATTGATTCACCTTGTAGATGTAAAGTCAGAGACAGTCGCTCATCTATTGCTGCTGTTTGAGTTGGTCATCTTCTAGACCTTCATCACTGGTCACAGGACGCTGCCCATGGGGTGCTGTTGGATGGTTGCTTTTGGTTGCTGGACTATTCTCGGTCCAGCAGTGACAGTGAGGTGTTTAAAAACTCCAGCAGCATTGCTGTGTCTGATCCACTCATACCAGCACAACACACACTAACACACCACCACCATGTCAGTGTCACTGCAGTGCTGAGAATGATCCACCACCTAAATAATACCTGCTCTGTAGTGGTCCTGTGGGGGTCCTGATCATGGAACAAGAGGGTGAAAGCAGGCTAAAAAGTATGTAAAGAAACTGATGGACTACAGCCAGTAATTGTAGAACTACAAAGTGCTTCTATATGGTAAGTGGAGCTGATAAAATGGACAGTGAGTGTAGAAACAAGGAGGTGGTCATAATGTTATGCCTGATCAGAGTATGTTTAATATACTGAAACAGTGTAGTGTTGTGCAGTATGTTATTTTCATTAGTGAGGGATAATCAGCATCAGCAGCAGTGTAAACGTGTACCTGTGTTTGCTCTTCTCGGCTTTGTATTGGAGGATCCAGACTCTGAATGGACACGCACTGCCTGTCATGGCCGTAACTCCACAGCCAATGATGAGGCTGTGTATGGCGAGCACACTGATGCTTCCGTGTACACCTAAAACACATACACACTTTATTAACTTACATTTTGGCATTTAGCAGACGCTTTTATCCAGTGACTTACAGTACTGTGACAGTATATTGTCTAAGCAAGTGAGAGTTAAGGGCCTTGTTTAAGGGCCCAACAGTGGTAACCTGTCAGTGGTGGGGCTTGAATCAGCGACCTTTTGATTAACCGCTAGGCTAAGGTGCCCTAATAGAGCTGGTTAATAATAATAATAATAATAATAATAATAATAGTGCCCTATTATTAATTAATTAATTAATTCAGGAATGGCCGCTCAGGTGGCGCAGCGGTAAAAACACACGCTGGAACCAGAGCTGGGATCTCGAATACATCGTATCGAATCTCAGCTCTGACTACCGGCTAAGGCTGAGCGGCCACATGAACAGCGATTGGCCTGTTGTTCAGATATGGGTGGGACTAAGCCGGATGGGGTCTCTCTCATGACTGGTGCAATTACGACCTCTGCTGGCTGATTGATGGCGCCTGCACAGAGATGAGAAGAGTGCTCTCAGGGTGTGTCCTCTCCGTACACAACGCTGAGCTGCACTGCACTCGTCAAAGTGCAGGTGATAAGATGCATACGGCATGCTGCCCACGTGTCGTAGGGGGCGTGGGTTAGCTTCGTTCTCCTCAATCAGAGCGGGGATCGGCATTGGTGGAGAGGAAGCATGACGCAATCGGGCAATTGGACGCACTTAAAGAGAGAAAAAGGGGAGAAAATGCACAAACAAAAATATAAAAATAAATAAATAAATAAATAAATTCAGAAATAAAACTGTACACTGTTTAGGGTAACTTCTTACATTTACATTTCCGGCATTTAGCCGACGCCTTTATCCAAAGTGACTTACAGTGGTGTGACAGTATACAGTCTGAGCAACTGAGGGTTAAGGGCCTTGCTCAAGGGTCCACAAGCAGCAACCTAGCAGTGGTGGGGCTTGAACCAGCGACCTTTTGATTACTAGTCCAGTACCCTAACCACTAGGCTACAACTGCCCTTCTTCAAGTGTTTCATCTTGTAATGATAATACTACTAGACAACCAACAAGCCAACATCCATATGCGTATCAGTCTAAGATTGAAATAAATCTCATCACTGACACTTTTTCCTAATCTAGTCATATCCAATTATCCTGTTGTATTCCCTGCCCGAACTCCCCTGACTGACACACACCCCCTCAGCAGTGGTGGGCTAGCACGTTTTACTGCTGTGCCACCCGTAAGACACATTTAAAGAATAGAAAAATAAGCTCCTGTGTTGGATCAACACCCTGTCCAGTGTATTCCCGCCTTTGGGCTAGTGTTTCCCGGTGGAACCAGACCAGCCATGACCCTGACCAGGATAAAGTGGTTAATGAAAACGAGGAAAAATAACAAAAACATTAAATGTCATTACTAATGGTGTCAGGGTCAATCCAGATGCAGATCAAAATCAGTCCATTTCAGGCAAACAGTAATTTGCTAATATTTCATTTATTAGAATACATAAAAGCTTTTTTCACCTGAGCACACAGTCACACACATACACTCTCTCTCACACACACACCAGCTCACACCTACCAGTTATTTATTTACCCATTGTGTAGAGTGTGTAAACAAATAACTACTTCTTTTCTTTCTCTTCCTTCAGCTGCTCTGTTATGCCAAGTTCACACTACACGACTTTCCAAGTCGTCAGATCACTGTACAGTTCACACTACACGACTGGATCTCTTGTAATCGGGAGTCTTTAAAGTCATTGTGGCTTTCATACTACACGACTGATCGGTGATAGGGGGTTTCACACTACACGATCTATCACCAACTGGAATCGCAGGTGAGCTTCTCCGGTCTCACAAACTACGTTTTGTCACGAAAACAAACGCAAGAAGTGACGAGAGGTTTAATGATACCACGTCCAAAAATACACGTCAACAAGTAGTGAGTGATCAGAGTTTGTGTGCTGATGTGCAGCGTAAAATCAAGGAGAAAAAAAATGAATCTGAGTGGATTTGGCTACACGAACAGCATGGATTGTTCTATAGTGAGTTGGAGGTTAATTAATATTTTTTGCAATGCAACGTTGGTGTTATGTTTTACTGTACTGTTTTACTGAAATACTGTAAAACTTGTGTGTGCTGATGTAATCTGATATAAACTATATTATGCCCCTGTCCCACCTTTTTACAACTCCTCCCCTGCGTTTCCCCTCACACTGTATCTTGTGTTCTCATTGGCTATTTGACATAGCACTCATTGCCAGTTGGGCAACTCAGATCCAGATATTTGATGCTAGATATATATCTTCGGTCACTGCTTGGATCGAGTTGTTGAACAGTTCACACTGTGAGTTTCGATCACCGAGCGAACGGCGAGTTGCTCCCGAGCCGGCAAATGTAGCACCGACCAGTCGGCGAGCGAAAATCAGGGCAAAAATCATGTAGTGTGAACTAGACATTAGGGATCGCCACAGGTCCTTTGTCTCTATCTTGTCCTGTCCTAAACATTGTACTTTTTGGCCTTTCTCTCCTACTCCTTATTTCTCTTATCCCTCCTCTGCACATGCCCAAACCATCTCAATCTAACCTTTTTAACACTCCTAATCTTGTCCATTGTCATCACTCCTAATGAACAGCACAGCATCTTCATCTCTGCTACCTCCAGCTCCTGTGTTTTAGTCAGTGTCACCACCTCCACACCATACAACATAGCAGGCTTCACTACTGTCATGTAAACTTTTCTTTCACTCTTGCAAATACCCTATCACAAATCACTCAATGTTATACGTTCTGTAATTTTAACCTGTTACTATATTAATTATGTGTATGTGCAAGTGTGTCCATGTGTGTGTGTGTTGTTTTTGAAAACATAATTTTAATTCCTGATTTAAAAGAAAGCCCATTTATGACCTGACCAGTAAAAAAAAACGCAAGACAAAGTAAATGTATTTACAAATTTCTCCAACATCCATTCCTCCAGCTAAATATAATAAATCTTATAATCAATAGTGGACAAGTTACTAAAAAACTAAAAATAAGAGAATAATGCAAGAATTAAAAAATTAAATATAATATAATGTTAAACACTAAACCAATACTATTTTATTCGTTCATTCATTTTCATCGACTGCTTTATCCTGTTAAGTTTCACAGTGGGCGCGGTTCCACTGGGAAACACTGGACGCAAGGCAGGAATATTCTGAACAGGGCGCTAATCCATTGCAGGTCTTCAGTCATTCCCTCCCCTTAAATATAGCCAGTCTTGTCTGTGTAAATGCCCAGTTGATCGATAGCACAACTGAGATTTAAAGAGAGATTTGATCTCAGCAGTGGTGGGCTAGTGTATTAAACCGCTGCACCATCTAAGTGCTATTAGCAATTATTTATTGAACTTTTGACCATTTACACTTTCCTGCATAAACTGTTGACAGCAACACCGACCAGCCATAACATTAAAACCACCTCCTTGTTTCGACACTCACTTTCCATTTTATCAGCTCCACTTACCATATAGAAGCACTTTGTAGTTCTACAATTACTGACCGTAGTCCGTCTGTTTCTCTGCATGCTTTGTTAGCCCCCTTTCATGCTGTTCTTCAATGGTCAGGACTCTCCCAGGACCACTACAGAGCAGGTATTATTTGGGTGATGGATCATTCTCAGCACGGCACATGACAAGCAGCGCTGCTGTGTCTGATCCACTAATACCAGCACAACACACACTAACACACCACCACCATGTCAGTGTCACTGCAGTGCTGAGAATGATCCACCACCTAAATAATACCTGCTCTGTGGTGGTCCTGACCATTGAAGAACAGCATGAAAAGGGGGCTAACAAAGCATGCAGAGAAACCGATGGACTACAGTCAGTAATTGTAGAACTACAAAGTGCATCTATATGGTAAGAGGAGCTGATAAAATGGACAGTGAGTGTAGAAACAAGGGGGTGGTTTTAATGTTGTGGCTGATCGTTGTATGTTTGATTCTAAATATTGAACCACCTCACATCCAACCTTAAGAGGTGCTTGTGCTTTACAGGTTGAAACATTGCAACAGAGTGCAGCATTTAACCACAAAACAGTGACACTATACTAACTTCATGTATTAACTTGTTGTTACCAAAACCCTTAGTGCCTACGTAGTGAAGTGTTGCGATATCCCTGCACCACCCAAAGTCTCTAGTCATAACACATGACACTTTTAAAGAATTGAGAGGAAAAACAACTAAAAATTATAATTTTTATGTCACTATCTTTGTATTGTGTGAACTAGCTGGAAACAAGAAAACATAAGCCAACAAATGATAGACAACTTAAATTATTATATATAAATTATGATTAAAAAGGTTTGTATGTAAAACTACTTTAAACTACAGGATAAAGTGCAAAAACAGCCTGCAACAATGAGTTTCAAAAAGAGAAGGTATGAAAGAAGTAAAGAAATACAGACCTGCCCTCCAGTGAGCACCACCCACAGTAAGGGTCTCTAACTGAGAGACAGGAGTGACAGTCTAAGTGGCTCTCACATTGGGCTACCGGCAGCCGTGATACCTGAAAAACACACACAGACACACATTAATACACTTACAGCACCTTTCTTTTTCTTTTTCTTTTTAATTCTATTTATACATTTTCCCTTTTGTCTCCCAATCAAGTCATATCAAAGTACCAGGTTGTATCTGTCCTCACTGAGGCGGGTTTATTTATTTATTAACATTTTAACGTCATGTTTTACACACTTTGGTTACATTCATAACAGAAACGATAGTTACAGGTTCACAAGTTTAATGTCAGACACAGTCATGGGCAATGTCTTTGGACTGTGGCAGGAAATCTACGCAGACACGGGGAGAACATGCAAACTCCACACAGAAAGGACCCGGACTGCCCCACCTGAGGATCGAACCCAGGACCTTCTTGCTGTGAGGCGACAGTGCTACCCACTGAGCCACCATGCCGCTCGAGGCGGGTTCACACAGAGCAGTATTGTGTATGGAAAGTCATGCACTGATCTCCATTATTCACCATCTCTGCATGTGCGGTTGAGCAGCCAGCGGAGGCTTACAGTTACAGACTTCAGTGATCTTGCAGTGCTTGAAACGTCTTATGCAGAGAAGGAAGAACGTGTTGGATGGACAATTATCTCTGCAGCAAGTTATAAATCAGGCAGAGTGGCAATGCAAAAGCCACTGTTAAGTGAAATACACAAGAAGGCTGCTTGGTGTTAAACAGCACGTGAAGGACTCTGGAATCACATAGAAAATGATTCTTCAGTCTAATAAGATTAAATTGTGTGTGTGTGTGGGGGGGGGGGGGGGGGGGGGCACCATCCAACTATGTTATTGAACTTTAATACATATACAGCTACTATTTAACAAGACAGCTAACAAATGCCTTCATGGCCAGATAATCTTATTTCTTTTCATTCAGTGTTTAGCCCTAAACAATAAAAACCACGAATTAACAGCTATAAATAAAAATCCCTTTATTTTAAGTTTCTTTGATGTATTGCGCAATCGTATCAGCTTATGCAGACTTATTTGAAGTGTTTTTAACTTGAATTAAATTTGCTTTAATTTACTTGCACTCATCAGTAGAAACCCCACAGTAGGGTGTGTCTTCTAGTGCTTGCTGAGCAATTCAACAGAATGCAGTGCCATCACGGTGTTGGCAAGAGCCTGTGTGTTAGTATACACGTGTGAAAATTTTCACGGTTTCAGAATCAGGGGAAAGGCTTTTTTTAACAAAACAGATGTGCAGTCCATTGATCTGCAGCTGTTGTGGTGAAATGCAAAAACTCCTAAAAAGACCCTAACACAAAGGTGAAATAAATGAAAAAAACACACTACATAGCGAGTGCAGACTAGAAGAGCCGAATCCTGGACATTTCTGGTGATTTATTAATATCGAGTGGACGCTTTCTTAGGTCCCAAAAAGAGGACATGTCAGAGAAAAAGAGGACGTATGGTCACTAGACAAAAACAGGCACTGCACATTACCTAGTTATTGCCATCATTACAGTGAAACATGGTGGTGGCAGCATCATGCTATAGGGATGCTTCTCAGTGGCAGGGACAGGGAGACTAGCAAGAGTTAAGGGAAAAATTTTTCCAGTGTGCTTGCAAATGCAGACTGGGGCAACAGGTCAGCATTCAAAACAACAACCCAAAGAATACAGCCAAAACAGAGCAGGTCTCTGTGTGTCTTTAAGTTGCCCAGCCAAAGCCCAGATTTAAATCTCATCAGTGGAGAAAGCTGAAGATGACAGTTCACAGACACATTCGCCACCCAATCTGACAGATCTTGACAGGATCTTCCATAAGAATGGGATACAATGTGAGGCAAGGCTTAATCCGAGATACATGAACAAAGGTAGCTATGCCACCATGCAGCTCCAGCTTGTGTTTAATGCCAAGTTTAATTACAGTATAGTGTTAGATATTTAAATAATAATTTACTTTAGCTAAAATACTTAACATTGTTAGTCTATTCACTATTTTCCAGTTGCTAAGCAACTTTGACTGTTGTAACCACTTCAATAACTAATTTTATTCCTTAATTTATATTTAGTAAACATGGTGCTGGAACATGGAATATGGTTACGGCTTTTGGCAGTGGGGTACGCAGAGGAAACACACACAGGCACAAAGAAAAACCAGACAGTAACTTGAGCTCAGAATTAATCCCTGGAGCCATTGTGCCACCCTCTCAATGTCATTAGCTTCATTTAGGTGCACAACATTTACATAAAGTTGACTTTCGATTGAGAGGATATAATTAGAGCTATAGAGGACTGACAGAGCACTTAGGGGATTTAAGGTGAAGTTATACAGAGCAGAGAGCATGCTGGGATGTAGTTTCAGTTTAATATAGTATTCAGTTTGTTTTCTTTGTCCATGTTTTTACTTTGTATTACATTCCAACCAAAGAACACTTGTCACACTGATTTGTTCTACATATTATTAAAAAATACCTGTGGTGTCCTAACAATTACATTTACCTCTAGTCAACAGTGTACTCAAATATTACTGTAGCATGTACACACTACTAACACGGCGTCTGATATTCAATACCACAGCACACTGGAAAATGTTCCAATAATTAATCTTATTTTTACCTTGTGTCATTTCTCATAATTGGAGTGTGTGTGTATGTGTGTGTGTGTAAGTATTTTGCTAAACACACCTTTCTCTCTGTCATGACATAAACACTGTGGCCGGTGGAGTCCAGCAGCAGGTCAGCGTTGATGGGACTTTGGGTATCCACTTCTACAGATTCATACAGAGCACCTGTACCATTCGCATGAAGAAACACCTACAGAGACACACACAAACACAGAGGTTAAAGATATAAACATAAACATGTCAGACAATGACATGTACAGTTGTATGTGGATACATACAGTTGGATTTGGCCCACAAATAAGGATATATAACTTCAAGCTCTGAGAGTATTGACCAGAATTGACCCCAGCCCTGACTGAGGAGAGCGAGACTGACACACGTTCAGTAGCCGACTGCATTTTTTCACCTGCACGAGGTGAGTTAATATGCTAATCAGCTTTGTGCACGGAGAGCCACACCCTGATCAGCACTATTCCCCGACTTTGTGCAGACGTCAACAACCAGCCAGCAGTGGTCATAATTCACTCAGTTATGAAAAGTCCCTAACTGGCTTATCCTACCTTATGAACAACAGCCAATCGTTGTTCATGCAGCCGCCCAGCCCAGCCAGATGGCAGAGCTGAGATTCGATACGATGTATTCGAAATCCCAGCTCTGGTGTGCTGGCGTGTTTTACAGCTGCGCCACCTGAGAGGCGACCAGAATTTTTTAAAACTTACATGCAGTAGTAAACCAGCCAGGCCATGAGATAAATCCCAACATTTTAATAAGATAAGATAAGATAATCCTTTATTAGTCCCACAATGGGGAAATTTACATCGTTAGACAAGAAATGGTAACACATTGGGAGAGTAGGAGATAAAAAAAAACCAGCAACCAGATTGTGCTCCCTGAGGAGCACACAAGCACATGTAAACATAAGAACATAACATAGTCACACAACGAGCCACGGGTTAGGGATGTGGGGATAGGAAAGTAACCATCTACGACAAGCAGCCATCCAGCGATTCGCAGCCATATGTCGATAATGTTATCAGAACGACAAAAAACCCTACAAAATTGAGGTCACTTAATAAACAAGGGCTTTGTGTCTGCACTCCACTACACACACACCCCGCTAGACCAAGAAGCACTGGAATACGCCAGTGGAATTTGGATAGTTCTGGAACACAAAAGTGGAATTGTCTGGCCATATAGATCAGAGGTTCATCTGGCCCAAGAAAGGCTAAGCTTATAACAAGAAGAGCTATTAAGAACAGACATGGATCAGTGATGATGTGGGGATGTTTTTCTGCTACAGTAATTCTAATAAACAGGCTATCTTGACCATGTGACTGGCATCATTAATTCACAGAACCACCAAGGCATTTTGTGGAGGAATGTTATGCCTTTGGTGGTGAAACTGTACCAAGCACACTTCCATGTCAACCCAAGCTTGGTTAAGGAATCAGTCCTGGATTATCTAGGAGTGGCTGATTTAAAACCCCATAGAAAATCATTGGTGGGATTTAGGAAAGCAGATGCAGCACAAAAGCTATCAAACGTCAATGAGAGGGAAGCTTTGCATGAGAAAATGGGCAAAGATTCTACAACAGGGGTGTCAGAAGCAAGAGGGTGTCTGAAGAGGTGTCAGAAGCACTTACTGAAGGTGCTTATTAGAGGTTAACAAGGCAAAAAGCTGTTCCACCAACACTGAGGCTGGGGGTTTAATAATGGTGCACATAGACATTTGTCAAGAGAACTAGATGTTCTTCATTTCAACACAAAATATAATATCAATAATTATTTTTTCTCTGTTTAATGAGACTAGTTAGTGAGGAGGGTTGAATATTTCTGATTGCAACTGTATCCTCAACACATTAACACTAACATTCAAACCATACACACATCAGACATCAAATGTCCAGCTGCAGTTATTTGAGCTTATCCACATTATTTGCCATTCTATTTATTACAATTACATACAATTCTTGTATTAAAATAGATCCAAGGTGCTTGGATCGTGCAGTGGCGTATTACACTAGTCAACCACCAATGAGACCTGGGTTTGAATCTCAGCAGTTCTATTGGTCAGGTGGGCATCTACACAGACATCATGGGCTACGCCTGGGGGTTGGCTTGAAGGCTGAAGTCTTACGATGAATTGGCGCCTTGTCCATGGTATTCCTGTCTTGCGCCCAGTGTTTCCTGATAAAACCTGAGCCGCCGCAACCCTAACCAGGATAAAACGGTAATAAAAATGAATGAAAAATGTATCTAATCTAAAGGTAATTAATAAAACATTGCTTTTGTAAGGTGTTCGATCTCAGCAGTTAAGGTACTGAACTAGTAATCAAAAGGTTGCTGGTTAAAGCCACACTATTACCACTGGGACTGTTGGGCCCTTAATTTATTCCATTGCATACAGCAACGTTAGTAAGTCATGGCTAATAAATTTCATAAATATAAATATTATTTACTTCATTAAATTTTTTCCCCCTTTTTCTCCCACTTCAGCGCATCCAATTTCTGCCCCGCATTCATCCTGATTGGGAAGGACGAGGCTGCTCCACGCCCCCTCCGACACGTGCACAGCAATCGAACATCTTATCGCCTACACTTGACGAGTGCAGTGCAGTACAGCGCTGTGTCCGGAGAGCCACACCCTCTACCGCACTCCTTTCCCATCTCCGTGCAGGCGCCACCAACCAGCCAGCAGAGGTCGTAATCACACTTGTCTGAAAGAGAGTCCCCATTCGACTTAATCCCGCCCCTATCTGAACAACAGGCCAATCGGGCAGGCAGAGCCGAGATTCGATACGATGTATTCGAGATCCCAGCTCTGGTGAACAGTGTGTGTTTTTACCGCTGCGCCACCTGAGCGGCCTTACTGCATTTAATTTTTGTGTTTTACCACCAGTGTTACCACCAGTCATGTTGGGATCAGTATTCCCAGAATTACTGGGCACAATATAGCAACACACCCCAAACAGAAAGCCAATTAATCACAGGGCCCACCCCCCTAAGCCAATCATGTCAGTATGTGGATGCCCAGTTTTCCCAGAATTACTGGGCACAATGCAGTAACACACCCACAACAGGACTCCAATGCATCACATAGCCCATGTCAGTATGTAGATGCCAATCACGTCAGTATGTAGATGCCAATTACGTTAGTTTGTAGATGCCCAACCACCCAACAGCACTACTAGATATCTCTAAGACAATCCAAATGTAATAATTGGAACAAATCAACTAGCAGCATATCATAATGACAGAGATAACAGCAAAACATGAAGTGCATTAGATCGCTAGTTCTATCTCCAACTGCTTTTCTTTTCTCTTTAACTACATTTTGCTGCTACATCCATATATTCTCAGACCTGGTGTGCAGGCGAGTGTCAGGGCTGGTAAGCAATTGCACACTGAAATTGGAATGTGTCTTGCCTGAGGAGTTTGATGCTGTAAAACAAGCCGTGTTTGGACATTGCAGTAATATTTTATTCAGGCCTGGAGGTGCTGAGGCTGCTGTACCACTAACAGCCCACTCATAATGCACCACGGGGGTCCAGCTTCTCAGGGACCAACACCCCCGGTAAGCCCTACTATAGTGCTTCTGTGTCTCACACACACTTGTGTATCCTAGGCCCACGTAAAACTGGCTTTAGGGTGTGTCTTTGATGATTCAATCACAAGCAGTCAGCAATAATCACAGGTGTAAACAAGACTGAATGTGTTTCAAAACCGTTTATTAAAATTACACTGGGAGGTGGTCAAGGATGCACATTAGCATGTAACATCAGTAGTGTGAATATTATTTCACTGAATGTGGCAATGCTGTTGAATGTGATTCTCATCAGGCTGATTTTTTTCTTTGTTTATGGATTTTCTATTTATTAAATTTCATTTAATTTCTCATTTTATTTCATGTTTATCTATTGTTTTATCCTAGTCGGGGTCGCGATAGTTTCTGTTCCACTCGGAAACACTGACACTAGGCAGGGTGCCAGTTCCAGCCAGCCGATAGCACCACTGAGATTCAAAGCTCTCAATGGTGGTGGGCTAGCATAATAGACCGCTGCACTACTTGAGAGCATTCATTATATTAATGAACTCTAAATCATGCACTCCCAGTGTCCGAGATGATATTAAGATAAGCCATTGAATGTTTAGTCGATATTAATCATTTGGACAGAACTGCTAAGGAGAACAATTTTAAAGCCATTAAGCAATTAATTAAAAAGCCCAAACCAAACACAGTGGGTATAAAAAGTCTACACACCCCTGTTAAAATACCTGGTTTTTGTGATGTTAAAAAATTACTCCAAGATAAATAATTTCAGATTTATTTCTACTATTAATGTGGCCTATAATCTGTGCAAAATTCAATTAAAAAACAAACTGAAATCACTTAAAGGGGAAAATAAAAACTTACGACACCAAATAAGAAAAAGTTGGGACTATAGAAAATGCAACTAAAAAATAACACAGAGTTTACTTACATTTACTTTGACTTTTTTTCATAACAGACAGGATGAACCCAAGATATTTTATGTTTTGTCTGGTCAACTTCATTTCATTTGTTAATAAACCTCCATTCATGTACTTCATGCCAGCAACATTCCTTCTAACAACATTTAAAAGACGTTTTGGCACTGATGATACCAAGCGGTTTAGTGTTTCAGGTTCAATTTTGTCCCATTATTTCTGCAAACACTTTTTAAGATGTGCAACAGTGCAGGGTTGTTGTTGACACATTTGTTTAAAGATTCTCCACACATTCTCTATTGGGGACAGGTCAGGACCTCAGAGCCCAGAGAACAAAGTAATCCCTTGCTCATGTGGTTATATTAGCTATTAATAAGACAGTTCTTGATGCAGTGCCGTTTGAACGATCAGGGATCACGGGTGTTCAGCTTAGACTTGTGCCCTTACTCTTTATGCCATGCCTGTGTAATGTGTGCAGCATGTGGTTTTGCATTGTCTTGTTGAAAAATGCATGGACGTCCCTGGAAAAGATGACGTCTTGAAGGCAGCACATGTTGCTCTAAGATCTCAATGTGCTTTTCTACATTAATGCTGCCATCACAGAAGTGTAAATGACCTTTGACAAGGGCACTGACACAGCCCAATACCATGACAGACCCTGGCTTTTGGACTTGTTGCTAATAACAGTCTGGATGGCCTTTTCGTCTTTGGTCTGGAGCCCACAGTATCCATTTTTTTCAAAAAAAGACCTGGAATGCTGATTCATCTGACCGCAGTACACGTTTCCACTGTGTGATGGTCCATCCTTGATGCCTCAGAGCCCAGAGAAGTCGACACCGCTTCTAGACATGGTTAACATAAGGCTTCTTCTTTGCACAGTAAAGTTTTAAGTGGCATTTGTGCATGTAACTCTGTATTGTAGTGCTTGACAAAGGTTTGCCAAAGTAATCCCTCACCCATGTGGTTATATCAGCTATTGTTGAGTGGCAGTTCTTGATGCAGTGCCGTCTAAGGAATCGAAGATCACGGGTGTTCAGCATAAGCTTGCGCCCTTGGCCTTTACGCACTGGAATTCCTCCCGATTCCTTGAATTGTTTAATGATATTATGCACTGTAGAGGGAGAAATATGCAAATCCCTTCCAATCTTTCTTTGAGGTACATTGTTTTTAAACATTTCTATAATTTTCTCACACATTTGTTGACAAACTGGAGATCCTGTGATCATCTTTGCTCATTAAAGACTCAGCCTTTCCTGGATGCTGCTTTTGTACCAAACCACGATTACAATCACCTGCTGACATCACCTGTTTAGAATCACATCATTATTGAGTTTTTTCACTTCATTACTAGCTCTAAATTGCCCATGTCCCAACTTTTTTTGGAATGTGTTGCAGGCCTAAAAAGCAGAAATGGATGTTTATTAATAAATTAATAAACAAAGTTGAGCAGATAAAACATGAAATATCTCAGGTTCATCCTGTCTGCATCAAAGTTCAATCAAATACAAGTCAAAATGTAAGGAACACTGCATTTTTATTTTATTTGTATTTTCCATACTGTTCCAACTTTTTCTGATTTGGGGTTGTAGTCTAAGGGTGTGCATATTTATGCAGCTACATAAATAGTGACTTCAGATTGTTTTTCCATTGAACTGTACACATTATTAGGTCACATTCAAGGCGGAAGAAGTTCTGAAATGATACATGTAGGTCTGATATTTTCCTAACACAAAACCTGGCATTGTAACAGGGGTGTGTAGACTTTTTACATCCACTATAAATCATGAGCTTGGAGCTACCTCTCTCTGAACAACAAGTACAGACAAAAGTAACAGTTGTATTACTATATTTAGATCAGCTATAAAAGGCACTCAGTATGATCTGATCTCCTCAGCCTAATGAGATTCATTAATTTATTAATAGATGTTTAACAAAATGTTCCAAGAACACTTGTGATGGTAATGATAGTGCAGATTAGAGTGTCTAACCTTAAGTGCTGTGATGAAGTATGAGTGATAAGCGTGAGGCAAAAAAAAATCCCAATACAATTTCATTTCAATTAGCTTTCATTAACAATTTTATCCTGGTCAGGGTCACGGCTGTCCACGGCGTGGCAGGAATACCCTGGACAGGGTGCCATTCCATCCCAGGGCTTCGACCATTCCCCCTTTCTCACACACAAAATCAATCATATCTGTGCCTGGGTTTGGTGTGCATAATTGCATGTTCTTAAGTTTTTGCAGGTGCCTGTGTGGGATTTCTCTGGGCAGTTTGTTTTCCTTCACCCTCACAAAACAAACCTGCAGAAGTTAGACTGTCTACTCCAGTTATTTAACATCAGCCCTGAAGGTCCAATGCCCTGCAAAGTTTCAAGCTGAAACAAACCTTAACTAAACCAAACCAGAAATGTCTTGATAATCAGCAGTAAATGTGAGTAAATGTGAGTGTGAGCTGCATTGGGATTGATTGGTACCCTGTCAAATGCGTATTCCTGTCTTGTGGCCATTGTCTCTGGGTGGTGTCAAACCCACTGCGACTGGGACCAAGATAAAGGTAATGAATGCCACTTTTGTTAGTTTGGCAGCCATGGTAGCCACCATGGTTTTTGCAGAGTAAAGTTTTAGTGGTATTTGTGAATGTAACTCTGTATTGTAGTGTTTGCCAAAGATTTGCCAAAGTAATTTCTTAAACGAGTAGGGCCCTACTAAATTCACAGGAAAATGTGCTTAATTTTACGAACCTTTTTACGAATCACAGATTTCACAGATTTTTGAGAAAAAGTGCCACATTTCACGTCAGTCATTAAAATACACCCATAAATTGAATGATAGAATAAATGGAAGAACAGAACAATAATCAGCACAGCCTACCTTCCAGCAACAGTACAAGGCTTAATGTTTGACTGTTTTCGTCCCTGTTTTGACCCCCCCCCCCCCAATCCCTGCATCCACAAAGTTGGTTGAGAGTTTTCCAAACTCAATTGCTAGAGTAGTGTTTTTAGCTGCTGTAGATTTCGACATCCTTAACAGTTTGACTATACATCATTGTTTGATGGATGTGTTTACATACTGAGTGCATTTTGTCCCTTTAGGGATTCTATAATCAATGGAAAAGTGTGCTTCTCTACACGTGTGATCATCTCTGTGTAGTCTGAGCTGCACCTCAAAAGAACAAGTAGTGAGTAAAATCCTATGTTCCCAATAGTTTGTCTATGTACAGTTTATCTCTTACTTTATAAACTCAGCAAACTATAAAGACGCTCAGTTACACTAGGACCACCTCATAGTGCAAATTAACCAGTAACCGTAAGGCACTTCAATGCTACGCGAATGAAAAATGTTAATTTGCTGAGTTTCACAGCAAATTGCACATGACATGGGAAACGGTTCATTTCACGGTCCGTGGCGCGATTCTCACGGCCGTAAATTAGGTAGGGCCTTACCTATGTGGTTATATCAGCTATTGATAAAAGACGGTTTTTGATGCAGTGCTGTCTGAGGGATCGGAAATCACGAGTGCTATGCCTAGGCTTGTGCCCTTGCCCTTCATACACTGAAATTCCTACAGATTCCTTGAATTATTTTATGATATTATGCACTGTAGAGGGGAAAATATGCAAATGCCTGGTTAATTGTAAATACAAATATCCATCTCTGCTGTCCACTTGTGATTGGATCACTCATAAGGGTTGATACCAATTTAAACAGGGCCTTGTGGGTTAATACAAATATGTATAAACATGTCTATTGGGCGAGTACTCTGTCTAAAAATGCTGCCCACCAAGGGGACATTCCAATGTGCCCATAACAATGCTGTGCATGTTGAATGTTTCAATACATTACAAACAACGGTTATCAACACACGTCTAAAATATACCTAGCGGCATTGAGACACATGAACAAGCTACTATATATACATACACAAGCACACAGTTATGCTTACATAGAAACACATACACACAGACACAGAGTCAGGCATTTCTCACATGATTACACACACACATACACACACACTCACACATATCCCTCCAGGCCAGATCATACTGAGCATGACTGTTAGACATTCCACACCATAAAAAGCAACTCAAATTATCAAGATCATAAACCACCAGCAGCTGATCCACACAAACATTCCAAGACCCGCTTCCGTCTGCATCACAGTGGTGCTGAAGTTTTAAAGAAGCGCCACACTGCGCAGACATTTAGAAGCTATAAGGCACGCAAAGCTGACGGCAACAAATGATCATCGACCACTGCGGTGCTCACAGAAACAGCAGAGGAACAGACGAAGATTTGATTCTTGTGGTTTTTGCTTCTTCCCTATGTGATGATCAGATATTTTTGTACACGTGAGTCAGAGCTGAAGAAGCGAAACAAGCAGATAAACAGATTAGAGTCGTCGTGTACCCACTTGCTCATGGTAAATCTTTCTGCAGCTGAAGTTATGAAGTCACGCATCAACAAGCTAAAGCTCCAACATACCTGACCGAGCACTCGAATGGCTTTAGTAATTAGCTGTTCAGCTCAACCAAGCTAGGTGTTAAATCGAGGAAACACAAAGCCTAAAGCTCAGATGGATGACTCCTAATGCACATTCGCCATGGCTCTGGTTTCTAGCTAAATCAGACGTGGTAAAGATTAGCTTTTTACACCTAATCTGGAACCGTTTTGCATATTTTTTTACTTTTAAGCTGCCAAACTTCGGAAATGTGTCTGATGCACTGTGTGTTGGACACATTGACCTCTCCACCAGTATTAAAATGATGTGTAATTTTGACCAAAGTAGTTCTTTGGTGGTCTGTAACAGAAACCATAGCCGTCATTGGCTACCCAACATCCTGTTGACAGGTTGTGGCCTGTCTCTCTGTGAACCACTGTTGGTGGGTACCTAACCCAGTTGTCTGAGAGCAACCTTTGTTAAATAGGTGACAAATCAAGCTATAAGTCAGGTCATAATGATTTGGCCCTTATCAAAGTATCTGCTGCATTCAACAAGTAAACTATGAACAAATACCATGAGCGAAATATTTAATATATATTGATTAGCCATCACCTTAAAACCACCTCCTTGTTTTTACACACATTGTCCATTTTATCAGCTCCACTTATCATTTGGAAGCACTTTGTAGTTCTACAATTAATGAATGTAGTCCACCTGTTTCTCTGCATGCTTTGTTAGCCCCTTTTTATCCTGTTCTTCAATGGTCAGGACTCTCCCAGGACCACCACAGAGCAGGTATTATTTGGGCGGTTGATCATTCTCAGCACTGCAGTAACACTGACATGGTGGTGGTGTGTTAGTGTGTGTTGTGCTGGTATAAGTGGATCAGACACAGCAGCGCTGATGGAGTTTTTAAACACCTCACTGTCACTGCTGACACGCCCCATGAAAAGAGTGCTGTGACCACTGATGAAGGTCTAGAAGATGAGCAACTCAAACAGCAGCAATAGATCGTCTCTGACTTTACATCTACAAGGTGGACCAACTAGGTAAGAGTGTCTAATAGAGTGGACAGTGAATGGACACGGTTTTTAAAAACTCCAGCTGTGCTGCCGTGTCTGATCCACTCATACCAGCACAACACACACTAACACACCACCACCATGTCAGTGCAGTGCTGAGAATCATCCAACACCCAAATAATACCTGCTCTGTAGTGGTCCTGTGGGTGTCCTGACCATTGAAGAACAGGGTGAAAGCAGGCTAAAAAGGTATGTAGAGAAATAGAAGGACTACATTCAGTAATTGTAGAGCTACAAAGTGCTTCTATATGATAAGTGGAGCTGATAAAATGGACAGTGAGTGTAGAAACAAGGAGGTGGTTTTAATGTTATGGCTGATTACTGTATATCCATGGCCGTCACATGCACAATTGTTACAAAATAGAATCCATGCAGAATGTAGAATAATAGAATATTGTGCTTAATTTAAAACAAACTTTTTTATCTTGTTGTTTTGCAGTGGTAAACATCCATAAAGCCACTGTATTCCCTCCCCCACCCCTTTTACGAAGGGTCTTCAAAAAGTTTTTGCACTTTTATATTTTGGTTGGAAACGGTGAGGGTGGGAGGAGTAGTAATTGGTCATGTCTGAGAGACTGAGAGAGAGCTTATAGTCCGGATTCAGCGCCATCTGATTTCCACCTTTTTGGACCTCTTAAGGAAGCTTCAAGGGGAAGAAGATTTTCATGTGATGATGTGAAAGAAGTGGTGCATCAGTGGCTACACGCTCAACAAACAAAATTATTTTGCTGATGGCATTAAAAAGTTGGCACGACGCTGGGAAAATGCATCAGAAGTTGTGGAAACCTACACAGACAGAGGAAGAACATGCAAACTCCACACAGAAAGAACTCTGTCTGCCCGGCCAGGGAATCGACCCACCGACACTGTGACACACATCAATCTGGCATTAAATAGTGAATTCCATTGTATGCACAATGTTACACACTGTTATATTTAGGTTCTGGTGTTGAGTAATGATAAATGGATTCAGGATTCTGGTGGTGCAGCACAATATTATATATACAGTGTATCACAAAAGTGAGTACACCCCTCACATTTCTGCAGATATTTAAGTATATCTTTTCATGGGACAACACTGACAAAATGACACTTTGACACAATGAAAAGTAGTCTGTGTGCAGCTTATATAACAGTGTAAATTTATTCTTCCCTCAAAATAACTCAATATACAGCCATTAATGTCTAAACCACCGGCAACAAAAGTGAGTACACCCCTAAGAGACTACACCCCTAAATGTCCAAATTGAGCACTGCTTGTCATTTTCCCTCCAAAATGTCATGTGATTTGTTAGTGTTACTAGGTCTCAGGTGTGCATATGGAGCAGGTGTGTTCAATTTAGTAGTACAGCTCTCACACTCTCTCATACTGGTCACTGAAAGTTCCAACATGGCACCTCATGGCAAAGAACTCTCTGAGGATCTTAAAAGACGAATTGTTGCGCTACATGAAGATGGCCAAGGCTACAAGAAGATTGCCAACACCCTGAAACTAAGCTGCAGCACAGTGGCCAAGATCATCCAGCATTTTAAAAGAGCAGGGTCCACTCAGAACAGACCTCGCGTTGGTCGTCCAAAGAAGCTGAGTGCACGTGCTCAGCGTCACATCCAACTGCTGTCTTTGAAAGATAGGCGCAGGAGTGCTGTCAGCATTGCTGCAGAGATTGAAAAGGTGGGGGGTCAGCCTGTCAGTGCTCAGACCATACGCCGCACACTACATCAAATTGGTCTGCATGGCTGTCACCCCAGAAGGAAGCCTCTTCTGAAGTCTCTACACAAGAAAGCCCGCAAACAGTTTGCTGAAGACATGTCAACAAAGGACATGGATTACTGGAACCATGTCCTATGGTCTGATGAGACCAAGATTAATTTGTTTGGTTCAGATGGTCTCAAGCATGTGTGGCAGCAATCAGGTGAGGAGTACAAAGATAAGTGTGTCATGCCTACAGTCAAGCATGGTGGTGGGAATGCCATGGTCTGGGGCTGCATGAGTGCAGCAGGTGTTGGGGAGTTACATTTCATTGAGAGACACATGAACTCCAATATGTACTGTGAAATACTGAAGCAGAGCATGATCCCCTCCCTCCGGAAACTGGGTCGCAGGGCAGTGTTCCAGCATGATAATGACCCCAAACACACCTCTAAGACGACCACTGCTTTATTGAAGAGGCTGAGGGTAAAGGTGATGGACTGGCCAAGCATGTCTCCAGACCTAAACCCAATAGAACATCTTTGGGGCATCCTCAAGCGGAAGGTGGAGGAGCGCAAAGTCTCGTATATCCGCCAGCTCCGTGATGTCGTCATGGAGGAGTGGAAAAGCATTCCAGTGGCAACCTGTGAAGCTCTGGTAAACTCCATGCCCAGGAGAGTTAAGGCAGTTCTGGGAAATAATGGTGGCCACACAAAATATTGACACTTCAGGAACTTTCACTAAGGGGTGTACTCACTTTTGTTGCCGGTGGTTTAGACATTAATGGCTGTATATTGAGTTATTTTGAGGGAAGAATAAATTTACACTGTTATATAAGCTGCACACAGACTACTTTTCATTGTGTCAAAGTGTCATTTTGTCAGTGTTGTCCCATGAAAAGATATACTTAAATATCTGCAGAAATGTGAGGGGTGTACTCACTTTTGTGATACACTGTATATATATATATATATATATTAATTTTTTTTTTTTTTTTTTTTTTTTTTCTCCCCCCCTTTCAGCACATCCAATTGTTCAATTTGCATCGTGCTTCCTCTCTGTCTATGCCGAACCCTGCCCCGACCTGGGAGATCCCCTCCGAAACATGGGCAGCAGCCGGATGCATTTTTGCCACCCACATATTGATGAGTGTGGCGCCACCTAGCGTTGCATGCGGAGAGACACACCCTAAGGGCACTCTTCCTCATCTCTGTGCAGGCGCCTCTAATCAGCCGGCAGAGGTCGTAATCGCATTCTGACAGAGAGAGACCCACATCCGGTTCTTTGTCCCACCCCCCAACTGAGCAACCGGCCAATCGTTGCTCATACAGCCACTCAGTCTCGAACCGGTAAGGCAGAGCTGAATTCGATACCATGTACTCAGAATCCAGCTCTGGATATTATAATAAAACAAATAAAAAAATTTACTTCTAGGTTCTGAAAACCACAACTACAACTTGGAAAATCCTGATTAATTGGAATTAATGGCCATTATGTTTCTGCCGTTAAACCAGTAGGAACGAGGCCTGGTTAAGTAAGCTTTACTGGTTCTCTGAACAACCACAAACTGCATTAGTGGCACTTGTCAGTATACACGATTTTGCTGGCTAACTGTAATTAGATTGAACTTTGAGGCTTCTGCTACCTTTGATAGTTGATCTTTAAACCCCTTCAGAATTGTCCTTGACTCAAGAGGAATGCAACCCTACTCCAGCTTTGAAGCCAAATAGCTATTCTGTGTTTTACAAAAACATATCTGTGCTCAAGTAATACAATCTAATACAGTACAGGAAACTATGTAGTATGATGAGTAGTGATCCCGAGCAAGGCCACATTCATGTTCTTTGTTCCTACAATACAGAGCCCACTAATAAGTGCACAGACTGAATTCAGATATGATCAAAAGTCACTTTAAACTTGTTTTAAAGACAATATGTTTTTTTAGTGACCAAACATGTGTGACGTAGCTGCTTCAGAAAAAAAAACTTAACAAACGAATCCCAAAAGTTCCTATATTCAAATGAATAGCATATACATACATATAATTTTATTTGTGACAAAAACTGTTATTATAATTGTTTTTATTTATTTATGCAATTTTCTCCCTTTTAGTGCGTCCAATTGCATCATCCTTCCTCTCCACCAATGCCGATCCCTGCTCTGATTGAGGAAAACAAAGCTAACCCACGCCCCTTCATCTTATCACCTACACTTTGACAAGTGCAGCTCAGCACTGTGTACGAAGAGACACACCATGAGAGCACTCTTTTCCCGTCTCTGTGCAGGCACCACCAATCAACCAGGAGAGGTTATAATTGCATTAGTTATGAGAGAGACCCCATCCGGCTTAATCCCACCCATATCTGAACACCAGGCCAATCGTTGTTCGTTGTTCTCGATACGATGTATTCCAGATCCCAGCTCTGGTTCCAGCGTGTGTTTTTACCGCTGCGCCACCAGAGAGGCCACAAAATTTTTTATTATATTTCATTTTATTTTTATGTTTTACTACTGGGGGTGGCACAGTGGCTTGATGGGTAGCACTGTCGCCTCACAGCAAAAAGGTCCTGGGTTTGATTCCGGGTCCTCCGGTTTCCTCTCACAGTCCAAAGACATGCAGTCATGTTAACTGGAGCTACTAAAGTCACTCTAGGTATGAGTGTGTTTGTAGGTGTTTGTGTGAGTATGTTTGCCCTGGCGACCTGTCCAGGGTCTTTTCTGCGTTTTGCCCAGTGAATCGGACACACCATGACTCAATGAATGTTTTTTCATGGTCAGGGTAACAGTGGGTCCAGTTTACTGTGGATCAGTGAGCAAAATGTAGTAACACAGCTCTGACAGGATGGCAATCCATCGGGGGGCCTCGACTATTCCACCACAGACATAGACAATGTTTGTATGTAAAGGCCTGACTGGCTGATAGCACAACTGGGGAATTAAGACCAGGGATCCCAGTGATAGTGGGCTAGCGTAATGTGCGTGTGTGTGTGTGAAATTGTAAAATACTGTTTAGAAGCAGTGGTGAGAGCAATTCAACACCTAATTAAACCAGTGAGGTAATGTAACATACCATCCAAAACAAACTGCCATTTTCTCAGGCTGCTTACTAGTGCACTAAATCGTGTGTGAAAATGTACTTGTTGATGCGCTAATTTTATACATGACCTAGTACACTGAAATTACGTACATGTAATTAAAGACATGACCAGAATGCTAACAATGGTGTGAATCATTATGCCATTCTTACCAGATATAAGGCAAAATAAATATGCTTAAATGCTTTATAACAATAAAAAATATATTTATGACACTTTAAAACAGGGGTGTCAAACTCATTTTCATCAGCATTATTGTGGCCCTCAAAGGGCCGATTGTAACGTATTCTGCTGTGATTGCAGTCTGTTGTTTTTCTTGGAGGCTAAATTCTGCATTTATATTGTCCTTCTTTACCACAGACACAGCCTCATAACACAAGAAACGCTCCGGTTTCTCTTCCTGAAGCACAAACTTGTTTTCATTTTCATTAAATTTCCTCTTTCTGCTTAATTTTCTTACTTCTCTTCTTGTACATTTTGGGATTATGTGTAAATATTTCTTAACATCATCTACTGGCGGGATGTGTCACTTTGCAGGTCACAAAATCAGCATGCATTTTGAAAGATGCAGTTTATGTAGGATTTTACAGTGTATTTTAAGACAATTGTTCTGCCCTCGCTAATAGTTTATCCCCCTTGCTCAGCTAGACAGACAGACAGACAGCTCCCTTCAGAATACAGTCGGTTTTATTTGCTTCCCAGCTGTGTGATACACTGTGTGCACCAGAATGAAGTAAAAATACAAACAATAAAAACAATAAAGAACTTAATACAGTAAAAGCACACAGCTGTAGTCAAGTGTTACATCTGGTACAATATGAGATTTAACCAAACGTAAAATAGCGCTAAGGAGTTAGCATTTTGTGTTAAGATACTAATTGCTATAGTAACGGTAACAATTGTATTTAATTACGGTAAATTTGTAACTAAAACGCTGTGATATACTCACTAAACATTTACTAACAACTGAGAATATAAACGCCACTACTTACAGACAATGCTTTGGTATTATACTGAAAGATAATCATTTATATTTATTATTATTGTTCACATTACTACCCGCGTTCTTTTGCCGTAAAAGTCACATGGCTTCTCAGCGAAGGTCAAAGTTAGTTGCCATGACTACGATGTCACCGGTTGCCGTTTAAAGGCGCAGGTGTCCCATTAAATTATAAGCGCGTCTCTGTAACGACTCGAACCATCACAACAATCGTACAGTCGTTTAAGCTCTCGCGGGCCACATAAAATGACGTGGCGGGCCGGATCTGGCCCACGGGCCGTGAGTTTGACACCCCTGCTTTAAAAAGACTGAGGTGGAGAGAAATGCAGTCAGTAAGCATGTCGAGCACAGTGAAAATGCTTTTATGCAGTGCAGTTGGTTTTCCCCATCACAGGGAGTTTAAATCCCCAAGGCTGTCTCGGGAAAGCACTTGGGAAATGAGCCGCTTTTCCACTCACATTCACTTTCAGACGTCATCAATATTTAATAAATTTTTTCTAAAATTGACAAATTTTAAAATATGGTTAACTAACATAATAAGCAAAACAGTTCGTTTTTAATACCACTTGTGTAGATCAGCTGTTGTCAAAAAATCATCACTGAGGACTGACATTCGTCCTTCATCAACCAAGAAAACGTTGAACTACTCCTCCTCTTCCTCCTTCTACTACTAATAACAGACTACTACTACTGCTACAAACAATAATAATAATACCAATAAAAACAGACTACTACTACTACCACAAATAATAATAATAATAGTAAAAGTAATAATAATACTACTAATACTACTACTATGACTACTACTTCTACTTCAAATAATCATAATAATAATAGATTATGACTACTATTATTAATAATAACGCCAATAATAATAACAATTTAAAAAAAATTCATTTTTATATATATATATATATATATATATATATATATATATATATATATATATATATATATATATATATATATATATATATATATATAGGTATATATATATATATACAGTGTATCACAAAAGTGAGTACACCCCTCACATTTCTGCAAATATTTTATTATATCTTTTCATGGGACAACACTATAGAAATAAAACTTGGATATAACTTAGAGTAGTCAGTGTACAACTTGTATAGCAGTGTAGATTTACTGTCTTCTGAAAATAACTCAACACACAGCCATCAATGTCTAAATGGCTGGCAACATAAGTGAGTACACCCCACAGTGAACATGTCCAAATTGTGCCCAAAGTGTCAATATTTTGTGTGACCACCATTATTATCCAGCACTGCCTTAACCCTCCTGGGCATGGAATTCACCAGAGCTGCACAGGTTGCTACTGGAACCCTCTTCCACTCCTCCATGATGACATCACGGAGTTGGTGGATGTTAGACACCTTGAACTCCTCCACCTTCCACTTGAGGATGCACCACAGGTGCTCAATTGGGTTTAGTCCATCACCTTTACCTTCAGCTTCCTCAGCAAGGCAGTTGTCATCTTGGAGGTTGTGTTTGGGGTCGTTATCCTGTTGGAAAACTGCCATGAGGCCCAGTTTTCGAAGGGAGGGGATCATGCTCTGTTTCAGAATGTCACAGTACATGTTGGAATTCATGTTTCCCTCAATGAACTGCAGCTCCCCAGTGCCAGCAACACTCATGCAGCCCAAGACCATGATGCTACCACCACCATGCTTGACTGTAGGCAAGATACAGTTGTCTTAGTACTTCTCACCAGGGCGCCGCCACACATGCTGGACACCATCTGAGCCAAACAAGTTTATCTTGGTCTCGTCAGACCACAGGGCATTCCAGTAATCCATGTTCTTGGACTGCTTGTCTTCAGCAAACTGTTTGCGGGCTTTCTTGTGCGTCAGCTTCCTCCTGGGATGATGACCATGCAGACCAAGTTGATGCAGTGTGCGGCGTATGGTCTGAGCACTGACAGGCTGACCTCCCACGTCTTCAACCTCTGCAGCAATGCTGGCAGCACTCATGTGTCTATTTTTTAAAGCCAACCTCTGGATATGACGCCGAACACGTGGACTCAACTTCTTTGGTCGACCCTGGCGAAGCCTGTTCCGAGTGGAACCTGTCCTGGAAAACCGCTGTATGACCTTGGCCACCATGCTGTAGCTCAGTTTCAGGGTGTTAGCAATCTTCTTATAGCCCAGGCCATCTTTGTGGAGAGCAACAATTCTATTTCTCACATCCTCAGAGAGTTCTTTGCCATGAGGTGCCATGTTGAATATCCAGTGGCCAATATGAGAAAATTGTACCCAAAACACCAAATTTAATAGCCCTGCTCCCCATTTACACCTGGGACCTTGACACATGACACCAGGGAGGGACAACGACACATTTGGGCACAATTTGGACATGTTCACTGTGGGGTGTACTCACTTATGTTGCCAGCTATTTAGACATTAATGGCTGTGTGTTGAGTTATTTTCAGAAGACAGTAAATCTACACTGCTATACAAGTTGTACACTGACTACTCTGAGTTATATCCAAGTTTCATGTCTATAGTGTTGTCCCATGAAAAGATATAATGAAATATTTGCAGAAATGTGAGGGGTGTACTCACTTTTGTGATACACTGTATATATATTGTTTATGCATTTTGTCCCCTTTTTCTCCCTAATTTTTAGCGCGTCCAACTGCCCGATTGCATCACGCTTTCTCTCCACTAATGCCGGCACCTGCTCTGATTTTGAGGAGAACTAAGCTAACCCACGCCCCCTCTGACATGTGGGCAGCAGCCGTATGCATTTTTTCACCTGCACTAGGCGGGTGCTAATGCGGATCAGCCCTATGTACAGAGAGACACACCCTGTGCAGGCGCCATCAATCAGCAACAGAGGTTGTAGTTGCATCATACGAGGAGACCCTATCCGGCTTATTACTTCCCCACCCCTATATGAACAACAGGCCAATCGTTGTTCATGTGGCCGCTCTTTTTTACTAACATAATAAGCAAACCAATTTTTTTTTAATACCACTTGTGTAAATCAGCTGTCAAAAAATCATTGCTCAGGACATTTATCATTCATCAACCCATGGAACAATAAACTACTCCTCCTCATACTACTACTACCAATAATAATAATCATAATAATAATAATAACAAAAGTAAAAATAATAGACTACTACTACTACTTCTACTTCAAATAATAATAATAATAATAGATTATTACTACTACTATTAATAACAATAATAATCATAAGAGTAAAAAAAAGCATTTTACTCTCTCACTCACTTTCTTAACCGCTTATCCAATTAGGGTTGGAGGGTGCTGGAGCCTATCCCAGCTTTTCAATGGGCGCAAGGCACACAGTAACACCCTGGACAGGGGCGCCAGTCCATCGCAGGGCAGACACATATATAAACACACACACACACACACACACCCATTCACCTACACCCATTCACCTAAAGGGCAATTCAGTGTCCCCAATTAATCTGACTGCATGTTTTTTGGACTGTGGGAGAAAACCGGAGCTCCCGGAGGAAACCCACGGGGAGAACACACAAACTCCGCACAGAAAGGACCCGGACCGCCCCCGCCTGTGGATCAAACCCAGAACCTTCTTGCTGTGACGTGACAGTGCTACCCACCGAGCCACCGTTCTGCCCAAAAGCATTTAATTTAAAAATATTATATAGTTTTTGTTTAAGTGGTGTAAAGTGCTCAACAGCTGTAAATAAGCTGTTTTTTTACTTGCCTTTACTTGCTCCTAAAATAAATGCCATCATACACACCACCCACTCCATCTGGTAAACTATAAATGCATTTGAATTTACATTGCATGCAACACATTTTGCAAAGTGTAGCAGCCTGACTTACTCTTCACACAGACTGAATCCTACAAATGGGGAAGGAAACCTTGGCCAGTGATACCTGTTATTACTGTGTTAACACTTTGCTCTGCAGCTTCAGGTGGAAAATTTTAAACATTGTTTAGGCTTTAACAAAATACCCATTTTTTCTTAAGAGTGTGTTTTAATAATATTTGTTTTGTGATTTAGACTTTTATGTTTTTTTCTCAGCAATGTTAAAATGTTGTATCACACTGTTGTAGATTCTTTAAACTTACATTGTTTATCATTTTAATATAGTGTATTGTGTCGAAGAAAAAAATGATTAATTTTTATGGAGTTTACACGTATAATAATAAATAGACAAAGTGTTTTAACACTTTAAAGATGAACACTTATCCTACAATGCTGGTGTAGACTGAAATTAAACTGAAGCATAAGTGTTCACTTAAAACAAATAAAATGCTTCTGGTCTACATTTGCATGTTAAATAATGATTAGGACATCTATTATTTAAGCAAATGGGCATTTGGGTGGAGCAGCAGTGAAACACACTACCCGACAACTGTTGAGATTCGGGGTTTAAATCTTCTGCATTGCCACACAGAGAGGTCACAGAGCTGCATATTATAGTTTCTCATGATTGACTTGCTAGCGTCAATTTGCATCAGGTTTAAGTTTATATATATATATATATATATATATATAAAAATACACACACCGATCAGACATAACATTATGACCACCTTCCTAATATTGTATTGGCCCCCCTTTTGCTGCCAAATAAGCCCTGCAACTGTGATGCACTGTGTATTCTGACACCTTTCTATCAGAACCAGCATTAACTTCTTCAGTAATTTGAGCTACAGTAGCTCGTCTGGATCGGACCACATGGGCCAGCCTTCGCTCCCCACGTGCATCAATGAGCCTTGGCTGCCCATGACTCTGTCACTGGTTTACCACTGTTCCTTCCTTGGACTACTTTTGATAGACACTGACCACTGCAAGAGCTGCAGTTTTGGAGATACTCTGACCCAGTTGTCTAGCCATCACAATTTGGCCCTTGTCAAACTCGCTCAAATCCTTTTTTCCTGCTTCTAACACATAAACTCTGAGGATAAAATGTTCACTTGCTGCCCAATATATCCCACCCACTAACAGGTGCCGTGATGAAGCGATAACTTGTTACTTACTTCACTTGTCAGTGGTCAAAATGTTATGCCTAGTCTATATGTCTATATACATATAGACCACGACTTCTCTCTTTCACACTTGCCAGCTCTTTTGCTGGCACACCTGCTTTACTCTGAAATCGTCATAATGGGCGGCTTGGTCCGGTCCAGTCTTACACTGGCGTTAGATGGTTTTCTGTGAACCCACCCCGTATCATGGCATTTTGGGCCAAATGAAGGAACTGCCATGGTAGAGTGAAATGCCCCAGAGGTGGCTGACATCTCTTTTCTTGAGCAGACTCCTTTGTAAATCCACGTTATGTGTGGGGTGCGCCAGTTGGTGGGACTGAGGTGCTGTTTGTGTGTATTGCTTGTTCCGGCTGGTTCTGAAGCTTCCTTATCTTTCCTTGTTTTCTGAGAACTGAGTTGTCAGAGATGACAGGAGCAGTCTGTCATATTGTAACAACCAGTTGTCAGTTCTGAACTATCCCTGTTCTATCCACTTTCTCCATTTCTGTGGATGTTTTTGTGTCTTTCATTGGTTATTTTGTTTCTAATATTTTGGCCACCTTATTTATTTGCAATCGTCCCCTCTTTTGTTAGTGTCTTTTAAGCCACAGTATTATTCTACCTTGAATAAAAATGTATGTGGGTTCTAGTTCATTCTTGCAGGTGTCTCGCTATTGAATTATAAGGTACAACCTGCTCCTCCTAGAGAAGGTCAGGTCTAAGGGCATCTGGTCTAAAAACTGTGCCAAATTAGGTATGCAGATGAGAATCCTCTGTGGTGACCCCTAAATATATGGGAGCGGCAATGAAAAAAATAATATAAGCAAATAAAACTCTCGAACATTTTTGAGTTGTAGTTGTATTTGTAGTTTAATGCTTTGGAGCAGCATTGTATTAATAATTTATTCTAGTTTATTCGTTAGTCATAACATTTTTCCCCCCCCTCACCTTTGCAAAACTTGAAGCAGAAAGCAGTATGATTATTCTAATTAACTTAATTATTTTATTACCAGCCTTAATAGTCAGGTACGTACCTGTCATTCATTGTCATTATTCAAAGTTAGTCTCAAAACACATCTCTATCAGTTAACTTATGAGTGAGCAATCGCTTAATCATTTATTTAGTGTTTTATTTTCATCTTACATTTTCATTGTTTTGTTTTAATTTTGTCTTATCTTGTATTTTATTCTACTTTTATACCATTACTATCCTAATCATGACATTATTATCTATTTTATTTACATGCACATTACTGTTTTATGTTGATGCTCTCTGTAATTTTTATTGTTTTTTATTGTACAGTGGCCTTGGGTCTCGTGAAAGGCGCTTTATAAATAAAATGTATTATTATTATTATTATTATTAAATGTGTGGCACTTTGAAACCTTTTTGTCCATTAAATCAGTGGTCCCCAACCTTTTTTGCACCACGGACCAGTTTCATATAAGATATAATTTCACGGACCGGCAGGGGCAGGAGTATTTAAAATAAAATTAAAATGAATAACTATAGAATGGAAAATCTGTGTAAATCCTAAGCTTTTTTCGATGCAACAAGACGCTACTCCCACCTAATGGTGACTGAAGACAATAACACCCAAAGAGTTTTGGAAATTGAATTGCTTTTGTAGCGATCTCTAATTATTTATTCTTTCTGTGCTGAAACTATAAATTACCTGGTGGTTGGGGACCACTGCATTAGACCCTATTTTTAGAGAAGGCAGTGACTGGGACCTAGGATGGCGCCTTGACCCAAAAACTGCTTTCACATTCACAAACCTTTATAAAACCATTTTTAGTCTCTTTAGTTAGAAAACACTCGTTGTGTCCTAGACCACAGGTTTTTGTGATTAGACACACACACACACACACACACACACACACACACACACACACACACACACATCCTGGCATTTGTTACCTTGTGTAGTTGTCCACTCTTGTCCCCAAGGAGAACAATGGTGTGGCCGGCCTCAGATGCTACCGCGACAGCCGTGATCTGGTTTGTCCGGGTGATGACAGGTGAGGCTTGCAGTGGGATTGCGCTTGCAATGGGGCTGGGTGTGTGTTCACCTCCACATAGGTAGTCGTTCACTGAGTTCTGTAGACATTCAAACATAGACATTTCAACTGCAATGGTCTGATGGTTACAATCTCACTCAGCTCATTTTCTTATAACAATGCAACTGCATAATGCACAGACCAATCAGTAAAAAACAAAAGCAGCTGTTTAGGGGTTTCAGTGACAGGGGCCATCAAAATCACAGCTGGCTTTTTATTCTTCTGTTCTTCTGTATGTTGTAATTTCAATGACATAAAGCAAAAAGATGCAATATGGCAAAAAACTATATATCCCAACACATTTATATTTAATTTCATTTTCATCAATCGCTTAATCCTGGTCAGGGTCGCAGCCGGTTTGATTCCATCGGAAAACACTTGACACAAGGCTGAAATAGCAGGTGTCAGACAGGGTGCTAATCCATCACAGAGCTTCAGCCATCCCCCCTCAGACCTAGGCACGCATGTCTGTGTAGACGCCCAACCAGCTGACAGAACATCTATACTGTCGAGTCACATTATTTATTATGATCACCAGCTAATATCCAGAGTAACCGCCGTGTGCAGCACAGACAGCATCTAGACGGGCTGGGAGTGACTCAGTAAGGTCCTGGTAGGTTGTCACAGGTATCTGGAGTCATGCTGACTGCAGTGAATCCCGCAGTTGCTGGAGGGTGCGTGTGGGAGGATACATAGAGCAAACACAATGCTCAATTGGGTAGTACTTGAAAGTCTTGGTCATGCTCTTCTAACCAATGTTGGACATTTCTAGCTGTGTGACATGTCTCATTGTCTTGCTGGAGGATCCCATTCGCTCCGGGGAAGACAATTTTACCCATGGTACTTTTACCCATGACAGCAACGGATATTTGTGCAGACAGCCTAACCAAACCAGTCACAAAACATGAGCTATATGCTGCCACCGTCAAAATTAGGAAGTGGTCATAATAATGTGACTCGACTGTGTTTCAACCCAGATCTTAGCTGTGGTGAGTCAGCATAATAGACCGCTAACTATAACACTGACCATTTATAGTTATTCATCGTTTAAAAGCTTAATTTGTTTAATGAGGAGTTTATATGCTTGAGTCATCAGTAACATGTTCAACAGCTAATGATTAATATACACTATATGAACAAAAGTATTAGGACATTCCTTCTAATTTAAAATGTATTTTTATAAAGGGAGCCCTATAGGAACCGTACTAACTAGATGATGTTTAAGTGGTGGTAATAACATGTTAGTGTGTATTGCTGTTATTTGAAAATCAGGTGCAGCAGTGTTGTTGGGATTTTTAAATACTGCTTAAACTTACTGGCCTCTCTACTAGAAACACATACCCTGTTAGCACTGGTTGTATGTTGACAGTTAGGAGACGAGAGCTATTTTCTTTTATCCTGCACATTGTGAGTTAATCTTCCTTAAGTCTTTTATTAGTGAACACTTTCTGATCACAAGACGCTGAATGCTTTGTTATCCAAGCATTAATATTGAAGTGTTTAAAAATCCCAACAACATTGTTACACCTGCTACAGTTTAACATTAACATGTAATTTTCATTGCAGTGCTGGGTATGATCCATCTCCCAAATAATATCTGGTCAGTGCTGATCCTTTGAAAGTCACTCTTGATAAATAAATAACAGGTTACATGGAGTGTACAGAGCATCACAGCAATGGCAGTCAGTACTTGTTTACCCACAAAGGAATGCATGCTACCTAGTTAAGCCTTTGTGTTCTGTTTTCCATGTTAAAAGCACAAATTCTATTTCAACAGAACGAATATTACAGATTTGAATTATTTATAAGCACGACTGTAGTGTGAGTAAATCATCCAGCTCAGATTTTACGATTCACACCCCCACCACCTTACTCTTGTAATCATTAGAAAAAAATGAATCTGCATTAAAATCTGCTTGATGATCCTATAATGTGAGCCATGTACTTTTCTAACTGACAAACTCATTATAAACGATACACACATATAAAAGAATAAAGTGGACCTGTGAACCACAGACACAGTGTGGTGTGAGAGAGAAATATTTGCAAATTAACCCGAGGTAAATGAAAGTGTAACATCCTATTCCCTTGCCGCACCAGCTGCTGACTCCATATGCCTCCTGCCCTCAGCTGGTGCATGAATAACCCTCCGAGATGTAGCACTGACTAATAACTATTAATAATTAATGCGAATTGTTAAATATTGAGTCTGTAAGTGTAAAACAAAAACAGGTGTGGAATGAAGCTGCTTCCATAAGCGTCCAAGAAAAAAAAAAAACTGAAACGGCCGTATCTGCAGGCAAGCACCAGGTGCTATTCATCTCACTCTGAGATAAATCAATACGCTCATTAGACGTTAGGGGGGAAAAAAGGCTGAATTTCTTTTACTGGCTATTGACCAAAGAGGGAGCTTTCAGGCACTGCCTCAGTCTCGTGTGATCTCACTGGAGCGGTGTGTTCTGGGTCAGTGTTACTCAAGAACTACAGCTGTTACAGTCGTCTGACGGACAGACAATAGCCGAGCTTAAGAGTATGAAAGGGGCTGGTAAAAGCTGGCATATGATTAAAGTGAACTAGACACACACACACATACACACAGAGAAATAATACAGCTGCTTTTGCCTTTAACTACTAATACCACTTTTATAATTACACCTTTAAGATAATGACAACGAAGCCCACAAACAAACAATTTACTGTGTGTGTCAGGTTGAAGTTTTTAATTAAACCAAACTAAAGCATAATGAGTTCAAAATGTGACTGTGTAATTTTTGAGTTAGATCATAATGTCTTGAATGTGTGTGTCTGTGCAAGTGTGTGGTTGGGGTTTTTAGAGCACCGGGTGGTATGTACATACCAGTGGCGGCTGATTGTTGTAAAAATAGGGGAGGGAGGAAGGTAAGCTTGATGAATGAGGGGGAAGGGGGAAGGGGGAAGGGGGCTTGGGGGGGGGGCCGGTGTTAGTGAGGACATATGCATGCATGTAAAACCCAGATACACTTAAAAGCCACAGTCAGGAGATTTTAGTCTACAACCAGTAAGCTAACAATCTAAAATATATATAATATACAATAGTAACACAGTAAGCAGTCACCGATAACAGCTTGCTAGCTTTGTAATTGGTGACTTTCTGAGATTTAGTGGCACTGTGGTGCTATGAAAGCTGTTCTTACAGCTGTTCTTATTTTTAAGGGGTGGTCTTACTACAGAATTACATAGTGTACAGTCTGGGTGGGAATGACGGTTGTATTCTGTCCTTCACATCACCATATACTATATACACCGATCAGCCATAACATTAAAACCACCTCCTGGTTTCTACACTCAGTCCATTTTATCAGCTCCACTTACCATATAGAAGCACTTTGTAGTCCTACAATTACTGACTGTAGTCCATCTGTTTCTCTGCATGCTTTGTTAACCCTCTTTCATGCTGTTCTTCAATGGTCAGGACTCCCACAGGACCACCACAGAGTAGGTATTATTTGGGTGGTGGATAGTTCTCAGCACTGCAGTGACACTGACATGGTGGTGAGTGGATAAGACACAGCAGTGCTCACTGTCACTGCTGGACTGAGAAGTCCACCAACCAAAAACATGTTGGGGGGCTACTACAAGACAAAAGGGGCGGACACACACGCAGAGATGTAACGAAACAAAGGATTTATTAATAACAAAGGCAAGACAGAACAAACAAGATGAAACAAAACTAAAAACACAGCTAACTAAGGCTAATGCTAACAGAAACAGGCTAATGACTAAGACAAAGGTTAACTAAACAAAACACAGCTAAACAAGGGCTAATTAACTAAAGATAGGAACATGACTAAACCTGAGCAAGAGCTACAAACATGACTAAACATGGGCAAGAGCTACAAACATGACTAAACCTGAGCAAGTGCTACAAACATGACTAAACCTGAGCAAGTGCTACAAACATGACTAAACATGGGCAAGAGCTACAAACATGACTAAACCTGAGCAAGTGCTACAAACATGACTAAACATGAGCAAGTAACCAAAGCTTACAGAGTCAAACCGACCAACATAGTTCCAAAGAGATCCCCAACGAAGTCAAAGTAAAGACCATAACACAAGGCCAGACAAAAGTCAATAGTTCCCAACTCTGTGCTCCAGTGCACCTCTTAAGTAGTGTGCAGCTGGAGCCAATCAGTTCAAATGAGCCAATCCGGAACAGGGTGGCAGGAGACAGCGTGTGCTCCCAGTGAGAGGGGTATGGCACATAGGCACACTGGAGCACACAAAAGCTCCAAATGTGACAAGAAACAAGGAGGTGGTTTTGATGTTATGGCTGATCAGTGTAAATAAATCTAAAAATGGCACCCAAACTAGTTGGCTATGAAATGTATATAATCCTATATCTATATCTTTCCATTGTTGCTTTATTAGAATTAATCAACAAATTCTTAAATGCAACAATTGTTATCCTTGCTGTATAAATAATGACACACACAGGGTTGC
Source organism: Trichomycterus rosablanca (assembly GCF_030014385.1). Classification (NCBI taxonomy): domain Eukaryota; kingdom Metazoa; phylum Chordata; class Actinopteri; order Siluriformes; family Trichomycteridae; genus Trichomycterus; species Trichomycterus rosablanca. The sequence continues at coordinate 30,783,003 of NC_085994.1, read as the reverse complement.
CAGGTCCAGCAAAACAATCCAGCCCAAAATCTAATGTGTGTCTAAACACAGACACACTCACAGAAGCTGAAACTAGTTCAAAATCTAAGGTGTCACAGATCCTCTCTTGTACTCTCTTTTACCCTTTGATCCTCTTTATCTGATAACAATTTTGTCTTTTCATTCTCTAATGATTTCTGATTAAAATGTTAGGTTACATTAAGAGCTATTTTGAACTTTTGAACAGTCCTTCCCATCGGCTTTCTATCGTCACTCGACCTCAAGCATACGTACAATTTTAACTGTTTGCTATTTTCAGTTTTGTCTTCTCTCTTCTGCTCTCATGACTTTTCTGGACTCCTTCCCAAACTCTTTACTGCCTTGCTGTGCAACTTACTTTTGATTTAAGCTTTGATTAAGAACTATACGCAGTCCTAAAGCCTTTGTTTCTAAACATCTGTGCTCTTTTCCTCTTTTCACAAGACGAGATATTTTCATTTTGTACTGTTTGCAGTAAAAGCTTTTTGGTGGCCTTGGTAAACTCCCCCTCAAAACTCTTACTGCCATTCAAGTTCAAGCTGAAATGAAACAACGTTCCTCTAGCACCAGGGTGCAACACAGAACACCAGTGCAAAACAATATACACAGTGCAGATTAAAAACACAATAAATACAAAATGCCTACAATAAATACAGAAGACATTTCTGATCTAACTGAGCTGAGGGGGATGGAACTAGATGTAAAAATGTGAAAATCTGTGGTCCACTAGCCGCTGGGGTAAGAAGCTTTTATAATTGACGTTTAATGGGAGGCTTAGGAAGGTTGAACCTCCCTAATGTATTTTTTTCCGATTGCTATGGGGGTGCTGTCGATATTTTGACACAGGAAGATGATTTTTGTGACTTTGAATTGACAAAAATAGTTATATTATTATAGATTTAAAGATTATTACATTTATATGTATTTATTATTCTCAGAAATTTTAGGGAGTATGACCCTTCTTTTGCATAATGAATGAGCCATCACTGATATGTACACACACACACACACACACACACGTCTGTAAGTGCATGCATGTGTGTGTATGTCTGCATGTGTGTGTAGTTGTGTAAAGGTTGGTGTGTGTAAGGGTGGGTGTTGGTGGCTGTGTGTATGTATGTGTGTGTGTGTTAAGATGGGTGTGTGTAAAGGGGGGTGTTGGTGGCTCCGAGTGTGTGTGTTTTGTAAAGATGGGTGTGTCTATGTCTGCATGTGTGTGGAGTTGTATAAATGTTGGTGTGTGTAAGGGTGGGTTGCTATGTGCATATATGTCTGCATATGTGTGCAGTGTAAACGTTGGTGTGTGTAAGGGTGGGTGTTGGTGGCTCTGAGTGTATGTGTGTGTGTGTGTGTGTGTGTTTTGTAAAGATGGGTGTGTGTATGTCTGCATGTGTGTGTAGTTGTGTAAAGGTTGGTGTGTGTAAGGGTGGGTGTTGGTGGCTCTGAGTGTATGTGTGTGTGTGTGTGTGTGTTTTGTAAAGATGGGTGTGTGTGTGTTTTGTAAAGATGGGTGTGTGAATGTCTGCATGTGTGTGTAGTTGTATAAAGGCTGGTGTGTGTAAGGGTGGGTGTTGATGGCTCTGAGTGTATGTGTGTGTGTGTGTGTGTGTGTGTGTGTGTTTTGTAAAGATGGGTGTGTGAATGTCTGCATGTGTGTGTAGTTGTATAAAGGCTGGTGTGTGTAAGGGTGGGTGTTGGTGGCTCTGAGTGTGTGTGTGTGTGTGTGTGTGTGTGTGTGTTTTGTAAAGATGGGTGTGTGTGTGTGTTTTGTAAAGATGGGTGTGTGAATGTCTGCATGTGTGTGTAGTTGTATAAAGGCTGGTGTGTGTAAGGGTGGGTGTTGGTGGCTCTGAGTGTATGTGTGTGTGTGTGTTTTGTAAAGATGGGTGTGTGTATGTCTGCATGTGTGTGTAGTTGTGTAAAGGTTGGTGTGTGTAAGGGTGGGTGTTGGTGGCTCTGAGTGTATGTGTGTGTGTGTGTGTTTTGTAAAGGTGGGTGTGTGTGTGTGTGTTTTGTAAAGATGGGTGTGTGAATGTCTGCATGTGTGTGTAGTTGTGTAAAGGCTGGTGTGTGTAAGGGTGGGTGTTGGTGGCTCTAAGTGTATGTGTGTGTGTGTGTTTTGTAAAGATGGGTGTGTGTGTGTCTGCATTTGTGTGTAGTTGTGTAAAGGTTGGTGTGTGTAAGGGTGGGTGTTGGTGGCTCTGAGTGTATGTGTGTGTGTTTTGTAAAGATGGGTGTGTGTATGTCTGCATGTGTGTGTAGTTGTGTAAAGGCTGGTGTGTGTAAGGGTGGGTGTTGGTGGCTCTAAGTGTATGTGTGTGTGTGTGTGTGTTTTGTAAAGATGGGTGTGTGTATGTCTGCATGAGTGTGGAGTTGTATAAACGTTGGTGTGTGTAAGGGTGGGTGTTGGTGGCTCTGAGTGTATGTGTGTGTGTGTGTTTTGTAAAGATGGGTGTGTGTATGTCTGCATGTGTGTGTAGTTGTGTAAAGGTTGGTGTGTGTAAGGGTGGGTGTTGGTGGCTCTGAGTGTATGTGTGTGTGTGTGTGTGTTTTGTAAAGATGGGTGTGTGTATGTCTGCATGTGTGTGTAGTTGTGTAAAGGTTGGTGTGTGTAAGGGTGGGTGTTGGTGGCTCTGAGTGTATGTGTGTGTGTGTGTTTTGTAAAGATGGGTGTGTGTGTGCTTTGTAAAGATGGGTGTGTGAATGTCTGCATGTGTGTGTTGTTGTGTAAAGGCTGGTGTGTGTAAGGGTGGGTGTTGGTGGCTCTGAGTGTATGTGTGTGTGTTTTGTAAAGATGGGTGTGTGTATGTCTGCATGTGTGTGTAGTTGTGTAAAGGTTGGTGTGTGTAAGGGTGGGTGTTGGTGGCTCTGAGTGTATGTGTGTGTGTGTGTGTGTGTGTGTGTTTTGTAAAGAGGGGTGTGTGTATGTCTGCATGTGTGTGTAGTTGTGTAAAGGTTGGTGTGTGTAAGGGTGGGTGTTGGTGGCTCTGAGTGTATGTGTGTGTGTGTGTTTTGTAAAGATGGGTGTGTGTGTGCTTTGTAAAGATGGGTGTGTGAATGTCTGCATGTGTGTGTTGTTGTGTAAAGGCTGGTGTGTGTAAGGGTGGGTGTTGATGGCTCTGAGTGTATGTGTGTGTGTGTGTGTTTTGTAAAGATGGGTGTGTGTATGTCTGCATGTGTGTGTAGTTGTGTAAAGGTTGGTGTGTGTAAGGGTGGGTGTTGGTGGCTCTGAGTGTATGTGTGTGTGTTTTGTAAAGATGGGTGTGTGTATGTCTGCATGTGTGTGTAGTTGTGTAAAGGTTGGTGTGTGTAAGGGTGGGTGTTGGTGGCTCTGAGTGTATGTGTGTGTGTGTGTGTGTGTGTGTGTTTTGTAAAGAGGGGTGTGTGTGTGTTTTGTAAAGATGGGTGTGTGAATGTCTGCATGTGTGTGTAGTTGTGTAAAGGTTGGTGTGTGTAAGGGTGGGTGTTGGTGGCTCTGAGTGTATGTGTGTGTGTGTGTGTGTTTTGTAAAGGTGGGTGTGTGTGTGTGTGTTTTGTAAAGATGGGTGTGTGAATGTCTGCATGTGTGTGTAGTTGTGTAAAGGCTGGTGTGTGTAAGGGTGGGTGTTGGTGGCTCTAAGTGTATGTGTGTGTGTGTGTTTTGTAAAGATGGGTGTGTGTGTGTCTGCATTTGTGTGTAGTTGTGTAAAGGTTGGTGTGTGTAAGGGTGGGTGTTGGTGGCTCTGAGTGTATGTGTGTGTGTTTTGTAAAGATGGGTGTGTGTATGTCTGCATGTGTGTGTAGTTGTGTAAAGGCTGGTGTGTGTAAGGGTGGGTGTTGGTGGCTCTAAGTGTATGTGTGTGTGTGTGTGTGTTTTGTAAAGATGGGTGTGTGTATGTCTGCATGAGTGTGGAGTTGTATAAACGTTGGTGTGTGTAAGGGTGGGTGTTGGTGGCTCTGAGTGTATGTGTGTGTGTGTGTTTTGTAAAGATGGGTGTGTGTATGTCTGCATGTGTGTGTAGTTGTGTAAAGGTTGGTGTGTGTAAGGGTGGGTGTTGGTGGCTCTGAGTGTATGTGTGTGTGTGTGTGTGTTTTGTAAAGATGGGTGTGTGTATGTCTGCATGTGTGTGTAGTTGTGTAAAGGTTGGTGTGTGTAAGGGTGGGTGTTGGTGGCTCTGAGTGTATGTGTGTGTGTGTGTTTTGTAAAGATGGGTGTGTGTGTGCTTTGTAAAGATGGGTGTGTGAATGTCTGCATGTGTGTGTTGTTGTGTAAAGGCTGGTGTGTGTAAGGGTGGGTGTTGATGGCTCTGAGTGTATGTGTGTGTGTGTGTGTTTTGTAAAGATGGGTGTGTGTATGTCTGCATGTGTGTGTAGTTGTGTAAAGGTTGGTGTGTGTAAGGGTGGGTGTTGGTGGCTCTGAGTGTATGTGTGTGTGTTTTGTAAAGATGGGTGTGTGTATGTCTGCATGTGTGTGTAGTTGTGTAAAGGTTGGTGTGTGTAAGGGTGGGTGTTGGTGGCTCTGAGTGTATGTGTGTGTGTGTGTGTGTGTGTGTTTTGTAAAGAGGGGTGTGTGTGTGTTTTGTAAAGATGGGTGTGTGAATGTCTGCATGTGTGTGTAGTTGTGTAAAGGTTGGTGTGTGTAAGGGTGGGTGTTGGTGGCTCTGAGTGTATGTGTGTGTGTGTTTTGTAAAGATGGGTGTGTGTATGTCTGCATGTGTGTGTAGTTGTGTAAAGGTTGGTGTGTGTAAGGGTGGGTGTTGGTGGCTCTGAGTGTATGTGTGTGTGTGTGTGTGTGTTTTGTAAAGGTGGGTGTGTGTGTGTGTTTTGTAAAGATGGGTGTGTGTATGTCTGCATGTGTGTGTAGTTGTGTAAAGGTTGGTGTGTGTAAGGGTGGGTGTTGGTGGCTCTGAGTGTATGTGTGTGTGTGTGTGTGTGTGTGTGTGTGTTTTGTAAAGGTGGGTGTGTGTGTGTGTGTTTTGTAAAGATGGGTGTGTGAATGTCTGCATGTGTGTGTCGTTGTGTAAAGGCTGGTGTGTGTAAGGGTGGGTGTTGGTGGCTCTAAGTGTATGTGTGTGTGTGTGTGTGTGTGTTTTGTAAAGATGTGTGTTTAAGTCTGCATGTGTGTGTCGTTGTGTAAAGGTTGGTGTGTGTAAGGGTGGGTGTTGGTGGCTCTGAGTGTATGTGTGTGTGTGTGTGTTTTGTAAAGATGTGTGTTTAAGTCTGCATGTGTGTGTAGTTGTGTAAAGATTGGTGTGTGTAAGGGTGGGTGTTGGTGGCTCTGAGTGTATGTGTGTGTGTTTTGTAAAGATGGGTGTGTGTATGTCTGCATGTGTGTGTCGTTGTGTAAAGGCTGGTGTGTGTAAGGGTGGGTGTTGGTGGCTCTGAGTGTATGTGTGTGTGTGTGTGTGTGTTTTGTAAAGATGTGTGTTTAAGTCTGCATGTGTGTGTAGTTGTGTAAAGATTGGTGTGTGTAAGGGTGGGTGTTGGTGGCTCTGAGTGTATGTGTGTGTGTGTGTGTTTTGTAAAGATGTGTGTTTAAGTCTGCATGTGTGTGTAGTTGTGTAAAGATTGGTGTGTGTAAGGGTGGGTGTTGGTGGCTCTGAGTGTGTGTGTGTGTTTTGTAAAGATGTGTGTTTAAGTCTGCATGTGTGTGTAGTTGTGTAAAGATTGGTGTGTGTAAGGGTGGGTGTTGGTGGCTCTGAGTGTGTGTGTGTGTGTGTATTTTGTAAAGATGTGTGTGTATGTCTGCATGTGTGTGTAGTTGCGTAAAGGTTGGTGTGTGTAAGGGGGGATGTTGGTGGCTCTGAGTGTGTGTATGTTTGTAAAGATGGGTGTGTGTAAGCGTGGGTGGCCGTGTGCATGTGTGTACATGTGTGTGTGTGTGTTTTGTAAAGATGTGTGTGTATGTCTGCATGTGTGTGTAGTTGCGTAAAGGCTGGTGTGTGTAAGGGGGGATGTTGGTGGCTGGGTGTGTATGTTTGTAAAGATGGGTGTGTGTAAGCGTGGGTGGCCGTGTGCATGTGTGTACATGTGTGTATATGTTTGGATGATTAAAATGTGGGGCATGGAGAAGATTAAAGGCTCGCTGGTCACTAGTACATTGTGGGTGTGTCTGTGTCCATGTGTGAGCATAGAGAAAATATGGGTCAGTGCAACTCAAACCAGCTGCATCTCTAATCTGGCTGTACCGCCTCAATTTGACAATTTGCTCACCCTACTCTAAACACACACACAGTCGGGGTTGTGGTGGGTCCGAGGCCACCTGAAAACACTGGGAGCCAGCCAGTAATACACAACTGACAGGATGGCAAACAATCGAAGGGCAACAAATACTCCAAGCTTGACTTAATCACTTCCATTTGGGGGAAATTTAGAGAAGTCAATACAACTCAGGTTTTTGAGAGGTGGACGGAAACTGGAGCACCCACAGAAAACCCACAGGAACACAGGAAGAAGACTCGTCACAGACTATAACCATAGTCGAGGACTGAACCAAAGTCCCTCCCAAGGACCCATGTTGGATGTACTCTAAGTCCAATATATTTATTTAATGATGTGTTGTACTAAGTCGTTTGATTTAAACAATCAAAAGTCTTAAAAAATGTAACGAGAAACAAAAGGGCACATATTAAAAATAATAAACAACTTAGTATTTATCCCAAGTATTTATTCTACTTGTTTAGTAATAACAGGGAGAAGTCTTTCTAGATAAGGACAAGAATATTTGGTCCTATTTCTCTTTATAAAATAGTTCTGTCAGGTTAGTTGGGGACAAGTGATGTCCTGCCATTTTGATTTCTCAACACAGAAGTTCAGTTGGGTTCATATTAATACAAACAGTCATTTCCTCTGTTTTAAACTACTCCCAAGTTGACAATCTTAGCTTTAAAAATGCATTAAAACATCATGCTACCACCAAAAATTAAGTGGGCATGATGTTACCTGGCACCTGATAGATGACCTTGTTGAGATTTGTGCCACACATCATGCTTCAAGTTAAAAAGTTCCACTTCAGTCGAGAAAGATCTCAAAACATTTTTGCCATTTTACAACTTAAATCATAAAGTTGGGACAGTATGGAAAATGCAAATAAAATAAAAATGCTGTGTTCCTTACATTTACTTTGACTTTTATTTGATTGCAGACAGGATGAACCTGAGATATTTTATGTTTTATCTGATCAACTTCATTTCATTTGTTAATAAACATCCATTCCTGCATTTCAGGCCTGCAACAAAAAAAGTTGGGACGGGGACAATTTAGGGCTAGTAATGAGGTGAAAAAACTAAATGATGCGATTTTAATCAGGTGATGTCGACAGGTGATTGTAATCATGGTTTGGTACAAAAGCAGCATCTAGAAAAGGCTGAGTCTTTGATGAGCAAAGATGATCAGAGGATCTCCAGTTTGTCAACAAATGTGTGAGAAAATGATTGAAATGTTTAAAAACAATGTAACTCAAAGAAATATTGGAAGGGATTTGCATATTTCTCCCTCTACAGTGCATAATATCATTAAATGATTCAAGGAATCAGGAGGAATTTCAGTGTGTAGAGGCCAAGGGCGCAAGCTTTAGCTGAACGCCTGTGATCTTTGATCCTTCAGACGGCACTGCATCAAGAACCACCACTCAACAGTAGCTGATATAACCACATGGGTGAGGGATTACTTTGGCAAACCTTTGTCAAGCACTACAATACAGAGTTACATGCACAAATGCCACTTAAAACTTTACTGTGCAAAAAAGAAGCCTTATGTTAACCATGTCCAGAAGCGGCCTCGGAGGCTTTGCTTTTTTAAAACGTATTTCTTTCAACTTTTCCCTATAAAAGCATTTTATGTGACTCCTTGGATATGATAGATGAACATCATATGAACGTCACAGCCACTGATTTTAGCACAAGTGTTATTTTTTGTTGGCTTTTGTGCCTTGTTAAGAGTCACACCACACATGCTGCTTCAAATTTTAGATGAAACGGTGACGAATCCAGGTGTTGTCCCGCACCTACAGGAATTGAGGATGAACCCAATATGCAGGATGCTTACCCAAGGTAGAACAATACTGTGGCTTAAAAGCCATGAACAAAAAGAGTAAAAGGAAAATAAAAGCAGTTTCCAAAATAACAGAATTAACCAAAATTAACAAATAAAAGACAGAAAAAAAAACATCCACAGCATTACAACTAAGAAGGTGAATAGAAAAGGCACAGATCTAAAAATGAAAATCAAATGTCACAGTATGGCAATGCGACAACGCAGTTCTTGTAGAAAGAGAAAAGAAAGAGAACCCAGAGCAACCCAGGAACGAAGCTGACCAAGCGGCAGTCAACCCAATTACAGTTACACCCTTTTGTAATTAGTTTTTTCAACAAGCAGTTTAAAAATCTACTTGCTACAGTAATGTCTGGTTACTATATTTAAAATGTGCCTTTTTCTATTGTTCAAAACACCCCATAAAATAAAATCTCTTTTTAATTGAACACACAGACAAAATCCTGCTTTCTTCCCCAGCCACACCCCGCTTTGTGTCTTCCTCCCCCTCCGCATCCCATTAAACCTCCCACCACCCCCTGATTTTTATTCCTTCCCTTTCCGCGCACCTTCCTAAAACATGTTTGATTTTTTTCATTTGTTCATGACATGAAACAGTAGATTTCCTCTGAGGGTGTGTGCTAGTGAAATCCATATTTCACACACAGACTTTACAATCTGTACACCATTACAAAGTATTGCACCATATAATAGCATATCTGCTCACACATCACACCACATTAATTCTCTACATAAATGCACAAAAACTGGCTAAATGAACTTTATCTTCTCTATTTTAGTATTAGCCTGCTGTTATTTAATGATCCAGTGAATCATTTAATTACTTTTAATAGTTTAATAATTAGATATCCAGTAGAAAGTGCTTTCTTTATTTAAACACGCGATTAATAACTGACGACGCTCAGTGGAAGCAGATCGCAGAAACTGACAACATTGGCTTCTTTGAATGCTCATTGATATTAGTGGCCTTTAGTTGGGAATTATCCAGACTGTGGATTCGTGCCAGCGTTCCAGTCACACACACTCCCACTGTGCTGTTGGAACTGGTCCTGGCTTTGGTGGCTGGAGTTTAATCTGGATCAGTGCCAAGGCAGCTGCCCCTTCTCCGCCCTACATGGCTGTGACTTCGGGTCAGCCGTACGTACAGCTTGTAAAGACTCGCCCATTTCATACTGCCCTCCTCACCTCGCTGTCCTGCCTTCACCTTACAAATAGGCTCAGATTGTTTAACCAGAACAGACCTCATATGTGTGAGTGCCAGCCTGGCAATGAGTGAAAGTGGCAGTACAGAGTTAATTATTTATTTATTAATTAGGATTTTAATGTCATGTTTTAGACACTTTGGTTACATTTATGACAGGACAGGTAATTACTGGTTACACAAGATTCATCAGTTCACAAGTTCAATGTCAAACACGGTCACAGACAATTCTGTATCTTCAATTTACCTCACTTGCTTGTCTTTGGACCAGAGACTTGTTTCAAATAACCCGGACTCGACTCATGAGTCGCTAGCGTCAGCATGTTTTAACATTAGTTATGTGTGACAATTATATATATATATATATTATTATTATTATTATTATTATTATTATTATTATAAATATTCTGCCCTCTAATAACACCCCGGCCGTCTTTACCCACAACGCACGCAATGGGTAAATGTTACAGCCAGCTTCCGGCGTAGTGATGAAGCATTGCTCCCTACTCCCTAAACAGTCTAAAGTTCACTTCATTTAAACATTTTCATTACCATTGGATTGGAATCTTACTTACAATTGTGGAATACCCTACATAGTGCACTTCACAGGAACAACTGGGTTGAATGGAACGATCCTACAGAATTGGCGCTAATGGGTAAAAGACCACTTTCTGAATCAGACCTTCTGATTTTAATTTTTAGTAAGAAATGCTGTTATTTGCCTTTATTCGGTTTGCGTCACACAGATGATGTGTCAATAAAACGCTTGATTGGCTTTGTAATGAGTTAGTGTTTGGAGTTTGGGTTTTTTAATTATAAGCACATTTACAAACTAACGGATTATATTTCTAATGGGACAACACACGTTATAAATGTAATAGCATCTGGAAGAACATAAGCTAAGGTAAGCAGTGGTTATGATTTTTTTTTTGCTGTGTTTTGGATTTTGGCTGCTGTGACGTGATTTATCGCACGCTTTTGTTTTGCAATGAAAACAAAACGTATCAGTTTAAGCTTTTAACTGGTACCTTCTTGTTACGAAAATTACATTCATTTACACAATGACTAGGAAAGTAAAGGCACTAAGTAAAACAGCAAAATACAGTTGCTAATCTGTTGTTTTTTATCTGAACTTACATATTATTTGTTTCTTTCTACGCTACATTTCCAATAAATGTTTTGTGTATATTATATTGACTCATGACTTGACTCGGACTCTAGTCTAAAGACTTGTGACTTGACTCGGACTCGTATTTTGTGATTTGTGAACATCTCTGCTTTGGACTCCCACGCAGACACGGGGAGAACATGCAAACTCCTCATAGAAAGGACCCTGAGCATGCACGGTTGCAGTTAGTCCAGTTACAATATCAAGAAATGCAGTGTGCAGGATTACAGAATGCACAAGTCTATTCTACAGAATTGCACTGGGTTTAAAATAACATTGCATCACCAAGTTTCTCTTTTTTAGGTCTGGAGGAACATGAAAAGGATTGTGGCTTTAAATTGTTGGGACAGAAGTTTATCCCTGTGGGAACAAACTTAGTTTAACTTGGCTAATCTTTGCCTTCTAAAAGAAGAGTTTATAAAAACAGCATCAACTGAAAAATGATTCTACAAAATGCATCGTACTGCACTAAACAGTAGATCTAATTATTGCACTGATAATGATATGCCTACACACTCTGTAGCATATAAAATGTTGTTTGAGACAAGGCCAGGAAATCAATCTTGCAAATGTGCAGAACATTTTAAATGCAGTAATAAATTAATCTTTTGCTAGTTAAACTGGTAGCACTGGAATACATTTCTCTACAGGACCGAGTAAATAATGATGCTGCGAGTCTTTGCTGGTCACAATTAGGGCAATACAGTCTGAAAAAATGAATTTGGCAGTTTTTACGCTGAATGCCCAACCTCCCTATTCATCAGAGCTTGAGACGGGCACTAAGGGTGCACTGATATACAACCCCCCCCACCCCCCCAAGACTTGGCACTAAGGGTGCACTGATATACCCCCCCCTCATGTCTAGGTTTATGTAATGCCACTTTTGTATTTGTGAGCCCAGTCTGGGATTCAAACCCCCAGGAGCTCAGGCTATGCCACATAAGCTCACAATACAGTCAGACAGAGGGACTATAAGCTAAAATGATCGCCGACAGTCCTGGGGAAATGAGGGTTAAGCTCTGCATTGCTGCACTGTTACTGTGAAAGGATGCAAAAAGTATACCAGTGCTTTAAACACCTCTTAGACACCAGAATTAAATGCTAAGTCCATTATTTTGAAGATGTGGCTTGTTTATTATGTGGCGTTAATTTATTACTCTATAGATTAAATTCACATTCTGTGTTGAGGTGGGTTTCAGAAACCATGTGAAAGAAACTAGATTTGAATGAGGGCAATTAATTTCCCAGACATAATCTAGTTACAGCTTAACGCTTGACTACTTTATAAATGGCTTTGATTTTCAGTCATTTGTGCAATACCTGAAGAGAGCAACAACACCGTGTTTTTATTTGTAATAAAATATACTTTACGGACAAAAGTTTGTGGACCGCCCTTCTAACGACTGTGTTCAAGTGTTATTGCTACATCACTTGCTGACAGATGTAGAAATCTAGTCATATCCAATTACCTGACTGCATTACGCTTTCTCTCTACTGATGTTGATCTCATATGCAGATCAGTTTTGTGTACGGAGAGCCACACCCTGATCAACGCATTATTCCTAGACTGTGCAGGCACCACCAATCAGCCAGCAGAGGTCATAATTGCATCAGTTATGAGGAATCCCTGTCCGGCTCCCACCCTGTATGAACAACAATATAGCTGCCCAGCCTGCTAGATGGCAGAGCTGAGTTTCGAACCGACGAATTTGAAATGCCAGCTCTGATGTGCTAGCGTGTTTTACCGCTGTGCCACCCGAGTGCCCGTAATTTGATAATACACAATAAATTCTATGCCTACAACTTTCTGAAAACAGAAAGGGATAGGGCCCTTATATTTTTTAGTTTTGTGTAAAAGAATTCCAGTGATCAGCACTCAACTGCTATGAACACCTTACAAATTATTTAGACCAGTGGTCCTCAACATTTTTAGCACCACGGACCAGTTTCATATAAGATATAATTTCATGAACCAGCAGGGGCGGGGGGATTTAAAATAGAATAACTGTACTATTCACAAATGAGCTTTTTTCGCTGCAACGAGACGCTGCTCCCACCCAGGGGTAATTGGGGACAATAACACCCATAAAAAAGTAGTGTTTTCATTGCTGATGTAGCGATCTTTAATTATTTATTCTTTCTGTGCTGCCCGGTAATAAATGATCCGCAGTGGGGACCACTGATTTAGAATGTTGATTGTGAGCCAGGCCTTCTCACACAACACATCACCTTATCTTACAAATGTTCTATTGACAGAATATGCACAAAATCTTGTGAAAAGACTTCTGGAAGAGTGAGGGATACCCATAATTTTGGAATATGATGTTTGACCAGGCTATGGTTAGGTGTCCACATACTGTCTGACATGTAGTGTATCTATATTAAGCCTTAGTGGATAAGCAGATACTAATCTAATGCTGACTTTCTCACAAAAACCAAATAAAAAAATCAAAGGACTGACAGAAATGTGTTACGTCTGAATAAAGATTAAGTATTTTGACCAGTATCTACCCTAAAACAAACACATCTTTTAAAATTAAATACACTTTATACACTGTACAAGAAAAGCTAAAATTTAGGACAGCCAAAAATTCAGCCGGAAACACAATACATTGCATATTTTTAGCATAATAATTTAGCGTAGTCAATTCGTATTCTGCTGTTGGAGACTCTGGTTGTGTCCGAGGAGGGTAATTTAGCCTGCCTCATGCTCCCCTAGACGTGTGCGCAGTCCACCATCCCCTTCTCATTCGTCCATACATTCAGTGAATTTGCGCGTGAGACCAGTATTCGCGCACTGCGAGCCACGCCCTGATCACCAGGCTCCTCCACTTTCTGTACAGACGTCTCAGGCTACTAACCTGAGTCCTTGCACAGCTTCGAACACCTCACCTACTTTTTGGTCCGGTCTTTTTCCCACCTGGTAGACTTAATGGCCAATTTTGTCTGCTGCACACATTGCCAAATATGCCCGCCTGTGGGCGCCCAGCAGTGCTGAACTTCAAACCCAGGGAGTTCAGAATCCCAGCACTGGTTTGCTATCGGATTATCCCGCTGCGCCACCTGGGCGCCACACTAACAGGAATTTAAAGCAGCCTATACACCGGCACCTATCAGGCATTAGGTTATCAATAACATTATGGCCACCTTCCTAATATTGTGTTGGTCCCCCTTATGCTGCCAAAACAGCCCTGCAACTGTGATGCACTGTGTATTCTGACACCTTTCTATCAGAACCAGCATTAACTTCTTCAGTAATTTGAGCTACAGTAGCTCGTCTGTTGGATTGGACCACACGGGCCAGCCTTCGCTCCCCATGTGCATCAATGAGCCTTGGCTGCCCTTGACCCTGTCACCGGTTTACCACTCTTCCTTCCTTGGACCACTTTTGACAGATACTGACCACTGCAGACCGGGAACACCCCACAACAGCAGCAGTTTTGGAGATGCTCTGACCCAGTCGTCTAGCCATCACAATTTGGCCCTTGTCTAACTCGCTCAAATCCTCACGCTCGCCCATTTTACCTGCTTCTAACACATCAACTTTGAGGATAAAATGTTCACTCACTGCCTAATATATCCCACCCACTAACAGGTGCCGTGATGAAGAGAGGTCATAATGTTATGCCTAGTCTTTACTATATCTTTGAGAAGTGGAAGGAAACCAGAGTACCCATAGAAAAACGATGTGAACACAGACAGAATATGCCAAACTAGAGGCTTACTTGAGGTGAGGTTCAAACCCTGATCCCAAAGATCCTTGTTTTGTGTGGCACCCATAATACTTGCTGTGCAACCATGTAACCCTACTTGTGTTTTTGATACAAAATATTGATTTACTTGATTGGGCTTTCTTGTATAGGTAGTCTGTTGTCTATATGATGAGGTTGTTCTGCATCTCTCAGTTACAATCATGGTGTATTAAGATATTACTTGAAAGATAAACAGAAATCAGGATTATGATTTATTTATAAAGTAACGAGTATCACGGTGACCTAATCATTTGGAGATGATTCAACTGTATTAACTTCCAAAAACAGCTTTAAATCAACTCTCAACAAGCATAAACACCAAATAAAACAAGGGTTAATTTGTATTTGTATTTATTAATTTGTCTTAATTATATTTAGTGAAGCATGTCTTATCAAGTCCAACAGAGCATAACTGTCCAGCTCTCTGAGCGGAGTAGTTGGGGTGACTTTCTGCCTTATTATCAATCACTGCCACATTTGCAGATTTTGGGCAACTATTAGCTCAAATATACAAAGGTTAATGAGCTGCATTTGTGGTGGGTGGCTTTACATCTCTCAGAGCAAGCATGTGTTAGCCCTTGTGCTTGTAGACTGGTATGTGTGATGTGGGTGAAATGCTTGGCAACATTTCAGAAAAATATTTAGAACAGAAATGTGCTTAATAGTCAGACTCGAGTATATATAGAGTGTGGTTTTTGTGGTCAAAGGTCTGATTGCATCAGTGAAAATGCTCACGTTTGCATTTTTCTTGCTTTTATTGCTCTGTTTTATATTACAGATAATTAAATCAGCATAATTCTGGTAAAAAGTTGAATCTTTAAAAATACTTTTTATTTTCTTGAAAAGCCAGTTTGCACGTTTGTATTATTGATCGTGTCAGTTCCTTTGTACAAAAGAAGCTCTTTAAACTGACTCTCTGGCTCAAAGTGGTGAGCCACAACCCATCTCTGCTTGCAAAGACTAAGCCTTTGATGGATGGCAATATGGACAGTGGTAGCCTAGTAGGTAGAACTTTGGACTATTAACTGAAAGGTTGAGAGTTCGAATCCCAGCTCTGCCATTTAGCCACTGTTGGAGCAAGGCCCTTAACCCTCTGTGCTCCAGGGACGCCGTACAGTGGATGACCATGCACTCTGACCCCAGCTTCCAAACAAGCTAGGATATGCAAAAGAATTTCCTTGTACTGTACACCAATATATGAATATGACAAATAAATGCATTCTATTCTTATTTTATGCTTAATCTACAGTAGATTTGTCGCCTGCTGGTGTAAATGCAAAATTTTGTTTCCACACTAGCAGCCCTCAAAATACATAAGCAGAAGAAAGAAAACGTCAGTTAGAAGACCACGAAATGTAACCATACAGCTTGAGGAGGTGGTCTAGCAGCATGTGTGATTGGACATTTATACATTTACGGCATTTAGCAGACTCCTTTATCCAAAGCGACTTACATTACAGTTACAGTATACAGTCTGTGCAATTGAGGGTTCAGGACCTTGCTCAAGGGCCCAACAGGAGCAGCCTGGCAGTAGTGGGGCTTCAACCAGCAACCCTCTGATTACTAGTCCAGTACCTTAACCACTAGGCTACAGCTTGGAGGAAACAACTGACAATTCCCTTTAGAAAGTTTGGCACAAAGTGGTGAGCCACAACCCATCTCTGCTTGCAAAGACTAAGCCTTAGATGGATGCTAACAGGGACAGTGGTAGCCTAGTGGGTAGAGCTTTGGATTATTAACTGAATGGTTGAAAGTTCGAATCCCAGCTCTGCCATTTAGCCACTGTTGGGTCCTTGAGCAAGGCCCTTAACCCTCTGTGCTCCAGGAGCTACAGGTACAATGGACGACCCTGCGCTCTGACCCCAGCTTCCAAACAAGCTAGGATATGCAAAAGAATTTTCTTGTACTGTACACCAGTATATGTATGTGACAAATGAAGGCATTCTATTCTAATTTTATGCTTAATCTTGGTTACCTCACCTTTCACCAGTTGAACTGCTAATTGTGGAGCCTTCCGGAACAGTCTTATTCTTCCCATGTCCCAAAGTGTGTTGCAGGCATCACATTATTTTTAGAAAATATTTACAAAATACAATTGGGTTTGTCAGTGAAAAGACTGAAAATGTTTTTTATCACTTAAATAAAAATGTTCAAGCAATTAAACAAATTACAGTTTTTAGTTTTAATTGCATTTTTAAAGTGTCCCAACTTTTCTGGAAATTGGATTTGTAATTGTATTGCATGTTATTAACAATCTACATAATAGATTACATCTGCTATTGTGTAAAACAATGTGAAATTATCATATAAATTGGTACAAAACAATCTAGGCGGATTCGTATCGCCTTCATTTCATCTTTCTTTATTAGTCTGCTCACATTGGCCAAATCATGCTTAGCTTCTTCGTTATTTATTATGTCACGTTTTAACAATGCGACCTTCAGGAAGGAAAATAGCTCAATCTTTATTGAGATTAGCTATTTATAATCTGGGATGTATTGTGGGATAGCTGTATTAATAAACCCAGTATTTAAGGTAATCCTTCTTTTTACGACAGTAAATACATGAGCTCAGCTTTGTGTCTTCCTTCACTATAAAACTATTAATACCCCCGAAGGAGCTCGACCACATATTAAACCTCACCAGTTTAATCCTGACTCGGACAGTATTATTTTTTTTACGGTGACCCGGGGTAATTCCATTTTTTGTTATGTTATTTTGTAATTTTATTTCTATCTGGACCTTACTGTCTGTGCTTTTCTGCCACCTTCTCAGGCCAGATGACATATTGTTTTTAATGAAGAAATGATTATTTTATTGTGGTCTTATTTTAATGTGATCCCATGTGATTGTACAACCGTGGTAGTAAAATTGTTTCTAATATTAATTATAATAAAACCCAGGGAAACTAATTTAAAAAGCTGTTTTAAGTTTTGTCTTGTTTAACATGTGCCCAAACACTGTTAACTGAAGCTAAACTCAGCAAAGGACTGGAACTGTGTCCAGCACACGCAATATACAACTGTTCCATCGGATCTACTGGAGAACGTCACTGGGATTTCTTTTTTTATATATATATATTTTATTTAAGCATTTTCTCACGTTTCTCTCCCTTTTTAGCGCATCCAACTGCCTGATTGCGTCATGCTTCCTCTCCACCAATGCTGATCCCTGCTCTGACTGAGGAGAACAAAGCTAACCCACGCATAGCATCTTATCACCTACACTTTGACGAGTGCAGTGCAGCTCAGCACTGTGTACAGAGAGACACACCCTGAGAGCACTCTTTTCTCATCTCTGTGCAGGCGTCATCAATCAGCCAGCATTGCTGTCGTAATTGCATTAGTTATGAGAGAGAGACCCTATCCGGCTTAATCCCACCCATATCTGAACAACAGGCCAATCGTTGTTCATGTGGCCGCTCAGCCTTAGCCGACAGGCAGGGCTGAGATTCGATACGATGTATTCGAGATCCCAGCTCTGGTTTCAGCGTGTGTTTTTACCGCTGCGCCACCTGAGCGGCCTTATCACTGGGATTTCTCACTAAAAAGTAATGCCTAGCTTGCATAAAATAAGAAAATCTCTCGCTTGGTCTTTGTATCGCTTGCTAAAATTGTGGCTCTATGTCACAATTCTACACCAGTCGGCTGTCACTTTGTCCAAGTGAGGAACTGAATCTGTTTAGTTGTTAGGTTACTAAACTGTTTGTACTTGAAACATTGGGTAGCTTTCTTAAAAATCACAAACATTTCTCTTAACATGAATCTGAATGCACAGCATATTGTAGTTTTTAATTAGTCTTTAGTCCAGCCATTGGGAAGTGCACCTGTCAGTGCACTCTCACTACTGGTCCCAAGCCCAGATAAAAATAAATCAAAAAAAGAAAAGTAACACAACAGAGGTTGAATGAAACAGAAGTTTTTCAATGTTATTAAACACACACATACTGAACTTTGCACCTCTTATTCTTTTAAATCTGTCAACAGTGTTTTTCTTTATAAAATCTGCAAAAACAAAAAAACAGTGGCTGTGGGGAATGTGTACACGACCTTTTCAACTGGACTGTTTGTTCATGCTGATTTATAATGAGAAAATCATGTCACAGTAAATCCACTACTGTTGCACTTTAGTGGAGTATTTTTTCTGTTACATATCAAATAGTAACCCTGCATATACATATACTGTAGTAGTCCTTCCAATTTACACTTGTGATGCACAACACCCACACAGACTAGCACATGCCCTCTCTGCCCTCTTTTTATTTCCCCGGAGCCAGCGAAGCCTACACAGAGCTTTATTACACGTAAAGGAACACACTACTCTCTTTATTTACTTTATTAAGACATGTTTATGTATACACTGCTATAGCAGAGACAAGGATGTGACTCAACATCCTAGATTCATCCTGTCAGACGCACATTTTGTCTGAAGACCGCCCCACCGGACCAGTGGCATATTGGAACCCTGTGTCACCCAAATGTCCAGAAGTTACATGTTTTTTTATATAGAGGCTCCATGTGTTCAGAGTGCTGTGTGTATAAAACTGGCCTTCCGATTTTAGGGCTAGTATCAAAGTGCAATGGTTCTGTCCAATTTTTCCGAAGTGTTTTTAAAGTAAGGCCTGTACTCATGGTGCACATAACATGTAAATATTAACTACACAAATTTTATTCTGATGCAAACTGTATTTAAAAATCTGTAAATATTTATGCAGGCCTACTGGAGGAAAAGCCAAAAAATTGAACAACATGCCATTTTTAAAATGGTTTCAACTTTTAGTTTTAATGAATTAACAACATATTTAAGTTCGTTTCTAAATGTTTGCGTATGCCTAAACGTTTGGTCATTTCAATCCTTATTAATGGAAAACTGAGAAGTTTAGGTGGTAAATCTCAGCTATCGGCTGGTCGAGCGTCTACACAGACATTACTAGCTGTGTCTGAGGGGTGGGGCAGTAGCCAAAGAGCCCAGCTATTATGAGGTGCACTTGTCAGTGTGCTCTTAGTGCTGGTTCCAATCCCAGACACAGTAAGGAGGGTTGAGGCATGAAGAGCAGCCGATTGTACCAAATCAGGAACGTGGATCAGAATGATTCCATGTGGCAACCCTTAGGATGGGAAATGGGAGAAGCCAAAAGGTAAAATAGTTTTTAATTTTATTAAGCATACAAATGCCAAACCTTGCACTTTATATTCTTTTAACAGGGACAATGGTAGCCTATTGGGTAGAGCTTTGGGCTATTAACTGAAAGATTGTTGGCTCAAATCCAGGCTCTGCTATGCAGCCACTGTTGGGTCTCTGAGCAAGACCCTGCTCTGACCCCAGCTTCCAAACAAGCATGAATATGCAGGAAAAAAAAATCTATTCTCAGCTAGACAGGCTGGGAGTGTCTCAATAAGGTCCTGGTAGGTTGTCACAGGTATCTGGAGTCATGCTGACTGCAGTGCATCCCACAGCTGCTGGAGGGTGCGCATGGAAGGATCTATAAATTGAATACGATGATTGAGGTGATCCCACAGATGCTCAACTGAGTTCAAGTCTGGGGAATCAGGGGGTCAGAATAGCACTTGGAAGTCTTGGCCATGCTCTTCCAACCAATGTCGGACATTTCTAGCCGTGTGACATGTTACATTGTAGTGCTCGAAGATCCCATCCGCCTCAAGGAAGACAATTTTACTATGGTACTTTCAGCCATGACAGCAACGAGGGATATATGTGCAGACAACCTACTGCACACCTTATATACCCACTAAGCCAGCTCACGAGACATGACTTCCTTTATGAGCTACGTGCTGCCGCCATTGAAAGTAGGAAGTGGTCATAATAATGTGACTGGGTATACACCGATCAGCCATAACATTAAAACCACCTCCTTGTTTCTACACTCACTGTCCATTTTATCGGCTTCACTTACCATATAGGAGCACTTTGTAGTTCTACAATTACTGACTGTAGTCCATCTGTTTCTCTGTATGCTTTGTTAGCCCTACAGAGTAGGTATTATTTGGGTGGATCCTTCTCAGCACTGCAGTGACACTGACATGGTGGTGGTGTGTTAGTGTGTGTTGTGCTGGTATGAGTGAATAAGACACAGCAGCACTGATGGAGTTTTTAAACACCTCACTGTCACTGCTGGACTGAGAATAGTCCACCAACCAAAAATATCCAGTCAACAGCGCCCCTTGGGAGCATCCTGTGACCACTGATGAAGGTCTAGAAGATGACCAACTCAAACAGCAGCAATAGATGAGCGATCGTCTCTGACTTTACATCTACAAGGTGGAACAACTAGATAAGAGTGTCTAATAGAGTGGACAGTGAGTGGACACGGTATTTTAAAACTCCAGCAGCGCTGCTGTGTCTGATCCACTCATACCAGCACAACACACACTAACACACCACCACCATGTCAGTGTCACTGCAGTGCTGAGAATGATCCACCACCTAAATAATACCTGCTCTGTAGTGGTCCTGTGGGGGGCCTGACCATTGAAGAACAGGGTGAAAGTTGAAGAACATGGCTGATCAGTGTTTATGACAGATAAAGGCTGTTCTTTTGCTGACTCAGAAATCTTGGCAAAAATCCAAACATTACTGCACTGTGGACTTAAACTGTGTTTTCTGAAGTAATGTTATATAACACCATATACAATTACAAAATGTATAGGTTGTAAAACACACAAAACAAGAGTAACTCACCTCAGGAAGCTTGATGCACTTGGAGGAAACCTCGTACTCGATGTAGGCCTCCTCCCGGTTTCCATCTTTTCCTTCCTTAGTGTAGCACAGAAGCTGCGCCTGCTGCAGTGCCTTGTCCAGTCTTTCCATGCTGTACACACACAGAGCCGAGCGTCCTGTGGGCCCTGGAGTCGACGCCTGTCCCACTGCCATGGCAACAAAGAGGGAGGCATCTCCATGGTGACTGCCCATCGCAGCTGCCTGCGCCAGGTTGTAACCACCTTCGCAGGCCAGTGGCACCTCCACGTAGGAGTAAAAACTTGGATCTCCGGCGCAGAGGCGTGACACGTAAGTCCGATACTCGCGGGTTTTCCTGACGTCGCGGCGCCAGAACAGAAAATAAATATGCGCCCCGTGACGCAGCGCCTTTACGAACTGGTTGTTATAATCCGAATAGCTGCCCACAACGAGCTTGCCCAGTTCTTCGTGTGAGAATGTGGGAATGGACAGATGCTGCTCTAGACGCCGCGTCGTGATCGGAGGAATGCCGCCAGGACCTTTGCTGGTGTAGCCCCGTCCCACGAGCATGAGGTGCAAGCCCTTGTGCTCGGTGAGCACACCTACGGTGGAGACGCGTGGGTCATTTGCAGCTACGTACTGTGTGTCCACAGGGTTGGGTGTTTGGTACAGCACCACAGAGACATTGGCGAGGCTTCGCTTCTCGCAGATGCCTTGCAGCACGGTGCCACACACGATCAGGCTGTTGGGTCGCGACCCCTCTTTCTCCTCCAGCAGCAGAAGCTGGTTGGTGTTGTCGGTTTCGCGCGCCTGGCTGCAGTCCTCTTTCTCAATCGGGGGTAAGCAGTCAGGGCTGTCCAGCTCAGGCCCTGTTTTACCCCAGGAGAGAAGCTGGAGATTCGAGGAGAGGTGGTAGAGCGCATTGACACCGCCCACGTAGACGTGACCTGAGCCGGGGTGCAGCAAGAGGTGGTTGAGGCGTGAATTGTTGAGGGATACGAAGGTTGGGGCGCTGTTGAGGGCGAGGAGTGGCAAAGGGGGCCTCAACAGGAGCAGCGCCAGGGTCCACCAGCAGATGGTGAGCGGGAGCAGCAGAGGAGCGGTGGCCGGCATGGCACCCCCTTACCTGTAAGATAAAGAGAGCAATAAAGAGAAAAGAAATAAGGCAAGGGCAAAACATGATAAAAGGAAAATTAGCTTTCGCTTTCTTTTTTTTTTTTTATGTGAGCATCACGGGGGTAAAAATAGAGAACAGAAAGGGGTGAATTCAGAGAGAGAAAATTACAAGATAATAGGAGGATGATAGCCATCGGAAGAATGTGTGGGAGAGTGCATAGCAGGAAGGAAGAGAAACAGGGGAGAGGGGTGATAACACAATAGAAAAGAATAACAAGGATTGATAGTTTAGAAGAAGGAAGGAAGTGTGTGGAAAAAGTAAGATAGTTGATAGTTGAAACAAGAGAAGTGAATCATGGAAAAAAGAAAAAAAAAAGAAATAATAAAAAAGTTAGGTCAGGCCAAACACACCAGAGAGAACCTGTTGCAGTGCTTTACTGTACAGCACAAAGCCTCACTGCTTCAAACACATTCTTCTATTTTTTAAAGCCATGCCACCTTCATACGAACAGCAGAGGATGCCCAGCTCTAGCCTGCCAAAACCAAAAAACCAAACACACAAGTGCTGCCCTATTTCACAGAGGGTAGATGTGTAGCATAGGAGTACAGTCGATGTCTACTTCAGGCTGAGGGTTTGTTCTCACTCTATTTTATGATACGCACACAAGTTGAGAATCCAGTGCCATGTGTGAGTCCAGTACCACTGAGCGCAATACCTAAACACAGTCTGGACAGAGTGTAAATCCAGGGCAAGGCACCAAACACTTACTCATTCATTTAGAGCTCTCGAACCCACCATTCACATGCGGTCTGTCCGAAAACCTGGCGAGCCCCCTACATAGGCAGCATTTCCGTCATACTACGCAAACTCCCGAGAAGAAGGCTGTCTAAATTCTTCGATTCCTTAAAATGCTGCCTACTAAGGTGCCTTATTTTAAAGTGATAATCTGACTGAATAACGAGGGAGAATCCAATGCTTCCTAAGCAGTGAATGCAATCCCAGCATTCAGTGCAGCACAATTTTCTCAGTGTACAAGTGTTTGTTTGTTTGTTTATTAGGATTTTAACGTCATGTTTTACACTTTGGTTAGATTCATGACAGGAACGATAGTTACTCATTACACAAGAGCTGCGTCCGGAATCGCATACTTCCATACTTAAAAGTACGCGAAATGAGCACGCGAGAGCGGTTAGTATGTCCGAATACATAGTATACACAAAGAGGTACGCGAGAAGTACCCGGATGACCTACTTCTTGGGCAGCCATGTTTGAGTATGCAAGCGATGCACACTTTCGGTCCGCTAATGTATCCCATAATGCAACTGGGGCTGCGTAGGCGTTCGAAGCGGAATAAGAAACAAGAAAGGGGAGTCCTCTGTTTACAAGTGTAAGTAAGATAAATAAAATAAAAAAATTTAAAGACGAATAAATAACAAAAGACGATAAATATCCAAAAGTTTGGCGAGTGGGGTTTGTAATGAGTCTGTATCCATGGTGATATTACATCATCACGTCCTCACGTCATCACTTGACGTTGGTAAGATGGCGGATGTAGTACGTAGCGGTGTTGTGTGCATATTGCACACTTCTGTACTGAAAGTATGTACTTTTTAACCGGCCGAGTAGCGCATACTTCCTCCAATCTAGTACGTACTCTGTAAGTATGCGATTCCGGACGCAGCTAAGGTTCATCAGTTCACACAAGGTTATATCGAACACAGTCATGGACAATTTAGTGTCTCCAATTCACTTCACTTGAATGTCTTTGGACTGTGGGAGGAAACCGGAGCACCCAGAGCAAACCCACGTGGACATGGGAGAACATGCAAAGTCCGCACAGAAAGGACCCGGACCGCCCCACCTGAGGATCGAACCCAGGACCCGACTGAGCCACCGTGCCGCCTTAGTTACCTTAAAATGCTGCCTACTAAGGTGCCTTATTTCAAAGCTGACTAAATAACGAGGGAGCATCCGATGCTTCCTCAGCGGTGAAGGCAATTCCAGCATTCAGTGCGGCACAACTTTTCTCACCAAAGATTAATTCTCAATGATTTTGAATTTGCAAATTCAGGCTTGTCAGTGACAGCTTAATCGTTATTGGTACACTAAGGCTAACTGTGTTAGTAAGTGAAAACTGCGGTGATGTAATCATCGTAATCGTTGTCTGAGTAGTGCGTCTAAATAACCTGCAATATAAATTTGATGTCTTATTAGAATCCTCTCTGCTTAGGTAGGCAGTAGACAGCAAGGCAGCTGACAAGGTTTTCGGACAGACCCATGGTTTTCAGGGATGATAGAAAATAAGAAAAGATTTAAACCTGGGTCCTGAGGTTTCTGGTGATGTTGTGCACCCACACTTCCTGCTGCACCACTGTGTTGGGTGCAAAGCAGACCTGACCATGATAAAGTGAATAAATAAATGAGTTTTTTACTTGTGGTCAGGATTGTGGTACTGATCTACTTCAACTATCAAAATGTTAGTTGATATTAAGAACAGTGGTGCAAAGGTACTAGACTGCATTTACATTTCTGGCGTTTAGCAGACGCCCTTATCCAGAGCGACTTACAGAAGTGCTTCCATATACCCCTTTTCCACCGACGCAGCACGGAGCCCGCTCCGGTTCCCGAACTTGATTTTGAACGGGTTCCGCGTGTTTCCACTGGAAAAAAGAGGTTCCAGACAGTGAACTAGCGGGCCAATCTGGCACCACAGAATACTTGGTTTTTCAGCCCGAACCGTGACGTCCGTCAGTGGGCGTGTCATGTTGTACAGCATAGCGCGTTAGCAACAATGCCGTCCGCTGGAGTCTCATATGGAGCTTGATGCTGCATTTTTATCTTTTAAACTTCACCTGATTACATTTTGAACCAGTTTGCCGCTTATATTTTCAAAGCGCCTTTAAAAAGGTGAATTGTGTGATATTACGAGATAAAAGTGACCCGGACAGAACGGAAAACGCTTAACGTGAAAAATAAAGCGTGAAGCTTTTTCAACTCCCCGAGCTGCATAAACACACGTGAAGTAAATCCAGCTAAACACGGATACATGTGGTATTTTAGAGTGGATTTGATGTTTATTTCACACAGATTAACGTTCATGTTGTGGAACTTTAATGATGTTTCACCGCTCGAGTCGAGCGCTGAGTAAATCCACTATTTGCGCCGAGAGTCGCGGTGAAAGCGAAGCGCAAAACTCCTCTCACGTCAATAAACTAAAGAAAACAACAACTGAGACAAACACTTCTTCTTATCACCGATAGTTAGATCGCTGCTTTTTACATAAAAACAAACATCTGTAACAGCAGCAAAAATGCTCGCACATAATCCACACACTCCTCCATGTTATTATTTCTCTTAACTCTTAGTAAGTAACGCCCACCGATGATGACGCTGCTTGGTTCTCAAAAACTGGTGGAAACGCGTGTTGGTTCTCTACAGAACACCAAGGTTCAGAGAAACCTGAACAGAACCGGTTTAAGAACCATGGTTTTTTTTGGTGGAAAAGGGGTAATAGTGAACATTACCTAATCTAGTTTAAGCAGACAACAGTCCAAGAACACAATTATGCTGAAACTCTGTTAGAACAATTTAAACAAGATGCTATAGGAGTGCATGTTATTGCTCAGCTTAAGTGTCTAAGGGTCTTTTAGCATCTTTTGAAGACAGTAAGAGACTTGTTGTAACAGGGGAAGTTGGTTCCACCACTTGGGTGCTAGTACATAGAAGAGCCTTGATGCTCTTCCTCAAGTTCTGGGTGGAAAATCAAGACAAGCAACACTAGTGGCTCGAAGGTTGCATGGTACAGACCGGGGTTTTATGAGTTCTCTAAGGCAACTTGGGGCTGATTCATGTTTGCCTTTGTAGACGAGCATCATTGTTTTAAACTGAATGCGAGCAGCTACAGGAAGTCAGTGAAGAGAACACAGAAGTGGAGTGACGTGGCAGTGTTTAGGTTGGTTGAAAACCAGGCGAGCAGCTGCATTTTGAATTAGTTGCAAAGGTCTATGAGTGGACTCCTGCCAGAGGGGAGTTGCAAAAGTGCAGCTGAGAGATTACAAGTGACTGGACAAGAAGATCTGAAGGTTGCTGGTTCAAGACCCACCACCAAGTCCCTACTGGTGGGCCCTTAAGCAAGGCAATTGCCCCTTATGCCAAGTTCACACTACACGACTTTCCAACTCGTCAGGTCGCTGTACAGTTCACACTACACGACTGGATCTCTTGTAATCGGGAGTCTTTCAAGTCGGTGTGTATTTCACACTACACGACTGATCGGTGATAAGGGGTTTCACACTACACCATCTATCACCAACTGGAATCACAGGCGAGCTTCTCTGGTCTCCCAAACTCCGTTTTGTCACGAAAACAAACACAAGAAGTGACGAGGAGTTAAATGATACCACGTCCACAAATGCACATCAATAAGTAGTGAGCGATTAAAGTTTGTGCGCTGATGTGCAGCGTAATAACAAAGAGGAAAAATAAATGAATCTGAGTGTATTGGGCTACACGAGCAGCATGGATTGTTCTATAGTGAGTTGGAGGTTAATAAATATTTTTGCAATGCAACATTGGTGTTATGTTTTGTAGAGAATGATAAGGTCAGAAATACTGTAAAACTTGTGTGTGTACCGATGTATTCTGATTAGGGATGTAACGATACACTCTACCCACGATACGATACGATTCACGATACTGAGTTCACGATACGATTTTTTCCCGATTTTTTTAAACAAAATGAAATTAAAGACAAATTATGACAAAGTTTCCTTTTATTATTTCTCTTTAAAAAATAAAATAGAATAATGTATGTGCACTTATCTTTTATTTATCTAAATAAAAAACTAAACCAAAAACAATGCTGCACATTTCCCCTCACATTTCACATTTTGTGTAAAAAACAAATGAAATTTTAAAACAAATCCCACATTATATAATAAATAAATAAATAATACAAACAAAGAAAGTAACCTCAAATAAATAAACTAAGGTTTTGCCTGTGCTCCTTCCAAGCTTGGTAAAGTGCTGTAAAGTAAAGTGCTGGCATTACAGTATGGCTAAAGTGCAGGCGCGATGGAATGCAGTATTTAGGCTCCAGTGTGTTAACCAGCAATCAAAATCTCTCTTTTTCAACTACTGAAAGTGGCCTCATATCTTTTGCCACGAAAATACCAATGCACCTCATGTAAACGCGCTTGTCAGCGTGGTTTGCCCTTTTATGAATGATTTTCACTTACGTGGGGTGACCGGAGCTTCTCACTGTGGTGCCGGTTTATATGTTTATTATGTTCGTTGCGCTATGTGTAGTTCAGTATCCTGTTGTTTTGTCCATTATCTTTTTTAATTTTCGGTCTTGAGGAAACCACACTTCTGATTTGAAAAAGAATGGGGCATCCTCAAGTTCCACATCTTCACCTGCGGTCGCCTTTTTTCTAGAAAGGTGTAGTTCTAGGGTTGCCAAGTCAGGCATAAATCACCATCTCAACCTTTGAATTTTCACCCGTTTTGGATAAAGCTCGATTTGGCAACCAGGCGAGGTGGCTGGCACAAGTGCCCTTCGCTGTTTAAAGTGAATATCGATTCATTTTACTTGAATTATCGATTTAAATCGTGGCAAAAATGCATCGATTTTTAACTGTGTATTGGTGCATCGTTACATCCCTAATTCTGATATAAACTATATTATGCCCCTGTCCCACCTTTTTACAACTCCTCCCCTGCGTTTCCCCTCACACCGTATCTTGCGTTCCCATTGTTCGACATAGCACTCATTGCCAGTCGGGCGACTCAGATCCAGATATCTGACATGCTATGAATCTCACTTCGGTCGCTGAGCACTCGGCGATCACTCGGCGAGCACTCGGCGATCACTCGGCGAGCCTCTCAGATTGAGTTGTTGAGCAGTTCACACACAGTGATTGAGAGCTGAGTTTCGTTCGCCGAGTTGCAAATCTAGTGCCGACCAGTCGGCGAGCAAAAATCAGGGCACAAGTGTGAACTAGGCATTAATTGCTTGCATTGTATCAGTCACAGTTGTAAGATGCTTCGGATAAAAGCTTCTTCTAAACGCCATAAATGTAATGAAAATATAACTTTGTACTACAGAAGCAATACTTTTGACATCCCTACAGCATTCACACCACCGACACAGTGTGTGAAAGTGTTAAATCAATGTCAGAGTCTGGCTGAAGTGAGAGTTTTCTGACTGACTACATGGCCTATTAAATGTGTGAAAAAGAGAAACAGAGGCGGGCAAAGCAAACAGACAAGTGTTACCAGGTTTGTGGTTTTCCTGTAAAATTGGGTCACTGCCACAGGTTATTTTCCACCTAGAGGATAAATGTGGACAAAAGTATTGAGACACCCCTTCTTATTGTTGAATTTATGTGTTGCAGCCAAAACCACTGCTAACAGGTGTAATAAATCAATTTAATAAAGGAAATTAAATCCTTTCAACTTTGCAGCAACAGTGTAGGGAAGGCAGTTTCCAGTTCCAGCATGACTGTACCCCTGTGCACAAAGTAAGGTGTGTAAAGACATGAAAAAAAACTTGGTTTAAAGAAACTACAGTGGCCTGCACTAAGCCCTGACCTCAGCCCCAGTGACCAGCTTTAGAATGAACAATGAACTGGAACATTAATTAAGGCTTTTATGACCAATATCAGTGCTCAGCAATACAAATGTTCTTTTAATGGAATGGGATCAAATTCCCACAGTATACTTTGAAACATACTTTGAAGTCTTTAAGAAGCCTTCTTAGAACAGAGGCTGTTATAGCTGGAAAGATCACATAAAAGTCACATTATTTTTATACCATTTGTTTCTGAAATAGAATGTAAAGCAAGCTCAGGTGTCCAAATACTTTTATACTCCATTCATTATATTCATATAAGGAAACATAATACACATCCACCTTCAAATAAAATTTATAGTATCCAATAAAATGATACATGCCCAAACCTGTGTACACCCTCACTTGTTAGCATAACAGCACTGAGGTTTTCGTGTGTGTGTGTGTGTGTGTGTGATGGGTGGTCGGATGTAAGCGGTGAATAAAAAGTAAAACTCTTGCAATCAAATAAGTAAGTTACCAACAAATAGGTAGACCAAATCCTAGACAATATACAGTAATGTGATAATGAGAGACTAGCAACACTGTGGTGCAGCAGAGTGTCGCACAGCATCTGGAGATCTGGCTTTAATCCTCATCTCTGGTCATTGTCTAAGGAGTTTTGCATGTGCTTCTGATGTCCCTGTAGGCTTCTAATGGACACTTCAGTGTTTCCCTACATCCTAAAACTACACAGAAGAAAGCTTGGCTAACGCAAATCACGTCTTTGTGTGTTTGTGTGTGTATGTGTAGCTCTAAGATGGACTGTTGTTCTTACTAGGAAGTAGGGCTGGGCGGTATGGACAAAAATTTGTATCACTGTATTTTTTTTAGATTTTTGATGGGTTGTCATTATATATCATGTCTATGGGTGTGTTCGAAAAGCTAGTGTGCTGTCTACATAGGCAGCATTTTACGTCATCCTGTGCGCGCTCCCGAGAAGGAGGCTGTTCGAAATCCTAGATGCCTTAAAATCCTCACTTCTGAGGCATCTTAATATTTCAATGTTATTTTGGCTCAAGAACGAGTGAGCGTCTGACGCTGCCTTAGTGATCAAGACAATCCCGGCATTCATGGCTGACGGGGCGGAGAAACGAATGGAGTTATTTTCAAACGTAAATAAAATATTACTGATTTTTAACTTGTATAAACTTGTACCGAGTGTTTTTATTTGCAAGTTCGGGCTTGTCAGGAAATTTAACCGTTATCGGTACATGAAGGGAGATGTTATTGACGTTAGCGTGCTGTGCTACCTCAGTTTATTGGTTTTAATGGCGAGATGCTAAATGCTAAACGCGAAATGCTAAACCCGATGGAATCGCTATCTAAGTAGTGCGTTCGAATAACCTGCCTTTTAAGTCACTAACTTATTAGAATCCTCTCTACTAAGTCAGCTGCCTATGTAGACAGTAAGACAGCAAGGCAGCTCCCTAGGTTTCCGAACACACCCTATATACAGTGTATCACAAAAGTGAGTACACCCCTCACATTTCTGCAGATATTTAAGTATATCTTTTCATGGGACAACACTGACAAAATGACACTTTGACACAATGAAAAGTAGTCTGTGTGCAGCTTATATAACAGTGTAAATTTATTCCTCCCTCAAAATAACTCAATATACAGCCATTAATGTCTAAACCACCGGCAACAAAAGTGAGTACACCCCTAAGAGACTACACCCCTAAATGTCCAAATTGAGCACTGCTTGTCATTTTCCCTCCAAAATGTCATGTGATTTGTTAGTGT